>NC_136427.1:15642500-16237500 GCF_052849685.1 Lactuca virosa | reverse complement strand
AATTGTTATTTTTTACATTACAGGAATTGATAAAAACTAAGAAAGAAATATGGTAATCGGATTCAACTCCATCTTACTGGAATTGTCTACCAACGAAAGAAACTATTTTTATTTGATTGAAGGTACAACTTAGAATAACCTCAGTTGATTTAATTATGATACAAAGAAGAAAAAAGATCGAATAATCATTGTATGATGAAAATAGAATAACCGCCTATTTTTTGTGTTGTGTACTTAAGGGTATACACTATACAATCAACTATAAAAAAACTGTTTATCAATTTCTATTTGTAATAGATAGATGGGATAAGGATTTGTGTTGATAACTCTAAAACTGGTCTAGAAAGGAATTTAAGAATTCTTAAGATATGGAATCGTAGTCTAAATAGAATCATGATCTAAAGATATCCATTAACCATAGTCTACAAAATATAAATCCCTCGCTCAGTTGATTCATTAGAATTTCTAATTTATTGATTTAATCTGGTCGGTATAGTATAAATATATAAATAGAGAATTCAGAAAAAGAAGAGAACATTGTTTTTGCAAACGCGAATAGAATTTTTTGAACAGTTTTTGTAAGAATTTTTTTTTATCTTTATCCTCCCAGCCTAGAAGGAAAGATACTTCTTTTACTATGATGAAATTTTTTCGATTTTGATCACTTTGTAGTAAGAGTTGATTGGTTGTACCTACCCAATAATCTAGAATGATTCACTATTCACTCGATTTTAGTTTTTTGGGTCATAATCATTATGTAGGAGAGATGGCCGAGTGGTTGAAGGCATAGCATTGGAACTGCTATGTAGGCTTTTGCTTACCGAGGGTTCGAATCCCTCTCTTTCCTTTCCCTAACTTCACCTAATTCATCGATCTTACTAACCATAATAGATCAAATAGCAATGGATACGACTATTCCAATAGTTAGACCTTTCTTTGATATGGATTCTTTATTCCTAATGGCTGTGGTACAAAAAATACTGTGTAAAGAAAAGAGTAGAGTAGACAAGGAATGAAAATCTCCCTCTCGGTCTATGACACCTAAATGGAAGAAAAATCCGAATCAAACCCTTAGTTATATTAACCTTAGGTTAATTTACTTCGCCGAAAGGGAGCAAAATGGGTCGAACCCTTATTCTTCCTTATTCTTGTTAGTGTTGATTATATTTTTGTTAGGTAAGTCTGACGAGAATAATATTCTACAACTAGCAATTCATTTATTTTCAAACCGATCCATTTACTATCTATTATTTGATTGACTAATCCTTTATATTGGAATGGTTGAAGAGTCGAATGGTTTGGCAATTCCTCATGGGGGGATGAATCGAGAGAATTTTGAATTAGAACTTTAGATTTTTGTTCATCCTTCGCTGCAATAGTATCTCGGGGTTTGCAGCGATAACTTGGTATATCTACTATACGACCATTGACTAAAATATGTCTATGGTTAACTAATTGGCGAGCTCTCGGAATAGTCGGAGCCATACCCAAGCGAAAAAGAATGTTATCAAGGCGCATTTCAAGTAATTGTAGTAAAACCTAACCTGTTGACCCTTTTGCCTTTCCGGCGATACGAACATATTTAAGTAATTGTCGTTCTGTAAGACCATAATGAAAACACAATTTTTGTTTTTCTTCTTGGCGAATTCGATATTGGGATTTTTTCCCGGAACGCGATTGGTTTCTAAGATCACTTCCAGCTCTGGGCCTTTTATTGGTTAGCCCTGCCCCCAGGCGGCGTATTTTTTTGAAACGAGGACCTCGGTAACGCGACATAAAGACTCATTCTTCTTATTTATATTTAATTATTAATTCTTATTGATGAAATTTCATTCTACAGAATAAACCTAAACTAAAAATGAACTAAATTCTAAATAAAACGAAATTTACTTAGTTATTCTATTAAAGAATAATGAGATGAGTTGGATAAATATCCAGATTTTTATATTCTATATATAGAAAAAGAAAAGGATTCTTTTCGTTAGATAGTTGGAAATTCCTATCACATAATAAATCAAGGGCTTTCGCCAAAAGAGGAAAACATTTTTTTTCAATATTCTTTGATTTCAAAGATGCATTATCAATCATGTAAAACATAGAATAAAATAAATAGAGAAAAGTCGACTATCGGAATCGAACCGATGGCCATCGCATTACAAATGTGATGCTCTAACCTCTGAGCTAAGCAGGCTCACATAACATAAATTCGACATGTATAAGAATTCAACAAACTCTTAGAATCTTTGCTATTCACTATTATACTATTTTAATTCTTAGCTATTCATATTCGCTATTCATAATGAATATTAATATATTAAAGAATAGAATATAGAATTTCAAATAACTGTTAAATATTATAGAAGATAACGATTAATCTAGCGATATAGAATTTCCATTTTTTATCACAATTAAATATTCTTTTTTTTAATATGAAAAGAATCGATCGTTCAAGTATTCGGAATTTCATGGGTAAATGAGTGGAAGAGAGGCAGATGTATAGCGTATGTATCCACCTATATTGAATTGCCGATACAGAAATGATAAAATCGTTTTTGATTGGACCGAATATAAGCCTCCTATAGATATAAAAGATGAAAGAAGATAGACAAGAAATCAAAGACAAAGAGGAGAAAACACTTTTTCGAGACAATAATCGGGATCTATCTAATGAATTCAACGGTTCCGGTATAAATGAAAGAAAAAGGGGAACGAGATCACAATGAGATTTTCATCTCAAAAAGGGGGATATGGCGAAATCGGTAGACGCTACGGAATTAATTGGATTGAGCCTTGGTATGGAAACTTACTAAGTGATAACTTTCAAATTCAGAGAAACCCTGGAATTAATAAAAATGGGCAATCCTGAGCCAAATCATGTTTTCCGAAAACAAACAAAGGTTTAGAAAGAGAAAATCAAAAGGATAGGTGCAGAGACTCGATGGAAGCTGTTCTAACGAATGGAGTTGATTGTCTTACGTTAGTAGAGGAATCCTTCTATCGAAACTTCAGAAAAGATGAAGGATAAACCTGTATACATACTAGAGAAGAATTGTTGTCAATTGATTGAATATTCATTGATCAAACCATTCACTCCATAATCTGATAGATCTTTTGAAGAACTGATTAATCGGACGAGAATAAAGATAGAGTCCCGTTCTACATGTCAATACTGGCAACAATGAAATTTATAGTAAGAGGAAAATCCATCGATTTCAAAAATTGTGAGGGTTCAAGTCCCTCTATCCCCAAAAAGACCATTTGGCTCCCTAATTCTTTATCGTATCCTTTTTTTCTTTATCCTTTTTTCGTTAGCGTTTCAAAACTCCTTATCTTTCTCATTCACTACTCTTTATGCAATGAGCGTAAAATCACATGTGATATATATATGATACATGTACAAATGAACATCTTTGAGCAAAGAGTCCCCATTTGACTGATTCACGATCGATATTTTTATTCATACCGAAACTTACAAAGTTGTTCTTTTATCAAATTATAGGCCCGAGATGAGGCTTTGTAATACCCTTTCAATTGACATAGACCCAAGTTGTCTAGTAAAATGAAAATGAGTATGAGACATGAGGAATAGTTGGGATAGCTCAGTTGGTAGAGCAGAGGACTGAAAATCCTCGTGTCACCAGTTCAAATCTGGTTCCTGACACATGATTAATTTGTATGAATCTCTATTCTACCAATTAATTGATATGAGCAATTAATTGATATGAATACATATTCATTAAGAGTCTAGATAATAATACATATTCTCCTTCTCGTTCTTTAGAACCCTATCTATTTGATTTTTATAGAGGGGGTAAAGAGTTTATTATACAAAGTATGTAAAAAAAAGGGAGATTCTATTTTCTCTTCTTTTTTATTTCTTCTCTGGTTCAAAAAGAAAAGAATGTGAATACTTCATACACATATGCATATTCGAAGGTTAAGGTTGAAAGATTCAACAGAGTAGTTAAAGGATGCGAATAAATAAGATTCAGTTTTGTATTTTCTTTTCCATTTTTAATTTACTCCTACATTACATGACTTTATAGATTCCCCTTAAGTGATGTGTGCAGTCCAAAGTTGATGCTGCATATTTCGTTTGGTTCCTCCTATCGACTTGGCTCATCCGAAATAAATATTTTACAAATTTGAGAATCCCGATTAATTCTTAATTTTATTTTATTGTATTTTTTGTTCTATACATAATAAAAATACAAACCATAAACGAGACTTCAATTACTCTGTTTAATCTAGAATCGAACCTGGAATCTATAGAATTGTATAATTGAAGATTCATTTTTTATCATTCAATGAGCATCTTGTATTTCATTAAATTTTGGGAGCAATATAATCCTTACGTAAAGGCCATCCTATCCAACTTTCAGGCATTAATATACGTTTTAAACGGGGATGATTATCATAAGAGATTCCCAACATATCATAGGATTCCCGTTCTTGAAAATCCATACTTTTCCAAACCCAAAAAACAGACGGAATTCTAGGATCCCTCCCCGGGGCAAATACTTTTATGCATACCTCTTCTGGTTGATCCGCGCCATACTCTATTCTAGTAAGATGATACACACTAGCTAATAGTCCGCCTGGTGCTACATCATAGGCATATTGAGAGCGGAGATAATTGTAACCACATACATATAAAATGACAGCAATGGAATGCCAATCCCCCGGTTTGATTTATAAAGTCTCTATTCCTTGGTAATCAAAGCCCAAAGATCTATGAATTAGCCCATGCTTAACTAGCCAAGCAGACAAATGACCCTGCATCTTTTTTATCTCTCCCGCATTTTTTTATAAGTATTTCACATTTACGATGAAATTTATGAAGATTGAGCCGCGACTTTTTATTCTGTGCAAATGAATCCTGTCTAATTTACTAATTCGGGGGAAGATACTGAACTTTTGTATTTGAAAAATGTTTTAGGAGAAATCTCTGAGGTAGATGTTGGTTGATAAAGGAATCCTTGATCATAATTTCCAGTATGAATACTATGCCCAACCTGAAACTTGTAATTGGTAGTAAAACAACGATTCTCTCGCTGAGACATAGTTCTATCTAGATAGATTTCTCGAGATATTTTCTTACGAAGTTTTGTTATAGCATCTATAATTGCTTCTGGTTTAGGTGGACAGCCCGACAAATATACATCCACAGGAATTAGCTTATCGACTCCACGTACAGTACTATAAGAATTGGTACTGAACATCTCCTGTAATTACACATGCTCCCATAGCAATAACATATTTTGGTTCAGGCATTTGCTCGTATAATCTCACTAAGGAAGGAGCCATTTTCATTGTTACTGTTCCGACTGTTAAAATATGGTCCGCTTGTCTAGGACTCGACCTTGGTACTAGTCCATAACGATCAAAGTCGAATCGTGAGCCTATTAGTGAAGCAAATTCAATGAAGCAACAACTGGTACCATAGAGAAGCGGCCATAAACTAGAGAGTCTTGACCAATTTGAAAGATCATTTAATGTAGTTGAAATAATTGAATTTTGGGTTGTTCGATCAAATAACGGAAACTCAATGGAATTCATAACTATCTCAATTTTTTCCTTTTTTCTTTTTATTGTCTGAATATTCAGGAGCTAAGACCATTCCAATGCCCCCTTTCGCCATGCATAAACTAAACCAACAATTAAGATAAGCACGAAAATTAAAGCTTCTATAAATATAGATACACCTAATACATCAAAACTCGTTGCCTATGGATAAGGCTTGATAAACTAGAAAGTTTCTCCGATCCTTTGCTAATCAGAGCTAAAAATCCCGAAATGAAAAATACCAAAATAGGAATAAGACTTGATATGATTAGAAATGCCCAAAAAATATCATATTCATAAAGCAGAAACATAGATGCACTCCTATGAACGTGGGAAATATACCGGATTAGTCAATTCGTCTTGAATTTTTTAAGTCGTTCATAACTGTTTAGTTAAAGTAAGAATTGCTTTTGGTCGAACCATTTAGTGGGTTGGGCGTGTTTCCTTTCAAGATTCATAGATTATAATCCTATTTTTATTACATATCTTTAGATATCTTTTGATTTTTTTTAGTTATAGTTAAAACTAACTATTGCTCTTATCCAAATTCTCTTGTTTTCATATCAATCTTACCGAGTATTCTCTCTAAAGAAAAAGGATTCTAAATATAATTCTCATTTTTTTTATGAATATGTCCATCTGTCTCTTTTTATTAGTGGTTTATAATAGAACAAGTAGTCAGATGTAAGAGAATGTCTAGGAATTTTCATCTCAAGATTTAGAACATATGGGTCTTATTATATTCCTTTTATTAGAATCCAATCCCGATGGAGGATTTTATATTCATTGAATATCGAAAGAGAAGACTAGGTCTAATTAAGGTATACGAAGGAAAGTCTATTTTACGTTTTAGCAAAGATATTCGCTTTTCAAACTTTATATTGTGCACAAATAGCGCGCATTACCGACGTAAATTACTCTTAGATTTGATTGGGGTTGGGTAAGGTATACGAAGGAAAGTCTATTTTACGTTTTAGCAAAGATATTCGCTTTTCAAACTTTATATTGTGCACAAATAGCGCGCATTACCGACGTAAATTACTCTTAGATTTGATTGGGGTTGGGTTAGGTTGGAGTTTTTAACCAGACTCGTGTCATGATACAAAATCCCATAGAATTGGGTATACCAAACGAAGGGTACTATAATTAATTCGTTGATTTCGGACAGGAAAAGATGAAAATTGTAGATGAATTTTCCTACGAAGAGTACTGAACAAAAGTTGGTTTGTTTATCCACAACTGGAAAAAAATCGATTGGGTCCATTGAAATGAAATGTGTTTTTGCTTTTAGTTTGATATTCTACTTTAAACGATCCCCTTGAATGGGCTTATAGTAATGATTGTCTTTTGATGAAGCAATCACTCAGTTAAAACAATAACGAGGAAATTCAAATGAAAAATGATACAATTTTTTTTAATATTCATTTTTATTTTATAGGGCTCTAGGGCTATACGGACTCGAACCGTAGACTTTCTCGGTAAAACAGATCAAACTTATTATTATCAAAATGATCTGAACTGTTTCAAAGACCCAACATGCATTTTTTGTGCATTGGGCTCTTTCATTAACTATCAGCTAGTTCGCCATTTTTATTTTTTACCGAAAAATAAGGAGATGGCTCCATGTGCTCTGAGTCATTATGTGGATTCAGATTCAGGAACACTACCAAAGTTTTTCAAGGGGGGTTATCTTGACGTAGGTCTGCCTCTGGCCTAGATTAACGTAAGTGAAATGAAGTCTTTATCGCTCTATTTAAAAATCAAATATGAAACTTCGTACACCTTAAAGTTCATAGGACGAAAAGAGATTTTTTGAGGCCCTTATGCTCAGCCTAGCATTGAATAGACTACCATTGGGTTTTAGGTAGAATTATTTTGTAAAAAAAGTTTAATAAATAATATAAATAAATTATTTTTTTAACGCAGAGTTGTATATTAAATAACCAAGAAGGGGAATAGCACCAAAAATAACAATTTAGAGTAGGGGTGTTCACGGTCCGGTTTTTTCGGTTTTTAGGTCAAACCGAAGCCAAACCGTTAGTAACGGTTTTTGTCAAGCAAAAAACGAAGCCGAACCGTTGAAAATTTAAAATCGAACAAAACCAAACCGTTACTAACGGTTTGGCTCCGGTTTGGTTTCATGGTTTGGGCTTTTTAGGCTCATTTTAGTCGTGTCCATTAAACTAACTTAGTAAAAAAACTGCACTATTAAAGCTGTTAAAACAGCTAAAACTCTGTCAAATATTGTTAAAAAAACTGCAATAATAAAGCTGTCAAAACAACAAAAATTATGCCTAATATTGTTAAAAAAAACTGCAATATTAAAGTTGTGAAAAGAACAAAAAAACTGCCAAAAATGTAAACAAAAAGCAGTAAATGAAAACATCAAATATTGTTCCATAACATCAAACATTAGACTAATACAAACAACCTACTAAGCTGTCCAAAAATAGCCAAATTGTTGTCCAAAAAACATTATCAGCAAGCTCACTTCCAAAATGATATCCAATTCATAAGCTTTTGCTGTCCAAAAAAGTCAATATTAAAACATCACACCATAAAATGAGTAACCTACAATAAACACATCCAATATTAATGTTAATCCCATGCTAATATGAAAAAGTAAAAACCCTAAAATTAGTCAAACTCTGAGTTCTGATAATAGCTATGATGCTTCAAAATGCATATATTTGTATAAATTTTGTAACAAATTAGAAGAGAGCTTATGTAGTTTGTTACAGACAATCTGATCAAAGTTTTATGATGTATATCAGTTTTGAACTTGATAATCAACCAATTTACATCATAAAGCAATTCTATCGACTAACTCTTTAATAGAATCAATATATCGATCAATCCATACAACACAATATATATTTACCTTATTGAGCAACTTTCGAACTCAAAATCCACCCTGGATCGATCTTTTAACCTCTACTTCACTCCTTGAAACCGATACCCATTTGATTGATAATCATCTGCCTCTTCAGTGCTCGACATGTTTTCTTTCTCTTGAGATGTTGAAAGAGGTTACTCGATTGAAGTAATTAAGAAAATTTGCTCATACTTGTCGCTGCCTTCGATGTTAAAAGGAGAAGAAGATCTCGAAGTGAAAGAGTTAGATCTACATATCAAATCAAACCACAATTGAGAGCTTGAAATCCAGCAAAGCAGAGAGAGAGATAGAGAGAGAGATACCTGCAAACGATATCGAAGATCATGATAGAAAATGAAGAATACTTGCTTGATTTCAACATCTGTTATGAGCAATCAGGGACGGGGTGAGCAATCAGAACTCGAAACATACCAATTCAAAGAGAAAGCAGGGGTAGTGTCAAGGCGAAGCTGTAAGAACCAAGCGGAGCTACGAAGGCCCCGACGTGTTTGCCTTCTTCGCCTCTTAGCCGCCTCTCTGCCAATGAATGGATGAACAACGAATTCTAAGTATACGATAACAAATTAGGGTTAGGTTACGTTCTTCATTCAATATGTTGTCGTTGCAAGCGTGCAAGGTGCAAGTTGTGACTGACTAACTTATGGGAATTTAGTGGGCTTCACAGTCAATTTCATTAGTCTCACTTCACAAATAATGAGTTGGGTTAATAGAGTTTTTGTCGTGGGCGTTTTACACATCTATGATTTTTATATAAAAATTAATATATATTAAATTAAAAGTAAATATAATTACATATAAAAAAAAGTTAATTTGTATATGTATAAATCCTACGGTCCGGTCCGGTTTTTATACGGTTTGAAAATCTTGAAACCGTAAGCCAAACCGTTCATTACGGTTTGAAAAGTTTGAAGCCGCAAGCCAAACCATAAAGAAAAATACAAACCGCCAACCCAAACCGATGGCCGGTTTGACCGGTTTCACGGTTTCAAACCAGACCGTGAACACCCCTAATTTAGAGCATGAAACCCAAGAAAGCACCGGTGAGGGCACACCAAAATCACGAAGCACCATACATGACACACCACATTAAAATTTGCAGCAACCTTTTACAGCTTCTTTGAATCACTCAAAATCACAACTGCCTCATCAAAATCCATCCGTTTGCAACAAAATCATATATTTAAAGTAGATTGATAGTTGATTTAAGTAAAGGAGGGTCGTTGAGCCAATTCCTGTAGTAGAAGCAACCAAATTCTCCAAATCAATTTCAAGTGTGGCTAGATGATTCGTTGAAGTGTGCGAGAACAATGTGAATTGAAAAGTACTTATTGGGCTCCTATTCTTCTTCGTCATTTATTTTTAAACACTTAATTTAATCTCATTTGCATTAGTTGGTTTTCTTGAAGAAAAACTGTTCGATGAAATGTCTAAATGAAATGACCTCATGCAAGGTAAAAGTTTGTTTTGCTAATCTTATGTCTTTGTTAGTAAAAGTTGTAGGCCTAACGAAAATAAACCACAACACTTGGTTTTATTATTATCGTCGTTAGCCAAAGTTGCAATCTCTATAAAAAAAACTTAAACAACTTGAAGGTTGTGATCCATAGGTGGCAAGTCTTGTAAATTTTTTGTCCAATGCTTTATATGTTAATAATCAATAAAGGAATTAGGAGTGTTCGTTTGGATGGATCGGCTCGATCCAATTCAATCAAGTGAATCCAAAATGATTTCGGTTTTCAAAGCATAGATCCAAATAATCCAAACTAAATTAAAATCCAATCTGATCCAATCAAATTAAAATTCGGTTGGATTGGTTTTTATAATTTGGTTTTCAAAAATCAGAATATTTTTTAAAACCATATATAATTAGAATATTACCCAACTTTATAAAAGAAAAAAAAAAACAAATAACTTAGTTGTGGTTTAAAGTTTATAAACTACTACTAAAAATATATTAAAGTTTAATATTTTATAGAAAAAAAACTTTTGAGAGAAAATACATATTAAAGTTTTTTATTAGGTGAAATTTTTTGAATCTATTTGAAAAAAATAATAAAATAATAAATAATTACAGATATATATTAAAGGTAAATAAATAATAAATTGTTATTCGGTTTTTTTGGACTATTCAGTTCTTATTTTATAAGCCAAAACCAATCCGAAATCCAAAGTATTAATTCGGTTTTGTTAAAAACCAATCCAAAAATCTGAATATCCGAACCAAATAGTTCAATCAAAATTATCGAACTGGATAAGGTGTGTTTATGTCATTCTTATTCCCATTATTTCTACTTCCCTGCAAAATAGATGTGCCAATCTATATTCTCTGCAAAGTAGATGCGCCAATCTATAGACCCCGTAGGATATAAATTAAGTTAAATAGTTGGACATGTGATGGACTGAACTTCCATCACTCAAAAGCAAATGGGTTTGATTTTTCAATTGTAGTGGGGATATTTGCACCTTGCAAGTCATATGTGAATAGTTCTATAGTATCCATTCAAAGAAAAACTACATCCAAAAATCATACTGTAGAGGTATCATTTGATCGAAAAACAAATAGCAATCCTAGTTCAGAAATGTTTTAGCATTCCAGCAAGCATCTTAAAGCACACCAGCAACATTGAAATGCAGCTTAGATTGACGAATGAAAGCAACAGCAACAGCCGTCAAATCAGATCAATTAAGAACACCATTTAGAAGGTGGTTTAATGAGTATTAATTAGTTTAGCTGTGTAATCGTTTTCACTTAGTTTATGTCGGATGAGGATTTATGCAACGGGTTTAAAAGAGTTTTTTATAGATCTCTTGGCAAAGTTTTGTTTGGCATTTTAGAGAAGCATATTCTTCACTTGGATACATTTTCTTTATGAAACAACCAGAGCCGGAATTGATATTTTTTAATTTATCTTTGTTGGAGTTAATATATTTTTATTAAACATTTTTTAACTGTTATAATATAAGAACATCAATCTATATATAATTTATGAATGTTAGTAGTTCATTTTTATCTAATATCAGTTATAACAATATAAAATATATTTTCTACAAAATAATGTTGTAAAAATTGAAAATTCAATCAATTTTACTTAAGATGGTAATTTTTGTCATAGTCAATAAATAAAAATTCATTCCATTCATCTATTTTTTCCTCACCAAACATCACAGATTAATAACCCATTGCTTCAAGCAATGTAACCAAACACGACACGATATGGAATGATAATGATACATTCCATTACTTGGTAGTTGGTCCATTCTGTTACTTCAGCAAAACAATGCAGAAAAGCAGAAACCAAATGCAGAAAATAGAACATTGACAGCAACTAACCTTTCTGTTTGTATTCCCGTTTTGCCCTTAGACCCAAGAGCAAGTAATGACAATAACCAAGATAAAGAAAAGTAAATAGAGAATGAAGAACAACAAATTTAACGTGGTTCAACAATAACCTGCTTACATCCACCAGAAGAGAGAAAACTTTGTATTAGGTTAAGAAGTAATTTACCTCACTTTTTATCCCCTGTTACAAGACTTACATTATATCACTCTTTACAGCTGAAATTAGCATATAAACAAACATACATGGGCCTACAAACATTTGGGCTATTAACTGGGTCATTTGACCCAAAACGGTTGGGCTGACCCAAGTCAACTCAAGTTGAGTTCTTGGGCTGACCACTTACAATTCTCCACCTCGAACAACATTTGATAGACCTCAAGTTTTAGACGATACACCAAAAAGGAAATTGCACACCTTGATATGTAAAACTCAATCCGGCTGCACCATTTGACCATGGTTGCCTACGTACCCACATCAAGGATCAAGCCAAAGTAGTTCACTTCACCGGGTGAAAACTCCACCTTACCCTGACACCGCCCGCAATGTCATTGCCCTCAAGGGCAATAAACATTGATTAATATTAAGCAAGTTCAAGCAATGCTTAAACTTGCCACCTGGTACCACCTTGGTTAACATGTCTGCTGTGTAACATCCCAATTTTCAGGTCCAAAAATTTCTTTTTAATTAACCAACACATAAAAACATTCATAAGAAAATACTGTGAAAACACATCATCTCATAAAACAATGTATCATGTCTGAAAACCCAAGCCATAGAATAATAACATATCAGAGTACAATCCCAGAAAACTCCATGCGGAAATCATATGTGTGTGTGATGCGACGCTACGCCGCCGGCTCCTTCCCCTTAGACGAAGAGGTACCTGAAACCAAAACCGAAACCGTAAGCACGAAGCTTAGTGAGTTCCCCCATCATACCACATACCATACAATATCATCGGTATCTCTCAACCGGTAATCATCATCGGTATCTTTCAACCGGTAACCAACATCTGTATCTTTCAACCGGTAACCATCATCGGTATCTTTCAACCGGTAACTGTCATCGATATCTTTCAACCGGTAACTGTCATCGGTATCTTTCAACCGGTAACTGTCATCGGTATCTTTCAACCGGTAACTGGGGACTATTCCACCCCCTACCACTAGCATACAACAGCAAGGTACAATCATACAGTCAGGCATATCCGGGTACTGACCTACCCCACGACCCTAAGGGCCGCTGTCAGGGATCCTAATCCCTACTATACACGTAACATATCATGCAGATAATACTCATGACCAAAGCACATAACCAAACCAAGATAATTATCACAAAGACAATCATCTTACAAATACTCCTCTTTGGTGGGCCGGTATTGTGGCCTTAGACCCACCCCTACTGGAAGGTAACTCACCTCAATATCGTGCAGTGTTTGAATTATCCTCGGTGCACAAGTCGACTCCCTTCGACTCCTCGATCCCTACACGACGACCTTCAAGTCCACACACAGCCAGTACAACCCTAAACAGGGTCAGTCCAAGTCTAGTCAAAGTCAACTTCAAGTTGACCCGACTCGTCGAGTTGGGCCGTCAACTCGCCGAGTCCCTCACCCTTTACTCGTCCTTATCCACGACCCGACTCGTCGAGTTGGGCCGTCAACTCGACGAGTTCCTCCCTCACATGAACATCGCATGAAACTCATCCGACTCGCCGAGTTGATGAACAACTCGTCGAGTTCACCTTCATCTGATGAACAAGTTCTGTCCTCGACTCGCCGAGTTGATGAACAACTCGTCGAGTTCATCTTCATCCTTAAGAAGATTGCCTTGGACTCGCCGAGTCTGTTCTAGCACTCGTCGAGTCCCATGAACTCCAGGTCTAAAATCACGTCCAATACATTGGGTAACTCTTCCTGTCCGATTACAACCCTTCTAACACTCAACTGAGTTCCTTTGACTCTCAACAGATATGGGGCTCAAAGCCTCGGACTCGTCGAGTCCAAGAACGGACTCGCCGAGTCAGTCATGTCCACACTCTAAATCCTTGAATTCTGATGTACAACCTTTGATCAAAAGATAGATCCAAGCTTCTATAATCGATCTAGCACGTAAAGTTACAAACTTTACGTGCTTGCATGGGACTTTGAGCTCAAAAAGACATAAAACAAGCTCTTAAGATGCATGGGGCCTTTCATGGGTGCAAAAGCAGTCCCCAACTGCCTTGTAACTCCTTTAATGACGTGATTCCGAAGCTCTAACCCCCAACCATGTTTGCAATCATGGTTGGCCATCAAAAGTGGCTTATAAAAGCCCTAAATCTCCCCAAAAAGGGATCTAACAAATGAAAGAGCAAGGTTACAACTTTTTACCTTCAATGAACTGTAGAAGGTGCACAAAATCGGGTTCCCTTGGTCTTTACTTGCTTCCTCAAGCCTTTCTCCTTCCTTCTTAAGACCACAAGCACCAAAATCCACCAACAAGGCTTAGATTGCTTCAATAACGGCTAGGGTTTCAATGAGAGGTGTTCTGGGAGCATAAGGGACGTTGTGGCCGTCATAACATTGTTTAAATAGGGTGCAAACCCTTGGATTATGGTTTTTTTCCAGTCAGAGTCTACTCGTCGAGTCCGGGACCCGACTCGACGAGTCCATCACTTAAATCCCGCGCCTCATCCCGCTTTTACTCGGCGAGTTGGTCCTTCAACTCGCCGAGTTCAAGGCCAAAAATGCAAAAATACTTAAATAAAAATACATTCCAAGAACCAGGTGCTACATGCTGGGTTCTGATCAGTGTGCACCTTCATAAGAAAAATATCACCATCCTCTATGACATCCCACACAAAATGATATCTGTCATTTATATGTTTGGTACGAACATGACGAACTTGATTCTTAGCTAAGTGAATTGCACTTTGACTATCACACCACAAGTCTACACAATCTTGCTCAAACCCCAAATCATCTAAAAAACCCCACAACCATAGTGCTTCCTTTACACCTTCTGTTATAGCCATATACTCAGCCTCTGTAGTAGAAAGCGCTACTGTTGCTTGTAGCATCGATCGCCAAATAACTGGAGCACCATGTATTTTGAACACATAACCAGTAGTAAATCGACTTCTATCCAGATCACCAACATGATATGAATCCACAAATCCAGTAATTCGACATGTATTTCCACCAAAGCATAAACCAATATCAGTGGTTCCTTTCAAATATCTCAAGACCCATTTCACAGCTTCCCAATGTGCCTTCCCTGGGTTCGCCATGAACCTGCTGACCACACTGACCGCCTGTGAAATATCTGGATGTGTACACACCATGACATATATCAGACTGCCGACTGCACTGGCATAAGGCACACACTCCATGTACGTGTAACAACCCGTTATTTTTCAAGTCAATAAAAGTCAAACCCTTTTAAATAAAATTTCAAATTTTATTTATTTCGTTAAGTTCATAAGGGTTAGAACATGTTTTAAATTATATAAATAATGTTTATATAAGTATTTTTATTCTAGGGATAAAAATACACCTAAAAATCAAAAACTTGTCTTTTGGAACCGAGAACCCTTGGACCGAAAACTTCCCCCACCAAGAACAGATCTCGGACCGCAAACCCTTATTCGGCCGAGAACCCCCTTCCGGCCAAAAACCTAACCGATATATATGCTTTCATCCGAAAACTTAGGCCATTTTTCATTTTTTCACTCGAAAACACTCCCATTTTTCTCTCAAGTATCATCAAAGAACATTCATACCTTCAAGAAAAATCCTTCAAATCCTCATATTTTTCACCAAGAACACCAAGAAGACCAAGAACAATATTCAAATCTTAAAGTGGCCGAAAACACCTAGGACCGGGAACTTGTTTCTGACCGAGAACACCTTAGGACCGAGAACCGTTGTAACATCCCGTTTAAAATAGAATAATTAAATAATAAACCAGGAACCCCGAGAAGTAATCTTTAAATTATTTTATATTATTATAGTCCAAAATCAAATAATATGTAATTCGGGAAGTCAAATGACATGATTTAGAGTTTCGGGGGTTAAAGTGTAATTCGGGAGTTATTTTGTAAAGATTTTCAGAAGACAGGGGGTGTTTGGTATTATTTGGACTTAATATGTAAGGATTTATGGAATGAGGGGCCATTTGGTAACATAAGGACTTCAACTTAAAACAATTTGTAGAAGGAGGGGTTGCTTGGTAAAATCTCGGACTTGATTTGTAAGGGATTTTAGAAGGTGGGGTTTAAATGGTAAATTATGGGTTAGTTTTGAAAGAAACGGGGGAAGGAGGGATCGATTATGTTAATATGGGATAAATTTGTATGGGGCTCGAGGTATAAAACCCGTCACCCCGGTAAACCCTAACCCTAAGTGAGAGGCAGCCGCAACCCACCTTATACCTCCCCTCCTCCGGCCGCCGCCACCGTACCACCTGCCTCCTCGCCATCGAAATACCATCGCCACTGTCGGACGTTGTATGTAGCCGCGAAAAAGCCACCGAGACCGGTCGAATGAAGCTGCACCGGTGGGAGATCGGGGAAATTGTCGCCGCCATGTTGCCGCCATCCTTTTGCTCTTCGTCGTCGCTTCGCCGACATTGCATCACAGCTCCGTTGGCGTCGTCGCTGCCCGGTTCCGTTGAAGACCAAGCCGCCGCCGGACGTTAGGCCTCTAATGTTGATGTGAACTGTTGCTATGGCCGCCTCTTAGTGTCGCTCTTCGCTTCTTCTTCTGTCCCGTCGTCAGCCACGACCCATCACTCCCGCTGTTTCGTGCTACCACTCTTTCGCCGTCCCTCCGCCGTCAACCTCCTTCAAGATCGATGAAGAGATGCTCGGTGGGTGTTTCTGCACATGTGTGTGTGTGTGGTTCTGTACGTGTCAGCGTGTGGGTGTGTTTTGTTGGGCTGGCCGGAAAACGTTTGGAACAACCATGGCAGCCAACCATGGTGGCTTTCGTCCGAGTGCTGCTCTTCTGCCACCACCAGCTACCGTGTGAGGTGGCTGTGTGTGATGTCGTGTGTGTAATGTAGTGTGCGTGATGTAGTGTGTGTGCGTGAGCAACCCTTGGCCGGAATATGAAAAGAAACCACCACCACCACCGTAAGGTGGTGGCTAGCACCTCCGGCCACCGCCTGCCGCCACTGGACGGCTGTGTGTGTGCATGTTATTTTATGTGTGTGTGTGTGTGTGTGTGTGTTATTTTATGTGTGTGTGTTTATTTGGATGTTCGATGTAAAATGTATTGTACGACCGAATAATTAAAGAAATCAACCCGTCACTGCCGTGAGGTGGTGGTTGCCACCTCACGCAACCATTCTGCCGCCACCACCGCCACCTTGTGTGGTTGTGTGCTTTGTGTGTGTGATTGTTATTTTGGGATGCTTAGAAATTTTCTAGTCAAAAATCATAACCACCACCACGAGGTGGTGGCCGCCGCCGCGAGCCGCCATTGACCACCACTACCCGAGGTGGTAGTGGGTGGTGCCCGACTTGTTTAACCCTAATGGGCCCAATGAAGCCCTAATTGTCCTAAAAGCCCAACCATTTGACTAATGGGCTAGTATGTGGGTTGAAAACCCTAATTACGGTTTGGAAAACCCTAATGTCATGAAACCCTAATTTTGGGGATTTATCGGGACCCGCACGAGAATTATTTATTAAACTTAAAATATTAATTAATAACATTTGCGAATTAACCTAAGGCAATATTTGACTTAATGGATTAAGTACTTAATAGGTTAAGTAGGACGCTTAACCCTAATCGTCATTTCATGTGAAAACCCTAAATTCACTTGGGCCTTGAGTTGGGCCTTTCTATTGGGCTTTGGTGATTGGACTATTGATGGGCTATCCAAGAACAAGTAAATGGACCAAAATAATTGGATGGGCTTTAGGATAAGGCCCATGTGAAGGACTTGGGCCCAATTTGGAAAATTGGGCCATAGGTGGGCCATGACTGGGCCTTGATGATTATGAGATATTGGGCCATTGGAATACCAAGAGTTTGGACTAGAATAAATGGATGGGCCTTAAGGAAAGACCATGTAGAGATTTGGGCCCAATTTGGAAAATTGGGCAATATGTTGGGCTTTGGCCCATTACTTGACTTTCGGGCCTTTGGGGTGTGAGTTGGACCTTGGGCTTGGAACCTAATTATTAATTGGGTATTGTTTGATGTTGACAGTTCGGGAATCTGTCAACCAACAGCTGGAGTTTTATCCGCGAGACTTCAGCAGTGCCAGGTGAGTTGTCCTCACTATACTAACAGGGTCGAAGGCACCAATGCCGGCCCTCTACGGATTTGTATCCGGGTTATTGCATGATATGTTTATTGATTTACATCCTGGTAGTTAGGATGGTGATATGCTTAGCGACCGGTTAGGTCTGTATCCTGGTTATAGGATGTTGCTATGATTAGTGATCTGTTAGATCAGTTTGACTGTTACATATGCTAGCATATGATATTTATGTGCACATGTTTGGTTGATTGGGGGTTGGGTTGTGGAGGTCCTGCTTTGTGATGAAGGCCAACATACCTTGGGCGGTCCGAATAAACTGAAGGCCCTACAAGGGTGTTCAGTTAAGCCGAAGGCCCGGCGAGCGGTCCAGATATGCTGTAGGCCCTGCGAGGCGGTCCAGACGTGTCGAAGGCTCGGAGAGCGGTCCAGATAGACTGAAGGCCTGGGAGGCGGTCCAGTCAGGATGAAGGCTCATTATGCATGTTGTTTGCTTATATGTTATATGATATGGTTATATCTGTATGGCGTTGGTATTTTGGGGGTAACTCACTAAGCCTTCGAGCTTACATTTATCGATTATTGTTTAAGGTACTTCTGATGATCGCGGGAAGGCGAAGGCGTGATCGTACAGCTCCTAATATTTCATGATTTTATGATTCGATTCTGGGGATACTCCAATGTTTAAACTATTTTGAAAACAAACTGTAATAACTTAATGGTTTTAAATGTTTTAAAAAGTTTTAAATTGTCTTGAATTTTTATGGATGTTACAAAAGGTGTGTTGCACCTGATCCCACATCGGCTTGGAAGGAGAACAAAACTTTTCCTTATAAGGGGTGTGGATACCTTCCTTGTCACAACGCGTTTTAAAGCCGTGAGGGCAGCAAATCCCATAAGAACTCTGCAGTTAAGCGTACCCGGGCGAGAGCAATCCAGGGATGGGTGACCCCCCTGGGAAGCTTTCGCGCCGGGAGCCCAAAGCGGATAATATTGTGATACGTGCCAGAGGGGGATGTTACAAATGGTATCAGAGCTGGGGCACGGGTCGATGTGTTCGACAGGGACGTCGAACCCTATAATGGGGGGTGAAGGTGGGTTGCACCTGATCTCACATCGGCTTGGAAGGAGAAAGAAACATTTCCTTATAAGGGGTGTGGATACCTTCCTTGTCACAACGCATTTTAAAGCCTTGAGGGCAGCAGAACCCATAAGAACTCTGCAGTTAAGCGTGCCCGGGCAAGAGCAATCCAGGGATGGGTGACCCCCTAGGAAGTTTTCGCGCCGGGAGCCCAAAGCGGATATTATTGTGATACGTGCCAGAGGGGGATGTTACAACCTGGTTCTCGGTTGAGGAATTGGGACCGAAATCAAGGATTTCGGTGAAGGCTGTACCGAAAACCCTCCTCAACACTTTATACATTTCTCGATAATTTTTGCAAGAAATTCCCTACATAAATCAAGTGTTGTCTAACACTTTAATTTATTATTTCCCTAATTTTAAATACGATTACGTGTTTAAATAATATTAGGATACTGTTCTTTCCATATATGCTAGCCCGAGTATCATCTCTTCAGCTCGCTAATCAAACACAAACACACATTCAAGGTAAGTTCATACCCTTACGTTTTCACTTTTTTTCAATGGTTTTAGGGGGGGATACAAGTAACACACAAAGACTCTTGTGTCATTATACAAACGATTTCAAAACCTTTTTACAATTGATTCAAACCGATTCATCGCTACACTTTATAAAAATATATTTATGTATATTTTTAACCCTTTTGTAACATGTCGGGCAAAAGGGTACTATTCAGGAATCGCTTACTACTACATCATATACACAGTGAATTGCAAAGGTTTTCAGTACATTACATAACATTATATTTAAACTATAATTGGTATACTTTGCGAATCACTACACTATTTCACTAAGTACAAGAACCGATACAAGATCATGCATTCAAACTATAATAGGTATATTTTGGGAAACACCACTCTATTTTAAAAATTCAAGAACACTATTCAGAAACAAGTATATAAACTATAGTTGGTATAGTTTATGGAACACTACTCTAATACATTGATTCAAGGATACACTACTACATAATTATTTAAGTATAATTATTTTACATTACAAATTACACTACTACAGGGTAATACATACAATTTCAAGTACAAGAGAACACTACTATGCTACACGTAAACTAGTAAATACAGGGTTGTGAGGCACTACTTCAATTGTACCCATTAGGGTACAAGTTCTAAATCCTATAAAGTATAACCAGAGTCTCCTGGAGGGAGAGCGTGAGTTTGTGTATAGATCTATACGGGATTAACAACCCCGCACCTGAACTGTTAGCTACAGTTAGGCCGGTAGGCCTGGGGTGACAAACGTCATAACATTCTGACGCCTGAGGAACATCGTAGAGGTCATTAGTCTGATTAGTATGGTTATATATATATATGAAACTCACAACAATATTAACTAAAACATTTGTTTATGGGATTAACACTACTTCAATGGTTTTATTTTAATTAATAAAACTACAGTACACTACTATACATTACAGCTGGTGGTATCCAGGCATACATACAAAAGGTTTTCATACAGTGCACTACTATACATTACAGCTGGTGGTATCTAGGCATACATACAAAAGGTTTTCGTACAGTACACTACTATACATTACAACTGGTGGTATCCAGGCATACATACAAATGGTTTTCATACAGTACACTACTATACATTACATCTGGTGGTATCCAGGCATACATACAAAAGGGTTTTCATAACAAACACTACTACGATACACTATTTTCCTAGTATGGAGTACATTAGTACCAGATACAGTTTGGGAAAAACATACATGATATGGTTTTATTCATTAATAAGACTATATACACTATTACAGAATACAATAACAAACATACATTTTGGTCTTAAGGCCTAAGACAGCTTTTCATTCACTAAAGAAAATATTGGATTTTATGGAAGTACACTATAACATTTTCAAGGAACAAAGACAAGTTTTCCATCTCAAAAACATACTTATGAACTCACCAACTTAAATGTTGATACACTTTCAAAACCACTTGTATTCTTAGGGAACCGGTAGACAGGTACACCCGCAGGTTTTGAGAAGACAGAGCTTTTAGAGTCGCGTCTTCTATACTTTTGTTATACACTTTTGATGTCATACAAACTATGTATCGAACAGATGTAAAAACTCTACTTTATCAATGTAATGGTTTTGTTTGCTTTGATTACTATGATTCAATGGTTGTGATACTGTACATGATGTCCTCCGCTCCCGAACGTTTCCGTTGTTCCGGTTTGGGGGTGTGACAGATTGGTATCAGAGCATTGTTTATAGTGAACTAAGTATATCAAACCTTACATGATATACAACTATAAACACTATGGGGCCGAAGCGCTCTGAACTAAAAGTATACTTTTAAAATCTAAGTATTTTATAAAGAAGAGTACGAACATATATACATACCAGAAACAATATCACAAGAAGAACAAAACAAAAGTATTTAGATGTTGGACACTACGGTTAAACTTGGATAGTTATGTAATCATATATGGGATAAATATAGCCTGATCAACTATACTTATTGGAGATATGACCAGCTTGTGTTTGGGAGTGAATGTGGTGTTTCAACAAGTCTAAAACTTACCAAAACTCTATACAAGGAAACACTAGAACCAAGCATACAATTAAAATACTATAGGAGTATTTTATGATTCTACAACCTTAGAACAAGAACATTTAAGCCTTGATAGTTATACATAATCCGCATACACTAGGTCATTACAGGGGGATTCAGTGCGAGTCACGCTGTGCAAATTCATTCCAAGTGTTGCTATTAATTTCAAGGCGATTGTTTACTTATATTAGTAGACTTCCACTGTAAATCGCCTAATAGAACACTATAACTGTCAGGATAAGATATACCTTGTTCAATATCACCTGACTAATGATCACTATAGAGGACTTATCATCATTTTCTCTTAAATCATTTTAGAGAAAGATGCCTCCAAAGAAGTCCAACAGGAAGAAAAACAATCCTCCAACAAATCCACCACCGCCACCACCTCCTCAGTATTACCCTACTGTGTTTCAAGCAGCAGTAACCGCCGCCGTGGCAGCAACCATGACGCAGATCAATGCTAGTGGTGCCAGTGGGGCGGGTAGTGGCGCCCACCCTTCTAATCATGGAGATAGTTATGGATACCCGAGAGAGTGTTCCTATAAGGACTTCACGAACACTAAACCTCGATCCTTTGATGGCACTGGAGGTGTCATTGCATTAAACCGTTGGTTCGAGAAAACCGAATCAATATTTGAAATCTGTGCGTGCCCTGAGTCTAGCAAGGTGAAATTTGCGGCATGCACCTTCACAGACAGAGCTCTCACTTGGTGGAACAGCTAAGTCAAATCCCTGACTCTCCCGATAGCCAATGTTATGAGTTGGGATGATTTGAAAGAACTAATGCTAGTAGAATACTGCCCGAGGGGAAAGATGCAAAAACAAGAGCAGGAGCTCTGGAGTCTGAAGATGAAGTGATCCGATATCGCTGCTTACACTGCTAGATTCAGTGACCTGGCTCTTCTGTGTCCCGGGATGGTCACCCCGGAGAGCAAGAAGGTGGAAAGATACATATGGGGATTGACACCCCCAACCCAAGGGAATGTTTTAGCTGCCAATCCACTTACTTTCGATAGTGACAAGCGTCTGGCACAGACGCTAGTGGATCACGGAGATCGCCAAGACTCCGTAACAACCATTCCTAAACATCCCAATGAGAATGGCAGTAAAAAGAAATACTGGAACAAGCGAAAAGGGCAATCTTCACATAAGCCCTCAAAGAAACAGAAAACAATGGCATTCCACGCTGCTACCATTCCTACTTTTGTTCCTACTGCTCCAACACCTCCCAGCCGCTACGCTGGCAATCTACCGAAGTGCAACAAATGCAACTTCCACCACCACGGGCCTTGTCGAGAAATGCAGTGCACCAACTAAAACAAGAAGGGGCATACACCCCGCTTCTGTAAGACACCTGGTCAGCCTAATGCTCAGACCCTTGGAGCTGGAGTAGGCTAGGCCTATTATGGGTGTGGTGAAACCGGGCATTACAAGAGGGATTACCCCAAAGAAAGAAATGCTGGCAACACAGGAAGAATGCTAGCAATGGGATAGGAGGAGGCAGTAGCGGATCCCACCGTAGTCACGGGTACGTTCCTTCTCGACAACTCTTATGCATGCATACTCTTTGATAGTGGTGTGGAGAGGAGTTTCTTTAGCCATAAATTCAAACACTTACTCAAACACAAACCCCAATCACTAAACGAAACATTCATTGTCAAGATGGCTAACGGGAAGAACGAGAGCACTAATGAGATATTCATAGGTTGCACCCTCACTCTGAACGACTATTCCTTCCCAATCGATCTTATGTCGGTCACCATAAAAAGCTTCGATGTCATCATCGGCATGGATTAGCTGAGTCCTCACCGTGATGATATTCTATGCTACGAAAAAGCTATTCGCCTTAATCTGCCAAATGGCGATGCCCTTGTTATCTACGACGATAAACTCAGTACGAACCTTCGCATCATTTCGTGCATCAAAGCCCAAAAATACCTGCAAAAGGAGTGCCACACATTCCTAGCTCATGTAGTCAATAAAAAACAAGAAGTTAAAGACCTCGAGATCCCCAAAGTCTGTAATTTTCCTAATATCTTCCCCGAAGATCTTCCAGGAGTTCCTCCTGAACGCCAAGTCGAGTTCCGAATCAACTTGATTCCTGGAGCTACCCTCGTAGCCAAATCCCTGTATCGTCTAGCACCAGCAGAAATGCAGGAATTATCCAGCCAAATAAACAAACTGCTCAGTAAGGGATTCATCAGACTAAGCTTCTCACCCTCGGGAGCATCGGTCTTGTTCATAAAGAAGGATGGATCTTTCCGAATGTACATAGACTACCGTGATCTAAAAAAGCTCACCATTAAGAACCGCTACCCTCTAACCAGAATAGACGATCTGTTCGACCAACTCCAAGGAGCGAGCTACTTTACGAAGATCGACCTGAGATCAGGGTACCACTAATTACGAGTCCAGGAGAGTGATGTTCCCAAGACAGCATTCCGAACTCGTTGTAACGCCCCATTTCTGGTATGTGATTTTAACATAAGTATTTTCCTTCCTTAAGAGGAACTCGACGAGTCAAAAGCCCGAATCGTCGAGCAGAGTCGGGACTTGCACGCGATTTAAGTTGGCTACTCGGCGAGTCCATATGTTGGGACTCGGCGAGTCTGCCTGTCTGGATGAAACCCTAAATCCCAGGGTTTGTACCCTATTTAAACGTCATTATAGCCTCCCACCCCAGCCTCCAACACCTTTAAAGCATTTCCCCTGTAAAACCTAGCCCCCATTGTTGAGCTTGAGTGTGTTTGTGCTAGTTTGGAAGCTTTGGAAGAGAAGGAAGGAAAAAAGGTCCATAGAAGAGAAAGGAGATCCAAGAGTTAGCTTCCATCTGTTTCTCATTCAGGTAATAAAGTTATTACCTTGTGTATTCCTCCATTAAACCCTCTTTTATGCTTGTTATGTCTCTTTTGGAGCCTTATATGATTCAAACTCGAGATATGGACTCTCTTTTGGATGGAAACCTTAGATCTGGACGTTATTGAACTCCAGGAACTCAATATAGCCACCTTTATGCAAACATGGCCTTGTTCCAAACCCTAAGTGCTTAGTATTTGACGATTTTGGTATTTTAGCCTCATTCTCTTGTGCATGCATAGGAGTGTTAGAATGCTCAAAACCCATCAGTATGGTATGTGGTAGTTTGGGGGAGCTCACTAAGCTTCGTGCTTACAGTTTCAGTTTTGGGTTTTAGGTACTTCCGCTAGCAAAGGGAAGAGCTCGGGTTGATGGCATCGCACCCACCACAACTTCAGTTTTATCCTAGGAGTTTTATTAAGATATTTTGTTATGATTGATACAGTTTTGTTTTGACACAGTTACTATGACTTTTGAGTACTCATTCCATGGTTCTTATTATATATGACATTCGATGATGTGATTTTTAGTAATATTAAAACAAAAAATTTTTGGGTCGTATTTTGGGTCGTTTAAAGTTGGTATCAGAGCCTTGGTTTGAGGGATTCAGGCATACTTCCGAGTGTGTCTGAACTCAAACTAAGGAAATGGTGAAAGATTTTTAAAAAAGAGAAACGTTTTTGAAAAGAAATTTTGAAAGAACTTAGAAAGAAAAAGAGTTTTCTTAAAAAGGGGTGTGGTGCATGCGATCAGCCGAGCTCAAGTAAGTACTCCCAAATTACCCATACAAGCTTATGTTATGATTATCAGTTTCAGTTTCATTAGAACAACATGCTAGAATAGGACTAAGGATCTAGGAGGATGCCTTATGTGCCTGCTATATGTGTTTCAGCTTTATGAGAATTGCATGCTAGTATTGAGTAGACAGCAGTAGGATAGCCTATTTAGGTTATGCCTGATAGTATGAGCTTAGCATTGTATGCTAGTACAGTTTCTAGTTATGATGATAGAAATTTTTGAGTAGTTCCCGGATCCGAATGCTGCTTGCTTTGTGCTCTGTGGGACTCTGAGTGATGGGAGTTGGCCATTAGGTGAATACGTCACATCACATGGGATCAGGGTTGAATAATCTCAGAGTGATGGATTTGGCCTTATTGCGCAGCTCTTGTTTGAGTCCAACCGTTGTAAGGACGAGTCTTTTACTCGAAGGATTATCTGAGCCTCGTCACATGTGATGGTATTCAGGTGATGATTAATTGGCATTATAAAGAGGCCTTCAGTAGCTGAGGACTGGATTTGATTGAGTCAGGGATTTCCCTAGGGCAAGCCTAGGATGAGAGTAGCAGAGATCAGTAGGAGTAGTAGTGACTTGGTGGAGTTGAGGCAGTTCTTGAGGAAAGTACGGATAGATGTGGAAGGTAGTAGGGGCCCATACTACTGAAAGCAGAGGATCTGTACTTGAATCAAGGAAGGCCAAGGCGAAACCAGGAAACTTGTAGTAATAGTGATCCCTCGAGATATATCAGTATTTCTGACGTTGTCGCTATGTGTTTCAGAATGGTGGTTTTACGCCCTAGACCAGCAGTCGACAGTTCAGGTGCCGGTGAGGGATCAGGACCAGGCTCGGGAGCCGAGCATTTGGATGATCAGACTAGGGAGTTTCTCTCTTAAGAGATTACTCGAATCATACTCGAGCAGACTCCTGTGATCTTTGGTTTGATCAAGGAGGGTATTTTGGAGCTGATGGATGAGAGGTTGAGCACCTTTCGTGCCGAGGTGGCGACCATGATGGGGTCGCGCACGCTCACTTTCAGGGAGTTCAGAGCCTGTGGAGCTCCTGACTATCATGGGGCACGGGACCCCATAGCGAGTACCAGGTGGTTGGCGGATGTCGCCAATGCTTTCCGCACCAGCAGATGTCCCGAGGGGGACAAGGTCAGACTAGCATCCTGTCTTCTGAAGGACAGGGCACGAGATTGGTGGGAGGAGATAGGGCATGTCATCGGGGATGACACAACACTTGATGCGATGACTTGGACTGATTTTACTACCAGTTTCAGAGCCGAGTTTGCACCGGTTATTGAGGTGCAGCAGTTAGCCAGGGAGTTTCAGGATCTCACCCAGACTACAGAGACAGTGGCGGAGATTACCGCCAAGTTCAGGGAGAGGGCTCTTCTTGTTCCTCAGTACGCAGCTGATGAGGAAATGAAGAAGGCCCGTTATCACGAGATGTTGTGGAGTGATATCCGCCAGTTTGTGAGTCGGTCCAGCTGTAAAATGCTGGATGACATGATTGCTAGGGCTCGTGAGAGAGAGATTGATCTAGAGATGGAGAAGAAGAGGAAGCCAGAGGCAGCATCTGGCACAGGGAGTGCGGGCAAAAAGCCCAAGGTATCAGATCACAGATCTAGAGGTCAGTGAGCCACAGTAGGTGTGGCAAGTGTGGGAGATTGCACGATGGGGCGTGCAAGGCAGGGAGTCCCGGTTGCTACAAGTGCGGCCAGACCAGGCATATGAGCAGAGATTGTACAGCTACTCCCACCATTACCACGGCATCTGATTTGATTTGCTTCCATTGCAATCAGAGGGGACATAAAAAGTCCCAGTGTCCGAGTTTGACAGCATCAGCAGCAACAGGGAAGGTGGTAGCACCTGCCCCTGCAACATTGAGGATTACAGACGGCCGTCAGGGCCGAAGTGAGGCACCAGTGGCGAAGAGTAGAGCTTTTCAGATGACAGCAGAGGAGGCGCGAGCGACTCCTGATGTGGTGACGGGTATGTATCTTCCCTTCATCTCTTTATTAATTTTGATTGTTTCTTATGGTTATATGTTTTTATATAGGGTCGTTCTTAGTGAACGGCATATCAGCTACGGTATTGTTTGATTCGGGGGCTACCCGATCATTTGTTTCACTTGCGCTTAGCAAGAGGTTCAGCAGAGCTCCGAGGGAGCTGGATTGTCCACTTGAGGTTGAGATAGCTGATGACAGGACCGTCAGGGTCGCGAGAGTACATAGGGCTTGTTCGCTGCAGTTATTTGATAAGCAGTTTTCAGTGGACTTGGTTGTCATTCCCCTGCGAGGGAATAAGGTTATAGTGGGTATGGATTGGCTGAGCCCCAATGGGGTCGTGATTGATTGTGAGCTACAGTTAGTGAGGGTCCGCACTCCTGGTGGGGGAGAGTTAGTGATTCAGGGCGAGAGGCCACATCGCGGACCAATCCTTTGTTCGGCAACGAGAGCTCGATGCTACTTCCAGCAGGGTTGCGCGGGGTACGTCGCCTATGTTTTAGATGCCCGGGAGAAGGGCAAGGCGACTGTTGACGATGTACCGGTGGTATGTGAGTACCCGGATGTATTTCCAGAGGATCTGCCTGGGATACCTCCGGAGAGACAGGTTGAGTTTCGGATTGACCTGGTTCCGGGTGCGGCTCTGATAGCCAAGGCACCGTATCGGTTGGATCCTCCAGAGATGCAGGAGTTGTCTACACAGCTGCAGGAGCTGCTAGACAAGGGTTTCATCAGACCGAGTAGTTCGCCATGGGGAGCCCCGATCCTGTTTGTGAAGAAGAAGGATGGGTCGTACCGTATGTGTATAGATTACCGGGAGTTGAACAAGGTAACGGTGAAGAACCGTTACCTACTCCCGAGGATAGATGACTTGTTTGATCAGCTTCAGGGAGCATCTTGGTTTTCCAAGATTGATCTGTGCTCCGGATATCATCAGATGCGGGTCAGAGGTGAGGATGTTCAAAAGACAACTTTTAGGACCCGTTATGGTCATTATGAGTTTGTGGCGATGTCGTTTGGGCTCACCAACGCTCCAGCCGCGTTCATGGATCTCATGAACCGCGTATGCAGGCCGATGTTGGATGGGTATGTGATAGTGTTCATTGATGATATCTTGGTTTATTCCAAGACTCAGGAGCAACATGAGGAGCACCTGAGGGAGGTGCTAGAGACTTTGAGGAGGGAGACACTTTTCGCGAAGTTCTCCAAGTGCGAGTTCTGGTTGCGCGAGGTGCAGTTCCTTGGACACCTCGTCAACCAGAAGGGGATACTAGTGGATCCGGCCAAGATAGAGGCCGTGATGCAGTGGGAGGTCCCGAGGTCTCCATCTGAGATTCGGAGCTTCCTAGGGTTGGCAGGGTACTACAGGAGATTCATCTAGGACTTCTCCAAGATAGCAGTTCCACTTACCCGACTGACTAGGAAGTCGGTGGTATTTCGCTGGGGGCCTGAGCAGCAGGCAACATTTGAGACCCTCAGACAGCGATTGTGCGATGCACTGATTCTTACCCTGCCAGAAGGAGTGGATGACTTTGTAGTCTATTGTGATGCTTCGATCACAGGGATGGGAGCAGTGTTGATGCAGCGAGGGCATGCGATAGCTTATGCCTCTAGACAGTTGAAGCCTCACGAGGCTAACTATCCGACACACGATTTAGAGCTGGGGGCAGTGGTGTTTGCCCTCAAGAATTGGAGACATTACCTCTATGGGGTCCGCTGTACCATTTACACGGATCACAAGAGTCTGAGGTACCTCATGGACCAGCCGAATTTGAACATGAGGCAGCGTCGATGGTTAGATGTGGTAAAGGACTACGATTGTGAGATCCTTTATCATCCGGGCAAGGCCAACGTTGTGGCCGACGCCCTGAGCCGCAAGGTGATGGCGGCACCGATTAGAGATATATGTCTGAGGATGACGGTGATTACTCCATTTTTGGAGCAGATTAGAGAGGCACAGGTCGAGGGCCTGAAGGAGGAGAGGCAGAAGTGTGAGAGGATTGTGGGCCGAGTAGCTTCTTTCGATTATGACAGTCGAGGATTGTTGACCCTTCATGGGAGAGTCTGGGTGCCGTATTGGGGAGGAGTACGGCAGGTGTTGATGGATGAGGCCCATAAGTCCCGGTTCTCCATCCATCCATGGGCGACGAAGATGTATAGAGATCTTCGACCCGATTATTGGTGGCCCTGCATGAAGCGGGACGTAGCCTGGTACATAGAGAGATGCCTGACCTGCAGGAAGGTCAAGGCAGAACACCAGAGACCCCACGACAAGATGCAGCCATTAGACATTCCTGTGTGGAAATGGGAGGATATCACTATGGATTTCATCACTAAGCTTCCCAGAACCGCACGTGGAGTTGACTCGATTTGGGTCATAGTGGATCGGCTGACCAAGAGCGCGCATTTCATACCAATTCAGGAGAGCATATCGGCCGAGAAGCTAGCCGATATTTATGTGCGCGAGGTAGTGGCACGACATGGGGTGCCTGTATCAGTAGTATCAGACCGAGACGTCCGTTTCACTTCTAGGTTTTGGAAGCGGTTTCATGACGAGATGGGGACTCGTCTTCATTTTAGCACCGCTTTCCACCCCCAGACGGACGGGCAGAGCGAGAGCACGATTCAGACTCTCGAGGACATGCTTCGGGCATGTGTCCTAGATTTTGGTGGCAGTTGGGATACGTATCTTCCTTTAGCGGAATTTTCGTATAACAACAGTTACCACGCTAGTATTGACCGCCCTCCTTTCGAGATGCTCTACGGGAGAAAGTGTAGGACCCCGATTTGTTGGGGCGAGGTCGGTCAGTGAGTCATCGGGAGTACCAAGGTGGTGCTCAAGACCACAGAATTGATCCAGCAGGTCTGTAGCAGATGGGCGATATGGTCCTCCTGAAGGTATCACCCTGGAAGGGTGTTATCAGGTTCCGGAAGCGGGGCAAGCTGGGCCCTAGGTTTATTGGTCCTTTTAGGGTTTCGGCCCGGGTGGTTCGGGTTGCTTATCGGTTGGATCTTCCAGCATAACTTAGCCAGATCCACAACACTTTCCATGTTTCCCAGTTGATAAAGTGTTTAGTGGACGAGTCAGCAGTTGTGCCATTGGAGGATATTCAGGTTGATAGCAGCCTGAATTATATTGAGAGACCAGTTGCGATCTTAGATCGGAAGACGAAGACCTTGAGAAACAAGGTGGTTCAGCTAGTGAAGGTGCAGTGGCGGCACCGGAAGGGTTCGGAGTGAACGTGGGAGACCGAGGAGGAGATGAGTGAGCATTATCCAGAGTTATTTTTGGATTCAGCAGCAGCAGACTTCGAGGACGAAGTCTAAGATAAGTGGGGAAGAATTTTAACGCCCCATTTATGGTATGTGATTTTAACATAAGTATTTTCCTTCCTTAAGAGGAACTCGACGAGTCAGAAGCCCGACTCGTCGATCAGAGTCGGGACTTGCACGCGATTTAAGTTGGCTACTCGGCGAGTCCATATGTTGGGACTCAGCGAGTCTGCCTGTCTGGATGAAACCCTAAATCCCAGGGTTTGTACCATATTTAAACGTCATTATAGCCTCCCACCCCAGCCTCCCACCCTAGCCCCCATTGTTGAGCTTGAGTGTGTTTGTGATAGTTTGGAAGCTTTGGAAGAGAAGGAAGGAAAGAAGGTCCATAGAAGAGAAAGGAGATCCAAGAGTTAGCTTCCATATGTTTCTCATTTAGGTAATAAAGTTATTACCTTGTGTATTCCTCCATTAAACCCTCTTTTATGCTTGTTATGTCTCTTTTGGAGTCTTATATGATTCAAACTCGAGATATGGACTCTCTTTTGGATGGAAACCTTAGATCTGGACGTTATTGAACTCCAGGAACTCAATATAGCCACCTTTATGCAAAATATGACCTTGTTCCAAACCCTAAGTGCTTAGTATTTGACGATTTTGGTATTTTAGCCTCATTCTCTTGTGCATGCACGTAAAGTTGGAAACTTTACGTGTAAAACCAGTCCTAGAAGCTTAGATCTATGATTTGGAAGCACTGAAATCGACTAGAATCGACTGTATAGTATTAGCATGCATGAGACTCGACGAGTCGTTCTTAGGACTCGGCGAGTCGGTTCATGCTCAAGAACAGACTCGGCGAGTTGTTTATACGACTCGGCGAGTCACAGACTAGACGTGTTCATATGATGAAGGAGAACTCGATGAGTTGTTCATACAACTCGGCGAGTCGGATGAAGTTAGACTCGATGTTAGTATCGAAGAAGAACTCGTCGCGTCTTTGCCAAACTCGACGAGTAGAAGCGGGTAGAGGATTAGAATGGATGTTAGGGACTCGGCGAGTTGGCGGCCCAACTCGGCGAGTCCGGTCAACTGGAAGTTGACTTTGACCAGGAAGTTGACTTGACCAGGGGTAAATAGTCATTTTACCCTGAGAATTGTTATCAGTATTTGATTTAGTGTTTATGGGATTTGTAGCCGGGGAGTTCCGGAGCACCAGTCAGCCAGTTTTAGAGCCAGTATCTCAGCAGCCAGCGTTACGAGGTGAGTTTCCTTCCAGTAGGAACGGGTCTATGGCCACAATGCCGACCCGTTTAGTTAGCAGTAGTTCCAGACTTCGGTCCGATGCAGTAGTTCAGTGTGCTTGATGTCTTTGTGATTCAAGCATGTCTTTGTGTTATGTGTTCCGGACTTTGGTCCGATGCAGTATGCAGTATATGTGTTTATGCTAGTAGTTATGATTATGCTATGCTATGTTCAGTCAGTTTCCGGACTTCGGTCCGATGCAGAGGGCAAGGCCCTGGTTAGTTCCTGACTTCGGTCTGATGCAGTTTTCGGACTTCGGTCCGATGCAGAGGGCAAGGCCCTGGTTAGTTCCGGACTTCGGTCCGATGCAGTTTCCGGACTTGGTCCGAAGCAGAGGGCAAGGCCGTAGTTAGTTCCGGACTCCGGTCCGATGCAGTTTCTGGACTTCGGTCTGATGCAGTGGGCAAGGCCCAATATGTGTTTATATGTTGTTGTATGTGTTGGATATAGTGTCTAAGTCCATAACTATATTTGGTATGTACTTGACCCGACCCGGCATGGTCCATTTGGGTTGCACTTCACCCAAACAATTTACGGATGGGCTAGGCATGGTCCATTTAATTAGTGTTGATCTATAATTAATTTAGAATTAATTTAGAGATCAAAAGTATGACTAATTAAATATGGGCTCTTATATTTATATAGTGTGGGCTAATGCTTATTTGGAATGGGCTAGGCTTGCATGGAAAGTCCATGGATACTCCATGGAGCTTTAACCCATGGATCTCATGGAAATGAAAAGACATGGGTATTAGGGTTTACATGGATGTAACCCTAATCCACCACACTATATAAAGGAGGCTTTGGTTCTTGAAATAGCGTTAGTTGATGTGTGTAAACTAAGAGGGCCGATTTCAAGAAGTTTGTGACTATTCTCTCAAGTTTCCAAGTTTGTGGTGATTTGTGACTTCCATTTGAGGCATCCACATTATTGGTGCTAGGCTCTCAAACTCCAAGCAATCAAATACTACTACAAGGTAAGTAATTCTACTAGTTTTATTTGATTCAAGTACCCCATGCCATGCTAGCTAGGATAAGAACCTTGGAAAAATAATTATTTGCATGTATCTTAGTCAAACATAGATCCAAGGTTTCTAGGGTTGCATGTACACCATAGGAGTGTTAGAATGCTCAAAACCCATCAGTATGGTATGTGGTAGTTTGGGGGAGCTTACTAAGCTTCGTGCTTACAGTTTCAGTTTTGGGTTTCAGGTACTTCCGCTAGCAAAGGGAAGAGCTCGGGTTGATGGCATCGCACCCACCACAGCTTCAGTTTTATCCTGGGAGTTTTATTCAGATATTTTGTTATGACTGATACAGTTTTGTTTTGACACAGTTACTATGACTTTTGAGTACTCATTCCATGGTTCTTATTATATATGACATTCGATGATGTGATTTTTAGTAATATTAAAACAAAAAATTTTTGGGTCGTATTTTGGGTCGTTTCACTCGTTATGGTCACTATGAGTTTGTAGTGATGCCATTTGGTCTGACAAATGCACCCGTCGTGTTCATGGACTTAATGAATCGAGTGTGCCGTCCTTTTCTAGACAAATTCATGATAGTATTCATAGATGATATACTTATCTATTCACGAAGCAAGGAAGAACATAGTCAACACTTGAGACAAGTGCTAGAAACATTAAGGACAGAGAAACTATACGCAAAATTCTCAAAGTGTGAGTTTTTGATTAGGAAGGTAACTTTCCTTGGTCATGTGGTTAGCGAAGAAGGCATACACATGGAACATTCCAAAATAAGGGCAATCGAGAATTGGTCAGCACCGAGAATGCCCATAGAAATCCGTCAATTCTTGGGTCTTGCTGGCTACTATCGCAGATTCATACAAAACTTCTCCAAAATCGCTAAACCGCTTACTACCCTGACTCAGAAGGGTGTAACTTTTAGTTGGGGTGAAAAACAAGACACTACATTCTAGACACTAAAGCGAGCCCTGCGCAGCGCACCTATCTTGTCTCTTCCAGAAGGGATAGAGGATTTCGTTGTATACTGCGATGCATCCAATCAAGGGCTAGGCTATGTGCTTATGCAGCGAGGAAAGGTTATTGCTTATGCCTCGAGACAGCTTAAGGCACACAAAGTCAACTACACCACTCACGATCTTGAGTTTGGAGCTGTAGTCTTTGCACTAAAAATCTGGAGACATTACCTTTACGGTACCAAGTGCACTATCTTCACCGACCACAAAAGCCTTCAACACATCTTTGATCAGAAAGAACATAACATGAGACAGCGGCGATGGGTAGAACTACTCAATGATTACGAATGCGAAATTCGCTATCATCCCGGCAAAGCCAATGTAGTAGCAGATGCCCTTAGTCAAAAGGAGTACTCAGGTCGTAGGGTGAAGGCACTAACCATGACAATCCATTCCCATCTGTCCACAAAAATCAAGGAGGCTTAGCTAGAAGCCTTAAAACCAAAAAATGTGACGGGTGAAACCTTAAGAGGAATGGAGAAGAACTTTGAGATCAAGGGAGATAGAGTTCGTTATTTCATGAACCGGATCTGGACCCCAAAGTTTAGTGGTTTCAGGGACATAGTCATGAATGAAGCACACAAGACTCTATACTCTGTTCAACCAGGTACAAACAAGATGTATTTGGACCTCAAGAAACTATATTGGTGGCCGAACATGAAAGCCGAGATTGCAACTTACGTGGGCAAGTGCCTAACTTGCGCCAATGTCAAGGTAGAATACCAGAAGACCTCAGGTTTACTACAATAACTAGAGATACCTGAGTGGAAGTGGGAGCGAATTACAATGCATTTCATTACCAAGTTACCTAGGACGACGGGTGGTCATGACACCATTTGGGTAATCGTTAACAGATTAACCAAGTCCGAACACTTCCTGCCAATCAAAGAAACAGATAAGATGGAGAAACTGACTAGAACTTACATCCGAGAGATAGTACTACTGCATGGTGTGCCCATATCTATTATCTCGGATAGAGACAGTAGATGCACCTCACGATTCTGGCAGTCACTATAGAAAGCTCTTGGAATTAGGCTGGACATGAATACATCCTACCATCCACAAACTGACGGTCAGAGTGAGAGAACCATACAAACACTAGAAGACATGCTGAGAGCCTGTGTGATCGACTTTGGTAAAGCATAGGATACCCATTTGCCACTTGTCGAGTTTTCATATAACAACAGCTACCACTCCAGCATCAAGGTTGCCCCATTCAAATCCCTTTATGGCCGTAAGTGCAGATCCCCTCTGTGTTGGGCTGAAGTGGGCGAAACGTAGCTAGCTAAGGGACAAGTCCCTGATAGCGCTATCACTGGTCCGGAGATCATTCGGGAAACCACCGAAAATATTGTTCAAATTCGAGAATGATTGAAAGCCTCTAGAGATAGACAAAAGAGTTACACAGACAAGAGACGAAAACCCTTGGAATTCCAGGTGGGTGACCGCGTTCTGTTGAAGGTCTCACCCTGGAAGGGCACGATACGCTTCAGAAAGCGTGGAAAACTAAATCCAAGGTACATCGGGCCATTCAAGTTTCTCGCTAGAATCAACCCCGTAGCTTACACACTCCGTCTACCACAAGAACTCAATAACGTAAACTCTATCTTCCACATGTCAAATCTTAAGAAGTGTCTATCCGGAGAGACGCTTGTGATTCCACTCGATGAAATAGAGATAAATGAGAGTCTTAACTTTGTGGAAGAACCGGTAGAAATCATGGATAAGGAAGTCAAACGAACGAAACAAAGTCTCATACCAATAGTGAAGGTTCGCTGGAATGCCAAGCGAGGACCTGAATTCAAATCTTCAAGCTGGCCGAAAACACCTAGGACCAAGAACTTGTTTCTGACCGAGAACACCTTAGGACCGAGAACCTAGTTCTCGGTTGTGGAATTAGGACTGAAATCAAGGATTTCGGTGAAGGCTATACCGAAAACCCTCCTCAACACTTCATACCGTTCTTTCCACGTATGCTAGCCCGATGATCATCTCTTCAGCTCGCTAATCAAACACAAACGAACATTCGAGGTGAGTTCATACCCCTACGTTTTCACTATTTTTCAATGTTTTTAGGGGGGAGGGGGGGAATACAAGTAAAACACAAGGACTCTTGGGCCATTATACAAACGATTTCAAAACCTTTTTACAATTGATTCAAACCAATTCATCGGTACACTTTATAAAAATATATTTATGTATATTTTTAACCCTTTTGTAACATGTCGGGCAAAAGGGTACTATTCAGGAATCGCTTACTACTACATCATATACACAGTGAATTGCAAAGGTTTTCAGTACATTACATAACATTATATTTAAACTATAATTGGTATACTTTGCGAATCACTACACTATTTCACTAAGTACAAGAACCGATACAAGATCATGCATTCAAACTATAATATGTATATTTTGGGAAACACCACTCTATTTTAAAAATTCAAGAACACTATTCAGAAACAAGTATATAAACTATAGTTGGTATAGTTTATGGAACACTACTCTAATACATTGATTCAAGGATACACTACTACATAATTATTTAAGTATAATTATTTTACATTACAAATTACACTACTACAGGGTAATACATACAATTTCAAGTACAAGAGAACACTACTACACTAGACTTAAACTAGTAAATACAGGGTTGTGAGGCACTTCTTCAATTGTACCCATTAGGGTACAGGTTCTAAATCCTATAAAGTATAACCAAAGTCTCCTGGAGGGAGAGCGTGAGTTTGTGTATAGATCTATACGGGATTGACAACCCCTCACCTGAACTGTTAGCTACAGTTAGGCCGGTAGGCCTGGGGTGACAAACGTCATAACATTCTGACGCATGAAGAACGTCGTAGAGGTCACTAGTCTAATTAGTATGGTTATATATATATGAAACTCACAACAGTATTAACTAAAACATTTGTTTATGGGATTAACACTACTTCAATGGTTTTATTTTAATTAATAAAACTATAGTACACTACTATACATTACAGCTGGTGGTATCCAGGCATACATACAAAAGGTTTTCATACAGTACACTACTATACATTACAACTGGTGGTATCTAGGCATACATACAAAAGGTTTTCGTACAGTACACTACTATACATTACAACTGGTGGTATCCAGGAATACATACAAAAGGTTTTCATATAGTACACTACTATACATTACATCTGGTGGTATCCAGGCATACATACAAAAGGGTTTTCATAACAAACACTACTACGATACACTATTTTCCTAGTATAGAGTACACTAGTACCAAATACAGTTTGGGAAAAACATACATGATATGGTTTTATTCATTAATAAGACTATATACACTATTACAGAATACAATAACAAACATACATTTTGGTCTTAAGGCCTAAGACTGCTTTTCATTCACTAAAGAAAATATTTGATTTTATGGAAGTACACTATAACATTTTCATGGAACAAAGACAATCTTTCCATCTTAACAACATACTTATGAACTCACCAACTTAAATGTTGATACACTTTCAAAACCACTTGTATTCTCAGGGAACCGATAGACAGGTACACCCGCAGGTTTTGAGAAGACGGAGCTTTTAGAGTCACGTCTTCTATACTTTTGTTATACACTTTTGATGTCATACAAACTATGTATCCAACAGATGTAAAAAATTTACTTTATCAATGTAATGGTTGTGTTTCCTTTGATTACTATGATTCATTGGTTGTGATATTGTACATGACATCCTCTGCCCCCGAACGTTTCCGCCGTTCTAGTTTGGGGGTGTGACGTCTTATCGTTTGTTGTAGAAGGAGATTGTCTACTAGAGAGCTTAAAATGTGGAGCCAATGGAGTCACCACTGACTTGGCATCTTGCATCCCGAACCTCGCAATGACCCACTCAACATATCCTTTTTGGCTCAAGAACAATCGATGTTTCGTCCTCTCTCTTCTAATCTCCATACCTAATATTTTATTGGCAATTCCCATGTCCTTCATCTCAAACTCTTTACCAAGTTGAGATTTCAGCCTATCTATCTCCACCTTGCTTTTCGAAGCAATAAGCATGTCATCCACATACAAAATAAGATAAATATAATCACCTCCATGAAGCTTCTGCATGTAAACACAACAGTCATATAGACTTCTGGAGAACCCATGCTTCAGCATGAAAGAGTCAAATCGCTTGTACCACTGTCGAGGAGATTGCTTCAATCCATATAGTGATTTCCTCAAGCGACATACCTGACTTTCCTTATCAACAACCTTGAATCCATCATGATGATGCATATAGATTTCCTTATCCAATTCTCCGTTGAAGAAGGCGGTTTTTACATTGAGTTGTTCCATCTTCAAATCACCATGAGCAACAATACTCAACAATATTCGGATGGAAGTGTGTTTCACTACCGGAGAAAATATTTCATTGCAGTCTACTTCCCTCTCTTTGTGCAAACCCATTTGCTACTAATCTTGCCTTGTACCTTGTACCAACGAGTTTGGAAGAATCGTCCTTTTTCTTGTACACCCACTTACAACCAATAGCTTTCTTTCCTACGGGTAATGGGACCACCTCCCAAGTTTGGTTCTTTCAAAGAGACTCAATCTCTTCTTCCATAGCAACCAACTTACTCTCATTATTGCCATTCTGAATAGCTTCCTTGAAGGAGACCGACTCATCTTCCTCCATCGAGAGTGTATACTCAACCAAAATTTCATGTCCGTAGTGCTTCAAGGGTTGATCAGACCCCAACTTTTGAACTTTCTTATATGCTCGCCTCGGCCTAGTAAAGACCGAATTATCCCCGAGATCTTGTTCCTTTGGTTCATGTACATTTTCTTGCTGAACCGTCTCATGTTCAATATCATCGTGAATACCGCCATGATCTTCTTCGTGAACACGACAAGAACCTTGTTGGATTTTAGGTTCTATATCAACTACTTGAGACTTGACCGTCTCAATGCCATCACCATTTGAGACCATAGCTTTTGAAGAAGCTACATTGGAGTTATCATCAAAAGTAACATCTCTGCTGATTATACACTTGGAATCTTCCAAACACCAAAGATGATAGCCTTTAGAAAATTACCTTCTTGGCTCTTGCTTCAAGCTTTCCCTCACTAACATGATAATAGGCTGTGCACCCGAAGATTCTAAGTTTCTCATAATCTGCATGTTCCCCTGACCATACCCTATAGGGCACGTTTCCATCTAGAGACGCATGAGGAGACCGATTGATAATGTAGCAAGCTGTAGCAATCGGCTCTGCTCACCATTCTCTGTCCAAACCAGCATATGATCGCATACACATTGATCTCTCTTGCAATGTATGATTCAGCCTCTCTGCGACCCCATTCTGCTGTGGTGTTTTCCTTACCGTCCAATGTCTAGCAATTCCTTCATGATCACAAAATTTCTTGAAGACACCTTCTGTATACTCTGTACCGTTATCAGATAGAAGTGTCTTTAATTTCTTGCCTGTTCTGTTCTCAACCATTGCTTTCCACTTCTTGAACGTGTCAAATACCTCATTCTTATATTTTAGAAAGTAAATCCAAAAATACCTAGAATAATCATCCACAAAAGTGACAAAATATCTGGAATCTCCATTGGAGGTGACTGAAGCAGGACCCCAAACATCTGTATGCACATAGTCTAAAATTCATCTGCTTTTGTGTTTGCCTGATTTGAACTGAACCCGATGTGCTTTACCGTACACGCAATGCTCACAAAATCAATGCAAGGCTTCTTCAAGTTCTTCAACAAACCTTCTTTACCAAGCAGATCAAGACCCTTTTCAGACATATGCCCAAGCCGTCTATGCCATAACCGAGTGCTTTCACATGGGTCACCACCGTTACCATTTGTTCTGATTACTGCACCATCTGTCACAGTTGTACCTGAAAGAACGTAAAGGTTTCCATGACGAATACCTTTCATTACAACCAAAGAACCACAAACAACCTTCTATACTCCTTCCAATGTAACTATCTTACACCCATCGGGGTCCATTTATCTTCTTGTTTCAGAATCTTCCTCTTTCAGGTCTTTTATTGAAAACCTTGTGTGTAGAACACAAAATACCACCTAGATACCTCAAATCTAAGCTCTACCACCCAGATTTGATATTAAGCTCTGATACCAATTGTTACTTCAACAAAACAATGCAGGAAAACAGAAACCAAATGCAGAAAATAGAACCTTGACAGCAACTAACCTTTCTGTTTGTATTCCCGTTTTTTCCTTAGACCCAAGAACAAGTAATGACAATAACCAAGATAAAGAAAAGTAAATAGGGAATGAAGAACAACAGATTGAACGTGGTTCAACAATAACCTTCTTACATCCACCAGAAGAGAGGAAACTTTGTATTAGGTTAAGAAGTAATTTACCTCACTTTTTATCCCCTGTTTCAAGACTTACATTATATCCCTTTTTACAACTGAAATTAGCATATAAACAAACATACATGGGCCTAAAAACATTTGGGCAATTAAGTGGGTCATTTAACCGAAAACGGTTGGGCTGACCCAAGTCAACTCAAGTTGAGTTCTTGGCCTGACCACTTACAATTCTCCACCTTGAACAACATTTGATAGACCTCAAATTTTAGACGATACACCAAAGAAGAAGTTGCACACCTTGATATGTAAACTCAATCCGGCTGCACCATTTGACCATGGTTGCCTACGTACCCACATCTGGGATCAAGCCACCGTAGTTCACTTCATTGGGTGAAAACTCCACCTCACACTGACACCGCCCCGCAAAGTCATTACCCTCAAGGGCAATCAACACTGATTAATATTAAGCAAGTTTAAACAATGCTTAAACTTGCCACCTGGTACCACCTTGGTTAACATGTCTAATCAGTGTGCACCTTCATAAGAGAAATATCACCATCCTCTATGACATCCCGCACAAAATGATATCTGAAATTTATATGTTTGGCACGAGCATGATAAACTTGATTCTTAGCTAAGTGAATAGCACTTTGACTATCACACCACAAGTCTACACAATCTTGCTCAAACCCCAAATCATCTAAAAATCCCCACAACCACAGTGCTTCCTTTACACCTTTTGTTATAGCCATATACTCAGCCTCTGTAGTAGAAAGCGCTACTGTTGCTTGTAGCATCGATCGCCAATTACCTGGAGCACCATGTATTTTGAACACATAACCAGTAGTAGATCGACATCTATCCAGATCACCAGCATGATCTGAATCCACAAATCCAACAATTCGACCTGTATTGCCACCAAAGCATAAACCAATATCAGTGGTTCCTTTCAAATATCTCAAGACCCATTTCACAGCTTCCTGATGCTCCTTCTCTGGGTTCGCCATGAACCTGCTGACCACACTGACCGCCTGTGATATATATGGACGTGTACACACCATGGCATACATCAGACTGCCAACTGCACTAGCATAAGGCACACACTACATGTACGTCTTATCATCTGCTGTAGAAGGAGATTGTCTACTATAGAGCTTAAAATGTGGATCCAATGGAGTCACCACTGACTTGGCATCTTGCATCCCGAACCTCGCAATGACTGACTCAATGTAGCCTTTTTGGCTCAGGAATAATCGATGTTTCGTCATCTATTTTCTAATCTCCATACCTAATATTTTCTTGGCAACTCCCATGTTCTTCATCACAAACTCTTTACCAAGTTGAGATTTCAGCCTATCTATCTCCACCTTGCTTTTCGAAGCAATAAGCATGTCATCCACATACAAAATAAGATAAATATAATCACCTCCATGAAGCTTCTGCATGTAAACACAACAGTCATACAGACTTCTGGAGAACCCATGCTTCAGCATGAAAGAGTCAAATCGCTTGTACCACTGTCGAGGAGATTGCTTCAATCCATATAGTGATTTCCTCAAGCGACATACCTGACTTTCCTTATCAACAACCTTGAATCCATCATGATGATGCATATAGATTTCCTCATCCAATTCTCCGTTCAAGAAGGCGGTTTTTACATTGAGTTGTTCCATCTTCAAATCACCATGAGCAACAATACTCAACAATATTAGGATGGAAGTGTGTTTCACTACCGGAGAAAATATTTCATTGCAGTCTACTTCCCTCTCTTTGTGCAAACCCCTTTGCTACTAATCTTGCCTTGTACCTTGTACCATCGAGTTTGGAAGAATCCTCCTTTTTCTTGTACACCCACTTACAACCAATAGCTTTTTTTCCTACGGGTAATGGGACCACCTCCCAAGTTTGGTTCTTTCGAAGAGACTCTGTCTCTTCTTCTATAGCAGCCAACCAACTCTCATTATTGCCATTCTGAATAGCTTCCTTGAAGGAGACCGACTCATCTTCCTCCATCGAGAGTGCATACTCAACCAAACTTGCATGTCTGTAGTGCTTCAAGGTTTGATCAAACCCCAACTTTTGAACTTTCTTATATGCTCGCCTCGACCTAGTAGAGACCGAATTATCCCCGAGCTCTTGTTCCTCTGGTTCATGTATATTTTCTTGCTGAACCTTCTCATGTTCAATATCATCATGAATACCACCATGATCTTCCTCGTGAACACAACTAGAACCTTGTTGGCTTTTAGGTTCTATATCAACTACTTGAGACTTGACCATCTCAATGTCATCACTATTTGGGACCATAGCTTTTGAAGAAGCTACATTGGAGCTCTCATCAAAAGTAACATCTCTGCTGATTATAAACTTGGAATCTTCCAAACACCAAAGATGATAGCCTTTCACACCTGATTCCTATCCCAAGAAAATTGCCTTCTTGGCTCTTCCTTCAAGCTTTCCCTCACTAACATGATAATAAGCTGTGCACCCGAAGATTTTGAGTTTCTCATAATCTGCATGTTCCCCTAACCATACCCTATAGGGTATGTTTCCATCTAGAGATGCATGAGGAGACCGATTGATAATCTCGGAAGCTGTAGCAACTGACTCTACCCACCATTCTCTGCCGAAACCAGCATATGATCGCATACACATTGATCTCTCTCGAAATGTACGATTCAGCCTCTCTGCAACCCCATTTTGTTGTGGTGTTTTCCTGATCGTCTAATGTCTAGCAATTTCTTCATGATCATAAAATTTCTTGAAGGCACCTTCTGTATACTCTGTACTGTTATCAGATCCAAGTGTCTTTAATTTCTTGCTTGTTCTATTCTTAACCATTGCTTTCCACTTCTTGAACGTGTCAAATATCTCATTCTTATGTTTTAGAAAGTAAATCCAAACATATTTAGAATGATCATCCATAAAAGTGACAAAATAGTCTAAAATTCCTCTGCTTTTGTGCTTGCTTGATTTGAACTGAACCCGATGTGCTTTACCGTACACCCATTGTTCACAAAAATGCATGCAAGGCTTCTTCAAGTTCTGCAACAAAGCTTCTTTACCAAGCAGATCAAGACCCTTTTTAGACATATGCCCAAGCTGTCTATGACATAACTGAGTGCTTTCACATGGGTCACCACCACTACCATTTGTTCCGACTGTTGTACCATCTGTCACAGTTGTACCTAAAATAACGTAAAGGTTTCCATGACGAATACCTTTCATTACAACCAAAGAACCACGAACAACCTTCTTTACTCCTTTCGATGTAACTATCATACACCCACCGGAGTCCAATACACCTTCAGAGATGAGATTCTTTCACAACTCAGGAACATGTATCACATCCAACAAAGTTCTAACCACTCCATAATGCATTTTGATTCTAATAGAACCGAGCCCAACCATTTTGCAGGAATGACTATTTCCCATTACCACGGTTCCACCATCTATGCTCCTATAGTTAGTAAATCACTTCCTATTTAGGCATATATGGTACGAGCAACCTGAATCAATAATCCATTTACCAGAGATTTCTTCATCAGAAGTGACAAAGTAATAATCATCGTTACTTTCCTCTCCTGAGGAATAACTAGCTTCTTGCTTCTCTTGTGCATTTACTTTGTAGTTGTTGTTCTTTTCTTTGTTCCATCCTACTCTCTTATTAGGACAGTTTGCTTTGAAATGTTTAAGTTCGCCACACTTAAAACACCACCTTTTTGAAAAAGGTCTAGATTTAGATCTAGACTTTCCTCCCTTGACTTTTCCTCTCTCATTACTTCTACCTCTTGCAAACAATCCTTGTGCCTGGTCTTTGTTACCACTAGCAGCAGCCATGTCACCGGTTGCAATCTTTCGAAGGTCATCCACTAGAATTGAGGTTCTAGTCTCATCTATCGTAAGACTGTCAGCCACAAGCATCAATGTTTGTACAAGATTCTCATAAGACTTTGGCAACGAAAGAAGTAGTAAAAGTGCTTGATCCTCATCTTCTACCTTCACATCAATGTCTTTTAAATCTGATATACACCTATCAAATTTACTGATGTGTTCCCGGATTGAAGAACCTTCATCCATTTTGCAAGTAAACAATTTGGACTTCAAATAGATCCTGTTTGTTAAGAGTTTTTGTCATGAAATTTGCCTCTAATTTTTTCCACACCACAGTTGCCAATTCCTCATTACCAACCAAGAAAGCAATATCCCTTTCAAGGCATAAAATTATCGATGCTCATGCTTCAAGATCTAACTCCTCCCAATCCTCATCGGACATATCTTTGTGCTTCTTTGTCTTACCCGCCAAAGCCTTGTGTAACTTCTGTGAGATTAATAGATTTTTCATTTGTATCCTCCAATAAGAAAAATCATTCTTCCCATTGAACTTCTCTAATTCATACTTCCCAACATTAACCGTTCCGCTCGTAGATGCCATTTATCCGCTTGTTTCAGAATCTGCCTCTCTCAGGTCTTTTATCGAAAACCTTGTGTGCAGAACACAAAATACCACCTAGATACCTCAAATCTGAGCTCTACCACCCGGATTTGATATTAAGCTCTGATACCAATTGTTACTTCAGCAAAACAATGCAAAAAAAAAAAAATAGAAATCAAATGCAGAAAATAGAACCTTGACAACAACTAACCTTTATGTTTGTATTCTCGTTTTGCCCTTAGACCCAAGAACAAGTAATGACAATAACCAAGATAAAGAAAAGTAAATAGAGAATGAAAAACAACAGATTTAACGTGGTTCAACAATAACCTGCTTACATCCACCAGAAGAGAGGAAACTTTGTATTAGGTTAAGAAATAATTTCCCTCACTTTTTATCCCCGGTTACAAGACTTACATTATATCACTCTTTACAGCTGAAATTAGCATATAAACAAACATACATGGGCCTACAAACATTTGGGCTATTAACTGGGTCATTTAACCCAAAACGGTTGGGCTGACCCAAGTTAACTCAAGTTGAGTTCTTTGGATGACCATTTACAATTCTCCACCTCGAACAACATTTGATAGACCTCAAATTTTAGACGATACACCGAAGAAGAAATTGCACACCTTGATATGTAAAACTCAATCCGGCTGCACCATTTGATCATGGTTGTCTACGTACCCACATCTGGGATCAAGCCACCATAGTTCACTTCACCGGGTGAAAACACCACCTCACCCTAACACCGCCCCGCAATGTCATTGCCCTCAAGGGAAATCAACATTGATTAATATTAAGCAAGTTCAAGCAATGCTTAAACTTGCCACCTGGTACCACCTTGGTTAACATGTCTGCTGGGTTCTCATCAGTATACACCTTCATAAGAAAAATATCACCATCCTCTATGACATCCCACACAAAATGATATCTGTCATTTATATGTTTGGTACGAACATGATAAACTTGATTCTTAGCTAAGTGAATTGCACTTCGACTATCATACCATGAGTCTACATGATCTTGCTCAAACCCCAAATCATCTAAAAAATCCCACAATCACAGTGCTTCCTTTACACCTTCTGTTATAGACATATACTCAGCCTCTGTAGTAGAAAGCGCTATTGTTGCTTGTAGCATCGATCGACAACTAACTGGAGCACCATGTATTTTGAACACATAACCAATAGTAAATCGACATCTATCCAGATCACCAGCATGATCTGAATCCATAAATCCAGTAATTTGACATCTTTTTATAATCTGATCAAATTACATGTGGAATTTAATGTTGATGCTAAAAAGATTGTTCCATCCAGTGAGTTGCTACAACTGCAAAAGCTGGAAAAGATTATGGTAAGTAGATATGATTTGGTAGAGGAGGTGTTTGAAGCCTTGGAAGGGACAAACAATGGTTTTGATGAATCATCACAAACTACTACTACTCTTGTCAAACTTCCAAACCTAACACAAGTCGAATGAAGAGTGGGTATTCGATCAGATTATAGAAGGGACAAACAACACTTCTAACCCTTAATGAGTTTTATAATCACTTTTTGATTATAAAAAAGGGGTGAATGAAGAGTGGGTATTCGAAGCTTCGGGTATTCATTTGCGGATTTTAAGACCGGTATCATTTCGAGGGGGAGTTTGGTCTTGATCAGCCGAGCTCGTTGGATATTGAAGTCGGGACATCTAATCCTAACTTTGAGGGGAGAATGCTAGGGTGCAAAGTCACTCTTGGATGTGGAGTGTTAGGCTTACCCTCTTGTATGTGTAAATGGGTTGAGTCTTTCCCATAAATAAGAAGTGAGTGACTCCCATTATGTAAGATCTTGTATTTGGAGAGCATTAGTTTTACAGAGAGAGAAACTAGCATACCCATTTGTACTCTTTCTAATTCATACTAATGAGAGCTTAAAAGATTTATTTACTCCATGTGTTCTTGATTTGTATGATGATTCACTAGATCTTTTTTATTCCGCACAAGCCATCATAATCAACACCACTACACAATGCGGACAACAACGATGAGGAAAACAACGATGGGGAAGACGAAGACGCCTAGTATTTCTTGTTTTATGTTATGGATAATGTTATTTTGGATTTATTAGATAGTTTATGGATGTTATATATGATATTTATTTTGGATTTATTAGATAGTTTATGTGATGTGGTATATTTGATTTTTATGTAATGTGGTATGTATTGATTTCTCTATTTTATAAAATATGCATTTTATAATATATGTAAGCTAATATCGTATATAAATTGTTAAACAAAAAGAATTAGCGATGACAGCTTTTGCAACGACATGCACCAATTGCGACAACGTATACCTTCGGGAAGCTTTGTCAGAAAAAAACTCTGATCGATGGCCGTAAAATTAATAGAGCCGACACTAATAGCGATGACACAGGCTTTTAGTGACAGTATCTATTAGAGATGACACTAATTGCGATGACCTTTGACTATTAGCTATGAGGTATTAGCAACGACCCTTTAGCGACGACATGTCGTCGCTAATACCTTTTGCGGCGATTTTAGGCATCAATTACGACGTTATTTGTCGTCGCTAAAGGTAAGGGTTTTTTTGGGAAATTTGTGCCGACTCTTCTTTGTTTGTTCTTTAGATTCGTGATGCCATTTCTTACCTTCTTCTTTATGTTGATGATATCATCCTCATGGCTTTTTCTACAGATCTCTTATATGTTATTTCATAGCTTAGTCGAGAGTTTGCTATGATAGATTTGGGCGCTCTTAATTATTTTCTTGGCATTTCAGATCTGACACCAAGTTATTTCTATCGCAACAAAAATATGAGACTAACATTCATCACAAAAATATGCGACTAACATTCATCAGAGGGCCAACATGCTTCACTACAATCCCTGTAAAACCCGATCTGAACCGGTTTACAAACTCAACACCTCTGATCCACTAATCCCACACTCCACCAAAGTCTTGCAGGGGATCAACAATACCTAACCTTCACCAGACCAAACATCTCATTTGCAGTTCAACCGATTTGCCTCTTTATTCATGATCCTTATGAGCCACACTTGCATGCACTCAAAAGGATCTTTAGATACATTTGTGGCACTCTTCACCATGGTCTCCAGCTTCACACTTCCACCACTTCCTCCTTCACAGCTTACTCCCATACTGATTGGGGTGGATGCCCGACCACTCGTCGGTCCACATCTAGGATACTGTGTCTTCATGGGAGACAATCTTATCTCTTGGTCGTCTAAACGACAAGCTGCTATTTCTAGATCAAGTGTTGAAGCCGGATATCGAGGTGTTGCTAACAATGTTGCAAAAACTTGTTGGCTTCGCAACCTTCTCTGTGAGTTACAGAGTCCTCTAAAGAATTCTACATAGGTTTATTTTGATAACATCAACGTAGTCTACATGTCATCGAACCCGGTACAACACAAACGTACAAAACACATAGAGATTGACCTCCACTTTGTTCAAGACAAAGTTGTTATGTGTCAAATTTGTGTTCTTCATGTTCCCTCCTCTGCTCAATATGCGAACATCTTTACAAAGAGCCTTCACACCTCTCTATTTGTTGATTTCCAATCCAGTTTAAACGTTCGTCAAAATCCTCCCGATGTTGGGGGATGTTAGTGTATTATTTGTAATAGTGTAGCCCATGTATTTAGTCCATTTTATAGGCCCATGTACATATGTATCTATATTGGTTGTACTCTCTCCTTGAAGGCAATAAGAATATTTCCCTACTTTCTCTAGCAGGCATCACCGCAACCAATACATTTGAGATTTTGCAGGCATCAAAAAGAGGGAACAAGAGTGTTGCTTGTGTGGGTACCAGGTAGATGTAGACATTTTTTCTTCGTCTTTATTGTCCTTGTTTGAAACAATTTCTCATATTGAATAGGATTATAGTAAACTAAAAAGTGGTATGTTGTTGAATCCATTTATTTTATATTAATGTTTATGGTGAGGTTCGTTAGCTAATTGTCAAGGTTTGTTGAAACTTTAGTCTTTGTTTCTACATCATCACTTGTTCTTCTTTCTGCTCATAGTGTTATCTTTACATTCTTACTTATTTTATTTCATTCGTATATGATGGGGCAAGAATTCATAAGGCATCGACCGTGGACTTCTACATTAACACTCTTAAAATTATATGAAAATTTAAGTTGTATGTTAGTTGAATTGAGTTGAGTTGAGATACAAACCGCCAATTCAAGATCACCCAGCCTCATTACTAGTGAACTTCTTTCCAAGTTCCACTTGTATGAAATCTTGCCTTGTACTAAGGTGCTATGGTAGTGAGTACTATATTCCTGTAATTGAGAAAACAGCCAATCGCTTTATCAAAATATGCAAGAAAGTGGAACCTTTCCCAGTTTATACAGACAAACACATTTTATATATGAAAATTGAAATTTTACTTTGAACTAAGGTGCTAGGCAACGCTTCTTATAAAAAGTTTGATGTTTGCGCTGAGAAAAGTTTAAGATGAATGTTTGACTACTGGAAAAAATATTCAAGATACCACTGAACTAATAACGATAACAATGACAAATGATAAACAGTTATGCAGTGTGGTTTCAAAACAACAGGGAAAAGATTGAATTAATACTTTAAAACTAAAACTAGAACAAGGGTGAAAAGGATTCAATACTAAAAAAACTAGAACTAAAACAAGGACATGAATACCATCGTTTTCAAAGGCTGATGTCAATCAAATGTTTGAAGTTATCATAACTCATCTCCTCTGGTTTGAATTGTTGGCCATAAAGAAGAAGCAAACATGATCTTAAGTTGTAACCCAATGCAAGAGTTCACATCATCTGACATAAAAAACATGAATGAAAGACCATTAATGCATAGTAAATAAAAGTTATAGGCAACAAGGACGATACAAAAATAAAATTACCCTTGATATTAACTTGACATTAATAAACTTGGTCTCCCGGTTCAACAAAAAATTAATCAAAATAAACTTGGGTCTTGTTTGGCATAACGCAAGGAAAGGAATCAAGTATTCACAAGGAGTGTTTTTCATTCCTCGTAACCTCCTGGCTTTTTTTCATTCCATTCCTCCCAGGAATGAAAACTCCCCATTTACCCCTTTTACAACTTCTTTGAGTCACTCAAAATCACAACTACCTCATCAAAATTCATCCAGCTTGCAACAAAATCATATATTTCAAGTAGATTGATAGTTGATTTAAGTAAAGGATGTTCGTTGAGCCGATTCCTGTAGTAGAATTGAAGCAACCAAATTCTCCAAATCAATTTCAAGTGTGGATAGATGATTCATTGAAGTGTTCAAGAACAATGTGAACTGAAAATTATTTATTGGACTCCTTCTATTTTTCTTCGTCATTAATTTTCAAACACTCAATTTAATCTCATTTGCACTAGTTGGTTTTCTTGAAGAAAAGTTGTTGGATGAAACGTCTAAATGAAATGACCTCAAGGTAAAAGTTTCTTTTGCTAATCTTATGCCTTTGTTAGTAAAAGTTGTAGGCCCAACGAAAATAAACCACAACACTTGGTTTTATTACTATCATCATTAGCCAAAGTAGCAATCTCTATAAAAACTTGATGGTTATGATCCATTGGTGGTAAGTCTTGTAAATTTTTTGTCCAATGGTTTATGTGTTTATGTCATTTTTATTCCAATTATTTCTACTTCTCTCCAAAGTAGATGTGCAATCTATAGACCCGGTAGGATGTAAATTAAGTTAAATGGTTGGACAGGTGATCGACTGAACTTCCATCACTCAATAGCAAATGGTACTGTAGAAGTATTGCATCTTAGACGTTGCAGGTTGGAAGTATGTGAATAATTCTATAGTATCCATTCAAAGATAAACGACATCCGAAAATCATACTATAGAAATATCATTTGATCGAAAAACAAAATAGCAATCTGAGTTCGGAAATGTTGTAGCATTCCAGCAGGCATTTTAAACAATTTTTTAAGTGTTATGTTATAAGAACATCAATCTATATATAATTTATGAATCTTAATAGTTCTTTTTTTTATCGAATATCAGTTATAACAATACAAAATATATTTTCTACAAGATAATGTTGTAAAAATTGAAAATTCAATCAATTTTACTTACGATGGTAATTTTTGTCAAAGTCAATAAATAAAATTTCATTCCATTCATCTGTTTTTTCCTACCTACCAAACATCACGGATTAATAACCCATTCCATTCAAGGCTTCAAGCAATGTAACCAAACACGACACGACATGGAATGATAATAATACATTCCATTACTTGGTAGTCAGTCCATTCCATTCCCTTGTCATTACATTCCTTCCCACTAAATATACTTTAGGCCTCTGTTGAATTCCTGCATAAAACATATAATAAATATAAAGGTGAAAATATAAAGAAAAATGGTTGGGGCTTTTGACAATATATAAAAAAAAATTGTCCATGACTTGTTGTCAGAGGTACTTTGAGAATACCTACCACTTGTTTCATCTTTATAAACGAGTTGACATCTTCCTCTACATAATAAGAGCCAAAATCTGTTTGGATTCCTTTTAGCTCCGGAGTAGATAAATTCCCCATGGTGAAAGTGGTTATTGCTGTGCATTTCTCAATAGTTAAAGTATTCAATAATGGGAATGAAAAATCCACCTTCCCTATGCAAAACCCTTTGAGACATGGAAGTTCATCAAGTTTTAAGGAATTGAGACGAGGCAATATAAGCTCACTCATTTTGCCATCAGATTCTTCCTCTTCTTCTACAACAATATTTGCATCCTTAACAATTACCCCCTCCATCTGGCGGCAGTTAGATATGCTTAGCTCCTGGAGTTGCTTTAGGCTACCAACAATGGAACTACTAAAAACATGTTGTAAACTATCACAACCAGCAATACGGACTGTTGTTAAGTTAGGAAACCCGAATAATGTCCATCGATTACACTTCCATATATACCTGAGACATGGAAGTGTATAAAGTTCCAAGGACTTTAGATGAGGTAGCACAATCTCATTCATTTTTCCATCATATTCCTCCTCTTTTTCTTCTACAACAATATTTCCATCCTGAACAAATACCTCCTCTATATGGTTGCAGCTACTTATGTGTAGCTCTTGGAGTTGCAATAGACTACCAACCATGGAACTATTCAAAACATGTTCTAACATATCACATGTTTCAATAGAGAGTCTTTTTAGGTTTGGAAACTCAAATACCGTACACTGATTGCTCTTCCATATATGCCTGAGACAAGGTAGCCATTTTAACTCCACTTGTGTTAGGTTTGGAAGGTTGACAAGAGTAGTAGTAGTTTGTGATGATTCATCAAAACCACTGTTTGTCCCTTCAAAGGCTTCAAACACCTCCTCTACCAAATCACATTCACTTACCTGAATCTTTTCCAGCTTTTGCAGTTGTAGCAACTCACTGGATGGAACAATTTTTTGAACAGATATCTCACCTGCCACACGTAGTTCGATCAGATTATGAAAAGACCAATGGATCACTTCTGAAGTAGCAGCAGGGCAGGAGAAGCTTGTACTCTGCAAGTTGAACAAAAATATTTGGAAAAGTAATGATTAATAATTAAGAGATTAATTAATGTTGGTAACTAAAACAAGTTTCGGTTGGGTTACTGTTTTAGTTAGATATGGACAAAATGGATTATACAAACTTGTAATGTGTTCAATAATGCTTTACTTGGCTTCATGATTTTTTTTATTAATCAGATGATATATGCATGTGAAAATTATATAAACAATATTATACCTCCTGAAGCTGCCCAGTAGTAGTGGTTGTCACATGAGAGTTAAACCAACATTCAGGACTACGTTTTCCTAACCTTGTTCTTACATACTTGAGCTGTGGAGCTGTTGACCCACCAGCTGTGAACACCTTCATCTGTGGGCAACAATAGATTGCAACCTTTTCCAATGAAGGCCACTGGAACTCATTCGTCCCTAAAAAGAAACCTACCAGCTCTTGTAGATCAATTAGTTTAATACGTTTTAGACAAGGAAAGACCACAACCTTAGAAGAAGATGTCATTGTTGTTTGCTCTACCCCATGTTCTTCTGCCTTCACCACAATCACTTTCATTGCCTTGCAATTCTCTATCCTTATCTTTTCAAGTTGTACGAGGCTTTCAAGTGTGGAAAATGTGAATATATGTTCCAAAAGGTCACAACCATCAATTTCCAATCTCTTAAGGTTTCCCATTTCAAGCTTAACAACACTTTTGTTGATCCCTTGAGTTTCAAACACCTCCTTCATCCCGTGGCAACAGTATATGTCTAGTACTTGAAGCTTTTGCATATGTCCTGCTGCATACCATGGAATCACACTTGACAATGCATGGCACTCCGATATTTCTATCTCCATAGCGTATTGGCATAAGCTCCAAGAGACACCACCCCCTTGAGAAAACTGCAGTAAATGACAAAGTTAATGTAAAATTATATTTGACTATTAACAAAGCTTAATTGTTTGTTAAACAAATACACTTGTTTATAAAAGTAATTTAATTCAACATTTGGTTCTTCGTAATGAATGACTCACTGCTCAACATCACGAAAATGGTTCAGAAACAACGTAGCTCAGGAAGTTGTAACACAAAAGTATTTTAATGTGGGACTAAAATTTTGGAATGTAAAATTAATGATGTTAGGAAAGCATATGTTTAGAATAATAAGCTTATAAGTTTTATATTTTCTACTTGAAACCAGGAAAGACCTTGCCAATGATTTCGTATCAGCTTGGTTAATGCAGGGATGTTTAGATTATTAGTTGTTGAATATCATGAATAAATTAGTTAATTAGCCATAAATTAATTTGAAGAAAGTTATTGACATGTTGCGTTACTTAATAAAAATCTGAGTTTCATATTGTTGGAAATACATATATAGAAATACATGAATAACTCGAAATCTAATTACATGCTGTGAAAATTTCAATTTCTTGTGTGTTGGGTTTATAGAATATGATTAGTATATAGAGAATATTCCAAAGAAAAAAATGGATTCTAGAAAAGAAATTAAATAGGTAGCTGAATATGTTGAAATTAGCATACCTTATATTGATCAAGAAAGGAGGCAGCAGTTGTAGTGGTACTGTTGAAAGATATTTCATTGTTCCTACCCTTGGCACCACCACCACCACCAATACACTTGAGATTTTGCAGGCCATATAAACTGAGAGAATCAAGACGAGGGAACAGAGTTGTGCTTATGTGGGTAGATGTTGATGTTATTTTTTCTTCATATTCATCATCTCTGTTTGAAAAAACTTCTTCAATAGCATCACAAAATCCTATCTTGACTTTTTTTAGGTTGGAAAGATGTTCTGCCATGAGAGGTGAAAACAAGTACTTAATGCTTCTGCACCATTCCAGCTTTATGGTTGTGAGGTTGTGGAATGGGGATTCTACATGAAGACCTAAGAACTCATTCCAGTTGCACTTCCACACGTGACTCATACTCTCCATATCCAATATTTTCATTTTTTCAAGGTAGGGAAGCATTCGATGTTGATTATCTTGACTTCTTGGAGTACTCTTCATCTCAAATATCACCTCCACTCCTTGATATCTATCCAACTTAAGATTACGGAGATTATGACACGAGTTTATGAGACAGGGTGGGAACACAGTATTCTGCACAGGTATCCCAACAAGAAATGTAATTAGTAACTTTAATAGTTAAGCTAAAGATGAATTACCTGATCAACTATCTGTAACTGCACATTCATTCACCATTCTTTTTCTTAAAAATTTAAATTTGAGAAGGATTATTTTTTATTTTAAGTATTCTTTCAAGGAATATTTGGAAACGATGGAAATAGTCCACAACTTTAAGGACGTTCCGATTCTTGTCCTTAAAATAGTGAACATTTTTTTTAAATAAGTTGTTTGAATAAAAAGTTATGGAAAGCTGCAATTTTTATTTTGTATTTTTTTTTGGGTATCTATTGAAGAAAATGTGAAATCTTTTCGGTTGGTAATTTGTGTTGATAAGCAATGGCAGTTTGTTAAATACAAACTGAAATGCATTAAACCATACCTCTTTCTCTTGGCTACTTTCATGTTCTCTCCCAATTTCTCCCGAATTCAATATAGCCATAGAGGTGAGTGCCCCCAGATCAAAATTGGTGGTGGTAGGTGAGTATATGTTTCTAAATCTCATACAGTCTCTAATATATATGCTTTCAACAGCTTGAAAGCCACGGATAGGGATTCCAGAGTTATTTTCACCACCTTTTATCCTCCACACCTCTTGTAGCTTCCCTAAGTCCCATACATCAATGCTTCTCAAGCTGTTGGTGCCGCCTTCTTTTCCGGTCTCACCAACACAATCCAAGTCGATGTTGAATAACGCTTCAATGGAACCACAATCACTGACTTCTAACTCTTCAAGATGATGCAACAATGGCATGGGATTGCACGGAAACAAATCTACAAGTTTATCACAACGGAACACCTGAATCCTTCTCAAGCTGATGCTGCTTTTTTCAATTGCAGCAACACAATCCAAGTCAAAGTTGAATAACGCTTCAATGGAACCACAACGCCAGAGTTTAAGGTCTTCAAGATGACACATCAACGGCATGGGATTGCACGGAAATAGATTCACAAGATTCTTACAATTATCCACTTCAATTTCTCTCAATTTAACTTCCTCACTTTTCCGAAAGTCACAAGGCCATATTTCTTTCAAATTCCACATACCTTTAATGTGCAGACGCTCAAACTTAGGAATCAAAACCTGAAAAACAATGTTGTTCTGTTTATAGCCCCTTACAAATAATTTTTCATATAAATTTCACCGGTTATTAAACATAATACAGCATGTGAATGCAACCTCTTTTGAAACTTCTAACAGAAAAGATTGTTTGAAATGTATCAACAGAAAAACAGAATTACCTCTCCCCTTAACAAGCAAGATGTTGCCGACTTATTCTTGGAATAAATGCTTGTGATATTTGGAATGTCTTCAATTTTTAACTCCATGAGGTGTGGTAGCGCAATTACGTTCACATTCTGGCACAAACTCAATAGTCGTGGTAGCCCACTCAAAGATAGAGACGTTAACTTGGGGAATGTAACTCTCTCTTCTCCACCACTCTCAACATGTATGAGTTCTTTCATAACAAGGCAATTGAAAACTTCAAGATACTCAAGATTTGACAAAACTTTTGCAACACCCAGTGTAAAAAGGTATCTCAACTCTACACACTCAGAAACCACAAGGACTCTTATATTACGGAAAGAAGAAGACTGAGGACCAATGATGGGTTCCACCCCAACATCTTCAAGATCATTCATATCTTCCACACATAAACAAAGCACCACCGTTTTCCCAAACAACTCATTAATTCTAGATCCCAATAGTTCACCATTCTTGGTTACCAACTTCAACGTGTTTTCGAATGAATGCTTGCTCTCTATTGAATATTCTCCTTCTAAAGAACGTCCCACTGAGATCATGAATCGTTCAAGATTCTCAAATGAAAGATTCTTCAGCTGAGCATTATTTTCATGGAACTCAAATTCTAAGGTAGAAAGGTTCTTCAAACGTTTTGCCACTTCATTGCAGTCATCACCTGTGAAGCTAATATCCCTTCCAGAAGCCCAGAGCTCTTCAAGTCTAACTAAATTTTTAAAGACACCATTATCTATATGAAGACCATCACAACCTGTCACATCTAGTACCCTTAACTTCTTCAAATTTCCAATTGTAGAAGGTAGCCTATTAATGCGAGAACCAGCAAAGCTGAGAACTTCCAAATTTGGAAAGTTTCCAATAGAAGATAAATCAAAAGTCAATAAGCATTGATGCAGAAGAAGCACTCGAAGGTTGGTGGAGCATTCAAGCGATGAGGAAAGCAATGGATAGATCATATGATCATATGATATAACCTGAAGCTGCCCCATTTCTTCATAAAAGTTTCCAGGAAACGTCAACGACTTATCTCCATGCATAAGTTTCAAAATCGAGACATTTGGAAACTTGAGGTCACAAGGAAATTCAATCATACCCTTGCATGTTAATGAGATTCTTTTGCAAGAGGAGCTCACATCACTTTCAGTTTCAGGCCACCCTGGCTTACTACTACCATGGTTGACAATAGAAGCATGCTCGGTTTTAGAAAACATATCCAAAACAAAAGCACGCACCAGATCGTGCATTTTGATGCGCCTAACATCATCGCCTTCAATCAACAAATTGGTATGCATGAGCCGCTCAATGCAGGAGTTTAGCTTGTATCTTGCTTCTCTTATAGTACCCACTTCCTTGAATAACTTTAATCCCCATCCATACCTCAGCAGGTCCTCGGTAAGGATATTGAAGTCCTCCGGAAATAAACCATAAAGCAAAAAAGTAGCTTTGGTCACTTCTTCTTCGAGATTGTCATAGCTAGTTTGGAAAACAGTAGGCGCAATTGTGTTAATGTCATGGTGTTGTAAACGAGAAAGTGCATTCTTCCATGTATCCTTACTTTTAGTTCTAAGAGTGCAGGCCATGGTTTTGATATCAATGGGTAGACCGCAACACTTCTTTACAATTCCTTCTCCGATTTTATTGAGCTCAGGATCGACATCATCAGAAGGTTCTAAAAATTGGAGGAACAAATTGTGTGCTTCCACTTCCTCCAGGACACTCACCTTGAGAACTAAATCAGTTTTAACTCCCATCTCAGTGCAAACTGATTGGTCCCGTGATGTAATCAAGACCTTGAAGTCAACATCTTGATTTGGAAAACGTCTTAAACCAATATCTTCCAAATCAACCGGTTGCCATACATCGTCTAGTATTACCAGGAACTTCTTCTTTCCTCCATCTGAATTGTTAGCGAACCATGTACGGAGCTTATCAGTTCTTGCTGGTTTAGTGGTTTCGGTTAGATTTATACCAAGATACTCTGCAACAGCTTGCTGAATAGCAATGGGGTCCGTCTTTTCCCCTATAACTGCCTCAACATAATGATTAAACATTTTCTTTCCTACCACAACCTCCTTCAGCTTCTTCATCATAGTGGTCTTTCCCACTCCACCCATCCCACATAACGCTACCATGTGGGAAATGTGGTTGGGCCCAAGTGCTTCCAGTGCTTTCATAAAAGTCAACTCTGTTGAGCGGAAGTCATTTCGATCACTTGATGTTTTAGAGGTGGACGCCATGATGGAATCAATTCTCCCCACAGGAATTTGTAGTTCAGTCCCTTGAATTTCAGGGCATCGTCCCAGAACACTCTCAATCTCTTTAAATATCTTGAAGGCTTTCCTTCCAAGCTTGTGCCAACTCTTGAGATCGAGACACCCGGGGACTTCACTTGGAAAGTCTGACACCTTTTCATTCATCTGTTTGATTTCTATCAACCAAGGGTCAACCTGTGCAGGAACCTCAAGACGTCTTTCTCTGTTTTGCTTCTTTTGAGATTCCACACCGAGTCTTGCAACATCCAAATCCTTTATTTTGGTGCACATATCCTCCACATATTTTTTGTAAGATACCAGGTAATCGAGTTGTTTTTTAACCGGAACCATAAGAACCTGAACAACTCCTTTCATTATTTCACTAGCAACCTCCATTGTTGGCAATTCTCACTTGTTGTATCACCTACATAAATAGTATAGCTGCAAACTAGTTAATAAAGGGAATTCGATTGAAATCATCAATTGATTTAATTTCCATGCATCCTAAAATCATTTTATTGAGTATGGTTGTATTAGCTTTGGCCCATAGGCACATAATGTAATGGTAACCCATAGAAAGTGCCTTCTCCTAATCTACGGCTAAAACTTTGATCATTTTATACAAAATGATGTTAATAGAAATCAACAAAATGGCTTTTCAATATGTTTAGGATCATTTATTCTAAAAAAAGAAAAATCCAAAAACATATGAAGTTTGAATGATTAAAAGAAGATGAATCTTCAAATGTTTAATTGGTATTAATAGAATATGTGATAAGACCAAATTCAATCCCCCTCTCATTGATACGGGGTGTGTGTGTGTGTGTGTGTGTGTGTGTGTGTGTGTGTATATATATATATATATATATATATATATATATATAGACACACACACACACAAAACCATATTACAGTTGACCACCTCATAATATAACATATAACATAATTAATAAAAACAAAGTATAATAAATTGCTAGTCAAATATACCCCCTCAGCCTAAGGTGGAGTTTCAAAGATGCTTAGACTGGACCGGAAATCGTTAAACAAAACTCATGGGAGGCCCTTCGTGAAGATGTCAGCGAACTGGTATTGGGAGGGCACATGTAACACCCGAATCTGGCGACGTTACACTTTTTCACAAACGAAATGAATGTCGATTTCAATGTGCTTTGTATGTTGATTTTGAATCAGGTTTTGAAAGAGATAAATGGCGCTGACATTGTCACAATAAACCAGTGACGTAAGATTTGGTGGCATACCAAGCTAAAGTAACAGGTTACGCAGCCAACAGATTTCAGCTACGACATTAGCGACCCATATGTATTATGCCTCGGCGCTGGAGCGAGAGATAGTTGTTTGGCGTTTAGAAGACCAAGAGACCAAGTTGTCCCCTAAATAAATGCAATAGCCAGAAGTGGAGCGCCTGGTGTCTGCCCAGTCTGCATCGGTGTAAGAGACGAGGTTGGTTGGGGAGCTCGTAGACATGTGCAATCCCATGCGAACGGTGCCTTTAACATAACGGATAATGCGTTTGAGAGCATCGTAGTGAGCATTTTTTGGGGCGTACATGTGCATGCACACCTGCTGGATAGCATAAGAAATGTCGGGGCCTGGTGAAAGTCAGGTATTGAAGAGCCCTAACAAGGCTACGATAGGTGGAGGGATTATCGATAAGATTGTTTGCGTCACTGCTTAGTTTTCTTGATGTATTAACCGGGGTTTGTACTGGATTGCAGTTCTCCATGTTGGCCCTGGAAATGATTGAAATGATATCCGAGGCATATTTTTCCTGAGAGAGGAACATGCCGGTAACGTCTCACTTGATAGAAATGCCAAGAAAATAGTGTAAGGGTCCGAGGTCTTTCATGGAGAACTCAGATGACAGGCATGAAAATAGCCGGGTGTACAGTGACGTAGAAGAGGCGGTGAAGATGATATCAACCACATAAAGGAGGAGGTATGTTGTATCCGAGCCGTGGCGGTAAATAAAGAGGGAGTGATCGCATGTGCTATGTTGAAAACCAATGGTGGTAACATAGTCAGTGGAACATTGGTACCACACACGGGGTGCTTGTTTTAGACCGTAAAGCGAGCGCTTCAACCTGCAAACATGATTAGGGTGTGTAGAGTCCCGAAACCCAAGAGGTTGGTGCATGAATACTATCTCAGAAAGGTGCCCGTGAAGAAATGCATTCTTTACATCCAGTTGGTTTATGACTCACCGTTTATGTAAAGCAATGCTAAGCACCGTGTGAATGGAAGCCGGTTTTACTACCGGACTAAAAGTTTCATCGCAGTCAATCCCCACTTGTTGTGACCTACCATCACAAACCAAACGCGCCTTGTAGCGCTCTAGTGACCCATCAACTTTAGTTTTGTGCCTAAAAATCCACATGCAACGAATAATATTCATATTTGGATGTCAAGGTACCAAATCCCAAGTATTATTATCGATAAGAGCGTTAAACTCGTCAATCGCGGCATGGTTCCATTCTGGTACAGACATGGCTTCGGTTGGATTGCGGGGTAAGGTAGTTATGGCGGTGGTAGTGGAGGTGTGAAGAGAAGTGGGTTGTTTTGTTTTGGTGATGCCGGACATGCCGCGGGTGGTCATGGTACGAGTTGGTAGAGGAGGAGGGGAGGCAGGAGAAGGCTCAACATGTGTTTGGATAGTAGTCGGTTGAGTGTGAAATGGTCGGCGTCTTGAGTAGGTGTGGAGTAAGGGTGGTGCGCCGACTGTGGTGGAAAGAGGTGGGATCGTAGGTTGGGAGGAAGAAGGTGGGGGCTGCTATAAGGAGAGGAGTGAGGAAGAGTAGGAGGGGATGATATAGTTTGGTCAGTGGGATAAGAAAATGAATCCCAGACGGTAGGATGTAAGTCAGATTGGAGAAAGTTGTATGTTGGTGGAGACGAATGAAGTTTGGGGAATGGGAAGAAATGTTCGTCAAAAAATGACATGTCGTGAGATAATGATTTTACAGGAAGAAAGATCATAGCATTTGTACCCCCTATGATTGGAGGGGTATCCGAGAAACACACAGGGGGACCGGTTTTGAAGTTTGTTGATAGAGGTGAAAGGTGTTAAAGGGAAGCATAAGCACCCGGAGACTTTAAGGTGATCGTATGTGGGGTGATTCCGAAAAAGAAGAAAAGTAGGGGTGGAGTAGTGTTTAGTTTTCTGTGGAAGTATGTTGAGAATGTATGTGGCCATTTGAAGGGCATGGTGCCAAAAGAAGATGGGCAAAGAGGTGTGAGAAAGGAGGGTGCGAACCATGTTGTTAATTGTGCGAATGGTTCTTTCGGATTTTCCATTTTGAGGTGATATGTGAGGGCAAGAGAATCGGAAATCCATGTCGTTGGATGTATAGAAATTGTGAAAGAATTGGTTGATGTATTCTGTGCCGTTATCACATTGAAAGGTTTTTATTGCGCGTTCAAATTGAGTGGTGATATGTTAGTGAAAAGCAAGAAAGATGGAGAAAACTTATGATTTGTTAGACGGGGGAAAAGTCCATAGGTAATTTGTGAAATCATCAATAAACAAGTCATAATAGCGGTGACCTCCCGAACTAAGCACGGGGGAGGTCCAAAGATCACTAGACAATATCAAAAGGTAAACATGAAAAAGTTGTAGAAGCATAAAAAGGTGATTTATTTGTTTTCCAAGCACACAAGACTGACATATGTTTTTATTGGAAAAAGAATGAACAGAAATAAAATTGTTTTTATTCAAAATGCGTAAAGAAGAGGAATCGGGATGTCCCAAACGACGGTGCCAAAGGTCTTGAGACAGGGCTGCAAAAGCAAACGGGCTAATAACTTGTGCATTTGGTTGTGTGAGAGGGTAGAGATATCCGGTGCTATCACATCGCAGGATAGGAATCTGCGTACGGTAATCCTTCACAAGTAAACCAAAATGGTCAAATTCGGCAACGGAATTATCTGTTGTAAGGCGACGAATAGATAACAAGTTTTTAATAAGATGAGGAGCATGTAAGATATTATAGAGTTTGAGAGGAGGGAAGGGAAGTGGAAGTGTGGTGTGTCCAGAGTCATGTGTCGGAATGTGAGAGCCATTGCCAACAACGATATGGTTTGGTCTGCTATTATAGAAATAAGTTGAGATTTTACCTGTTGTGTTTACCATGTGATTTATCGCACCCGTGTCAGCATACTAGTTGGGGTTGGGGTTGAGTTTCATGGTATGCATGACTTGCTCGATGTTGGTAGGGGTATACGAAGCTTCCGAGCTGTAAGAATGTGCCGGAGAAGGTCCGAGAATGCCGGCGGCAGGAGGGCGTGTCATCGGGTATCGCTGCTGTGGTGCAGTGGGATAAGGAACTGGTGGAGTGGTCCATGTTGGTGCATTCCAGGAATACCATGGAGGTTGTTGGGAGTAGGAGAAACCGCGCCCATGTCCGTGTCCCCGTCCTCGTCCTCTACCCCGTCCACCTCGACCCCGTCCACGATAAGATCCATCCGAATGGCCCTGACCTGAGGACCGGGGCTGTTGCGAATGAGAATATGGTCCGCTGTCCCGCTGATCAGAGAAGGTTGTGTTGGCGATGTTCGTTGCTGGTGCGGTGATGGAGGTAGTGAGGGCGGTGACGGGTGGGTTATGCAACGATTTTCTGGTTTCCTCGAGACAAAGTTTAGCGCGGGCAGTGTAGAAGTCGGGTAGTGGAGTGGATTGTTAGAGAAGAATGGCGATGCTGTCGTATTGATCCAAGAGACCGGAGATAAGTTGTAGAACAAGCCGCTGATTGTCTAAAAGAGCCTCGACATTAGTTAGCTGATCAGAGAGATTTTTGACTTCTTGGCAATATGCTGCCATATTAGAAAAGTTTTCGAGCTTGACATTTGCGAATTTCTGGTGAAGGTGGAGGCACAAGCCGGTTTGCTGTCTATAAAGATGTTTTCAATCGCCTTCCAGGCGGCGGCAGAAGTGGTTCCTGGTGAGAGAATGGTTATGAGGAGATCTTTAGAAATCGTCCCGTATATCCATTGTAACACAATGGCATCCACACGTGACCACTGTTCATCGGCTTTAGGATCTTTTTCTTTGGCTGAAGTAGATGAAGCAGAGAACCTGAAACGCACGGCAATGTATCTTGAAAAGTTCAAGATGTGTATTGGCTGTCATCCGTATCAAGGAGGATTGGTATGTAACTCTTGATGTTCGTGACAGTGACTGCGGGGTGAAGGGGGGCTGTCGGCCTGTCATTAGAGAGTGGTGGAGGTGATCAGAAGAAGAAGAACGAGAAGAGAGGGAGAGAGGCGATTAGGGTTAGCGCCAATTAGGACACTACTAGAAACTTGAGTTTCAGCTACGGATTTTGCTACAGATTTGTTCTCTAGCAAAATTTAGACTTATAGCTAGGGAATTACGACAGATGTACCATGTTTTTGATATGTTTTTTATAGTTATTTTATTTATTTAACATGTGGAATATTAGTGAGGATTTACCGAGGGATCAGCTACGGATCTCGCAAGTATTTATCGATGCACCACTATCCCTCGCTAATCAGTCGAAAAATGAAGGGCCTTAGCTAGGGTTCAACGAGCGATAAAAAATTGCGCCAGCTGGTACGCGTTTAGCGAGAGAACGTCGACGGAAACTATATTTTGGGTACGTGCGTTTTGTTTTTTCTATCGCCAATCTCTAGCTGAAATTGGCACAACCCAGTTCCATCTTCACGAAATGCATTGAAAATTCTGGTACGCGTTTCCTTCCCTCCAGCTTTATCACTCTAGACTCTCTGGACATGATTTTTGAACAGATGACGGCATAGAAGTTCCCTTCAATCTGTTAACCCAATTCCATCTCACAATCTCTGTTTGAGCAGATGACGGCACTACTCACCCGATTCCGGCAACCTCCACATTTTTAAAGCTGAAAGTATTCTTCGTTAACTTTCCGATTCAGGTAAATCTCATCCCTCTTAGGTTAGTTTTAGTTCAATTGCACAATATACTTTGTTAGGGTTTAATTTCTCATTTTTTCTTTTTCAATCGATGTCCCTCTTATCTCTCAGCATTATATACATGAATCACCTTGAAAGTTAGAATTAAAACTTGATTTAGGGCTTGATTCATCATAGTTTGTCATCCAATTTATGAGAATTTAAGGATTGAGGAACACCAGTAGCCAATACCTTTAGGTTTTCCCCAATTCTCTTTCATATTTAGGAGGTGGTCTCTCTGATAAGTCCTTTTCCCTTTTGAGGTCTTGAAGTTGATGTGGTCTCTCTGATAAGTCCTATTCCCTTATGAGGTCTTGAAGTTGATGTGGTCTTGAATCATGATGCTGACTTCTACTGCCAGTTGCTGCTTCACTTGGAGCCATGTTAAGGCCAGTGGTACTTGTCACAGGAGCAGCAGCAGCATATACAGATTTTGAAGCCAACACTCTCATCTTCATGCATCTATCTCTCATCAAACCATGTTTCATCTTATGCCCTTGCATCCACACATTTTCACAGATCCTCTCAAGGGCACAGAATCATAATCTTCTTCTTCTACTTCATAGAAAATTACCAAAATACCCCCCGAAAGACTTGTTATAGGATGCTCACAGGTTCATCATCTGATTCTGATGTTTGCAAACACTCTTCTGGATTGGCATAAAAGTAATCTTCTTCTTTGGGTTTATTTGAAATAACCAATCTTTTTGTGGGATTTCCCAATCTTTCTTGATGAACTTGTTTTACGGAAATGGAAAATTCATCCCAATTTAAAATTCCATTTGTGTATTTGTCTATTAAATCCACCAAAAGTCTCTTATCCAATAGAATTGTCTTCTTGAATCCCAAAAATCTGAAAAACCATTTTCACATAATTAATTAGCTTCATTTCAATTCCAAGATAGTGTTTTGTTTGCAACAAAGGAATGGAATATGATATGTTATAAATAAATTCACAATTATGAATTAGTTTTATTTGTATATATATCTTTAATAATACCACTTCCACTTGTGTTTTTAAAAAATTTCAAAACTTTAATTTATTAATTTTTACTTTACAAAAGTAGGTAGAAGTATTTTTTAATATTATAATTCTATTTCAAGATTTCATGGTATGTGATCTTACATTTTTTTGTTAACAATTTTATTACATTTTTTGTTAACATTTTTTTGTTAACAATTTGGGATTCTATAACAGTTAGCTTAAAATGTTTTGTTTCTTTTTTGGACTGAATGAATTGTTTGAATAAAATAAATGACCAATTTACCCTCTGTCAATAAGTGATGTCTTTCGATTACCTTTTCATATGAGGTTTTACCAACCAACCTATTAATATTGTGTTAATATACAGGGAAAGTGTTTGAGTTTGACAATTTGTCAAATGTCTTAAATACCCTTTGAAAATGAGAAGACAGGGGAGTGTTTGGGATATATCACCAAACTTACTGTGAGTTCATGTTGTTGTTTCCACCACCTTCATTTCTTTTCACTTCTGATACAAATTCAAATTATAAAAATCAATGCTTTTTTATGTGGCATAAATTAAAATTAGTGAAGAAAATAAATAAATCCAATTACCATATCTTCTGGAGTCAATGCTGGAATCACTTTCCCCTGATGATGATGGATTTCTTGATGGAGTTCGTGTGCTGGAATCTGAATTTATGATTGCATTATCATCAGCAGAACTATCATCACTGTTATCCCCAAATATTGTTCCAGGTGTACCCAAATATTGTTCCAGGTGCACATTTTTCTTCATGTTTTTAATCTTTTTTTGACTTTTCAAAGACCTGCCAAATGATTCTGATTCTGAGCTTGAGTCCGATTCACTAAATGATTCTTAATATTTGTTGTCATTTTTTGGGTTTTTACTTTAGTAACATTAGGGGCATTTTGGTCTTTTGCTACACCTCCATCTGTAGAAGCTTCTGGAATCTTCTTTGAGGACAAGGCTTTGTTGTTTTCATCTTTTTGTTGAATAAAATATAAAATTTTATGATGCAAAATAAAAATATGACACATACCAAGCATCTAGTTGTACAAAACCTTATATCAATATACATATATAATATTTTAATATGAATAAATGATATTAGTAAAAACCTGCAATAATTTCTCTCCATTTGGATCCGGATCAACCGTCTTAACATTTCTTTTCCCATATTTGGAAACACCAACATTAGCTTCCTCATTCTTCACTTCCGCCTCCTGAACAACCATTAAAACATATATATATATATATATATATATATATATATATATATATATATATATATATATATATATATGTCATGCACAAGGGCAAAACCGTAAAATCACATGAAAAACAAAATATACCTTTTTTGCCCTTGCTTCAGCCTTCCTCTGTTTTCGCCTCAGTTTCTTCTTTTGTGAAGCAGGCATTTTTGCCAGCTCATCATTTTCTTCAGTTGATGATGTCGGAGGAAAATCATACAACTTGATATAACATCTGTATAACAACATTAACTAAAAAAAATTAGGTACAAGAAATTAAAATATATAAAAAATTATTTTTTTGAAAAGATTGTATAGTATTACATTAGATAACAAAAGATATGCAAATGACACTTTAGGTCCCTGTAGTTTTAATATTCCGGAATTATATTTTTAGTCCCTGTAGCTTTAAATTTCAGGAATTACACTTTTGGTCACTATGAAAGTGGGAAATAAGCAAAAGACACTTTTGGTTCCTATAGTTTTAGTTTTCCAGAATTATATTTTTGGTCCCTAAAGTTTATAGTTTGCGGGAATTACATTTCTGGTCCTTGTAGTTTATTTTTACAAAATTACATTTTTAGTCCCTGTAGTTTTTAATTTGCAAAAGTTAAATTTCTGGTCCCTGAAGTTTTAAATTTCTGGAATTACAATTTTGGTCACTATGAAAGAGGGAAATAAGCAAGACACTTTTGGTCCCTATAGTTCTAGTTTTCCAGAATTATCTTTTTGGTCCCTGAAGCTTTTAGTTTGCAGGAATTACAATTCTTGTCCCTGTAGTTTTAATTTTCCAAAATTACATTTTTAGTCGCTATAGTTTTTGGATATGATTGCATAGTTATAATAAAAATAAGTATTTCATATAGTATAATTGTAGTTTCCAAGGATGCTTTTAGTAATATGGATATGATTGCATTATCTAATTTCTAAATAGTAGTTATATATTTGGTTGTAGCTAGTCATTATGTCAACACGTAGTGATAGAGACTGGATGTACAAAAGGTTAGATCATGGGTATCTTAGCACAACATATCATGCATCCGTCAAAGGATTTCTAGATGTTGCTTTTCTAATGAAGCAACCGTTGATGGGGATTATATTAGATGTCCTTGTTCTAAATGCAAGAACATGTATTATAAAACAAGAGGTGATGTAGAGCTTCACTTGTTACAAAACGGTTTCACTCCTAATTACACAACTTGGTGGGCACATGGTGAAAGAAATACGATATCTCAGCATGAGGAAGAATCTTCTAATCCGATGCAGGATCCGATGGAAGATGATGATGATGATGATGTTAATGGGTGTACACAAATGTTGATGGATATAATGGAGGAACTCCCGAATCCAACTGCCAAGGGGTTCTATGATATGTTGGAAGACGCTGATGAACCTTTGTGGGATGGATGTGAAAATTATTCAAAATTACAAGCTGCAACAGAGTTGTTGCATTGGAAGTCAGAATACAATATATCTGAGGCTGCCTATGATCACATACTTCCTATAATTAAGCGGATGCTACCCAAAGGTGAGAAACTAGTTGAGAAACTAGTTGTAATTAAGTGTTTTGTAAGTAGTAATCAACTTTATGTAAGGTTTGAGTATTAATTAATAGGAGGCTTATGAAGTGGTTCATTCCATTCCTTGATTATGAATTTAATGGAATGGAATGAACCATTCCATTCCTTATTTCATGTTTATGTTTTTTCATATTTTTTTTGCTATAATAGGAGGCTTATGAAAGTGCTATGGTGGCTAAGTTTGGTGATGATACTAGTTGCCACCCCCTTTTGGATAATGAAACATGGTGTGATGTTTCCGGAGGAGTCAAGAAAGGAAGAATATATGGATTCGGATCTGTGTTTGATCCAGCGAGCTTTTTGGAAGGAACATCTAGTACAATAACATCCCAAGAGGTTCGTTTAATTTTGTACTTTATAAAAATTTCCTATCATGGCATTGTACTTACAAAGTTTCCTATCATGGTATTGTACTTACAAAGTTTCCTATCATGGCATTGTACTTACAAAGTTTCCTATCATGGCATTGTACTTACAAAGTTTTCTATCATGGTATTGTACTTACAAAGTTTCCTATCATGGCATTGTACTTACAAAGTTTTCTATCATTGTCCTTTAGGTTGTCTATGAACGTGTACGAAACGAGATGCGTGGGGAAATGGATGCTAAAGCTGCAGAAATGGAAGCTAAACATCAACAAATGCGTGAGGAAATGGATGCCAAAGCTGCAGCAATAGATGCCAAACAACAACAAATTGATGCAAAATATGAAGCAATGGAGAAGATGTATGCAACCTTGCAAAATATGATGGGAAATTGAAAATTAGAGGTAATATGATGTTAACCATTAATATTTGATGTTTTTGAATGACTTGTTAACCTTTTGTATTTGATACTTTTGATTGTTTTGAATAATGTTTTATAGGAATGAGAACCGAAGATGATTGGATGGACATGAAATGAAGAGAGCAGCTAAAATGTTATTTTGAAGTTATGTTTTGTGAAAACTCATTTCCCGATGCATACTTTGGATTTCTTGGTGCTAAAATGTTATTTTGAAGGTTAAACTTTTTTTTTGTTTGTACCTCTTTTGCATACTTTGGATTTCTTGGTGCTAAAATGTTATTTTGAAGTTAAACCTTTGGGAGTTTGATGTTATATGGATAGTTTTGGTTTTGGATGTTTTTTGAATGATATTTTGGTAAACTTTGATAGTTTTGGTATTGTAATGTTTGGTTGTATTGTTATTCGATGTATTTTAGTATAAAAATTTGATGATTGTAGTATTTTTTTTCTTTTAGAATCATAAAAAAATATATTACAAGTTCGCGACGGATTGGTGAGAATAAAAAAAGTATTTTAATGCATCAGTTTTGCGAGGGATTAGCTACGAAAAAAATATCATGTCTAAAGTTTGCGACGGATCAGCGACGGAACAAAAAAAATTAATGTATAAATTTTGCAAGAGATTAGCTATGGAAAAAACCATGTCTAAAGCTTGCGACAGAGCAGCGACGGAAAAAAAAAATCAGTATATGAATTTTGCAAGGGATTTGCTACGGAAAAAAAAACTGTTCACGGAAATTTGCGACAGAACAGCGACAGAATGACTTTATCAAATTTTGTCGCTAATGCCCTGAGTAAATGTATTGAGTGACATTTAGCGACGGATATTCTGTCGCTACATTTGTCGCAAGAAAAAACCTCTCCGTCGCTAAAACCCTTGCTGAGAAATTAGCCACCTATTAATTACCTATGGAGTGAATCCGTCGCTGATCCATCGCAAACAACATTTAGCGACGGAATAGCGACGGATACTTCCGTCTCTAAAACCCATGTTTCTAGTAGTGGGAAGGGACGTAATATGTCTCTGATACCATAATAGAATATGTGATAAGGCCAAACTCAATCCCCCTCTCATTGATACGGTGTATATATACAAAACCATATTACAGTTGACCACCTCATAATATAACATATAACATAATTAATAAAAACATAGTATAATAAATTGCTAGTCTAATAGTTATTATATAAATGTAAAGATAAACAAAATATAAAAATATGACGCTGTGATAAGCTGAGGCCACAATGATAACCGACTTTTATACTAGCTTTGGTTCTTTGATATTTATATTGAAACAGAGTTTGTCAAAGTCATTATTTGCACTTAAAATCTCTCTCATCATCCAGGTTAAAATGAAAAACACCCATGTTAATGACCATTACCATGTCTGAGTCTATGTCTACCCAAGAATATTATCCAGATACAACATTTTCAAAGTTTTAGTTGGGCAGATTTTGCAATGTATTGTCCTAACAAAAAAAAATTGAAACTGTAATGATATAATGGGATAGATTTTGCAGAGTAAAATGCATTACTATGAAAAAAAAATTAAAGTACAATGCCTTAATATGGAAAATGAAAATTGAAAATACAATCTTAAAATAAAAGTAAGATGTTATATACTTATATTACACACATGAATGATACTATGTTGCTATTTATTGCATTCAACACTTTTTATGTTTATCAACCAACATTGAAGAACTTTTACACGTTGATGACATTGAAAAGAGTCATTCTACATAACACCAAACATTGCTGTGCAAGTACACTGAACATCCGAGATCATTTTAAATCATGATTCATGGGCTCACCAATTGTTCACTTTCTCACCTAACAACGTTAGATGGGCTCACCACTAGAATTCCTAACCATTCGCGCATGTCGTAGCGGATCCATGGAAAAGAGTAATTTAAAAAAAAAAAAGTAAAATGTTGATATTTTTTCAGAAACCTTTCCATTTTGTAGTTAAATAATTAATTTATTAACAAATAACAAGCCAATTAACAATCCCAATTAATATAAAATTTAAGCTAAGAAATACGGAGTAACAAATAATTAACAATTAAAACTAATAAATAATAATTAAAATAAGAAAAATAATGTTTCCATGTTAGCTTCTTCATTTACCTAAAATTTAGAAAATCACAAATACTTGACGCTTAAAACTAATAAAATAACAATAAATATTAATAAAATATAAATAAACAATAAAACTAACAAATATGAACAAGTAATAATAACAATTACCTCAATGTTTTTTTACTCGCTACAGGGAGATGAGAGAGAGGCCAACAGCAGGGAAATGGAGTTCTCTCTTCAGGGGTTTAGCAGTGAAAATCGACAGCTGTGAGAGAGAGAGAGAGAGAGAGAGAGAGAGAGAGAGAGAAAAGGAGAAAGATATAAATAACAGAAATATGTGGCTATAGACTAAGAAGAGAAAAATTATTTTCTAAAACTTTAAGAAGGGCAATCCAAATGGGCCAGCTGTATGTATGTAGCAAGGGCTAATGCCGACTCTTTAATCTTTTATGAAATATTCAGTTTTATCTTTATGCATGTTTTGGATTTATTAAAGCCATAAGTTTGCATAAATTTTTATACATTTGTCATTTTAGCAGTTATGTGGTTACCTGTCAGTTGTTTATACACATGCCACGCCAAGTCGATGCTAATTGGGCTGACATAGCACTGACATCAGCATGTTTCATCTACCTTTAAAAAACCGAATATGGATATGGGAGAGAACTGGGACTACCCAGCAACCTCCCACTCACAAACAAACCAACCTACCACACCACTAAACTCGAGTAACTTTTAGGCGAAGCGGTATGGGGGCATCAGAAGACGTGTAGAGCTGAGGTGGCAAGGCACCCTACACGTGAACACCGTCCCAGGTACCCATAGGTGCCTTGTGGCGTGGCTTGGGCGAAGATGGAGAATCTGATTGTTTGATGGGTTTTTACTGTTTTCCTCCTTTTCCTTTTGAACGTTGTACTCACTGGAAATAAAAAAAAATAATAATAAATTCAAATTAAAAGTTAACATATATATATATATATATATATATATATATATATATATATATATATATATATATATATATAAACATACACTCTAAATTTAAACAAACACATTTTCAAACACACTTTCAAACATAAATATGAATAATTTTGCTGGTTCGATTTCTAATGATGATGATGATGACGACTCTGATGATGACTTGGTGTTGCACACGTTGTTGTCTGCGGCACGTGAAAGGGTGCGACAAAGTGACGGAAGTTCAAATGCCGAGAAGAAGCATAGAATTTTGATAAATCGGGATCGTATCGCGGCACACGAACTTTTGGTACATGATTACTTTGCCCCTGATACTTTGTACGACCTATCAAAATTTGAAGAACGATTCCGTATTAGTAGAAATTTATTTTTACATATAGCTAGAGATTTGGAAAACAATCATGAGTTTTTCTAATTGAGATGGGATGCTAGAGGTAAACATGGTTTTAGTACAATACAAAAATGCACAACAGCTCTTAGACAATTGGCATACGGCATAGCCACAGACGCGTCAAATGAGTATTTGAAAATGTCTGAGAGGACTGGTCGAGAATGTGCTTATTTTTTTTGTGAGTATGTTATAGAGCTTTATAGTGACATATACTTGCGACATCCAACTAGAAATGATGTCGAACAGTTGTATGCCGCACATGAATCTAAACATGGCTTTCCAGGAATGCTTGGCAACATTGATTGTACACATTGGGAGTGGGCAAATTGTCCCGATGCATGGCGAGGTCAATTCACACGAGGTGATCATGGCGTGCCGACTGTTATACTAGAGGTCGCTGTTTCACATGTCCTATGGTTTTGGCATGCATTCTTTGGTATGACAGGTCAAACAACGACCTGAATGTGCTTAGAGCGTCTCCGATATTTAACGATATTCTGCAGGGTAAAACACCAAACACGTTGTTGATTGTGAAAGAACATCAATATAATCATGGGTATTAGCTTGGTGATGGAATATATCCAGAGCACACTACGTTTGTCAAGCGTACTCATTTTCGGCCGATGAAAAACGAAAATTGTTCAAGTTAGCACTAGAATCTGCAATGAAGGATGTGGAACGGGCGTTTAGGGTCCTCAAACAAAAGTGACACATTATCAAACATCCGGCACGGTCATGAGATAGGATAAAATTGACGAATGTGTTGACTGCTTGTGTTATTTTACATAACATGATAATAGAAGAAGAGGGTAGGGCTATTTGTATGTATACTCTAGACGATATGCTTAATCCACCTGCAGTAATACAAGTAGGTAGTCCGACATACTTCACAAGACTTTTGAAAATACAAAACAGTGAAACACATCACAATCTACGTTATGATTTGACTGAGCATATATGGAAAAGGTAATTCCAACAACACGATGTCAATGACGACGATGAGAATGAGGACGCGGATGACGAAAACGGGTCGGTGGCGACGAGGACGACAAGGACAACGAGTAATATTTTCTGTGTTTTTTATAGTAATTTAGGTTTTACATGTTTATGTTTTTTGAAGTAATTTGGAATTTAAATTTTTGGTTTTTAATTAATGTAAAATGTTTTTAATTAATATTTATGTTTTTATTTTTGTTTAATAATTATTTTTTAATTTATTCTAATGTAAAAAATAATGTGGAGTGTTAACCATTTCCAAGAGTTAGTGGTTTGGTAGTGGGTTTTTAGTGGAGCTGAAATGACTATGATGTGACATTACTTTTTAAGTGGGTTGAGTGTGACCATACCCCTTAGTCTTATGTTTTCATTCCTGAAATTCAATATATATTCAATAATTGAAAAACTTTAAATATAATTTGAATTATTATTATTATTATTATTATTATTATACATATAATTATGTTTTTTGATGTATAAAATACGCTTTGTATAAATATGTTTTTAAATGTATAAAATATGCTTGGTGATGTATAAATATGTTTAATGTATTAAAAAGTTGTATTTATAGGAATTTAACAGGTATAAATATCTATTTATTTTTTTATAAAAACATATTGTATATGTATTATACATATAATTAATTCCCATTTTGGGTTATCCTAAAATGCACCAGATAAATTCAATTTATAACTATCATGTGTGAGCCTACAACACAAAGTAAGTGATGGTTAAATGGTTAACATTTTGTGTCACTTCCAATTCCATAGACAATGGTTTGAATTTCACTGTCTGCATTTATTCACTTTTTACTTCTCTTTCTATTTTTGAAAATACACCCTTTTATGTTCTCATTTTTTACGGTTTTGGCCCAACTTTTTTTACTAAATTCGTTTTTTAACTTAATTAGTATTTTTTTTAGGATTTTGTTTTTTCAAAAATTTGCATTTTTTTCCTTTTTTTTGTGAACATTTTTTTTTTACAATTTAACACACAACTTCTAAAAAAAATTCAATAGAAATTACAATTTAACACACCACTTCCAAAAAAGTTCAATACAAATTGTTTCGCAACAACATACGTATGTATTACCCTTATTATCCTAAAATTATGAAAGGACCATGAAAATCTTCTATATCTAACTTTTCATTGAGTTGTGGATAAAGTTTTTCCGATAATTTTTGATAATTTTTGTAAAATCTGTTATATATTTATCCCACTGACATAATTGCAAAAATGGTTCACGTGGTTTCTTATTTTTATGTGGTTAAGGTCCAAACATTTGAAAAGTTATGGTTTTAGTCCCTCGTCCTTTAACTTTAACAGTTTGGTTGTTAACTTTTTTAAAATTACTATTTTACCCTCAGGGACCATTTCTGCAACTAAACTACAAGGTCCATTTCTATGTATCTTCTTTTTATTTTTATTAAATTATTATATATTAATAAATTTTATTTTTAATATATACTGTTTATATATAATAAATATTATTTTAACAGATTATTAATTTCTTTTAATTAATTTCTTTTTAATTTCTTTGTTATCGGATATTTTAATTGGATTATTATATATGAATAAATATTATTTTTAATATATAATATTTATATATTAATAAATATTATTATATTAGATTATTAATTTATTTTAGTTAATTGTGTTTATTGGAATAATCATTTTTATTGGATTATTATATATTAATAAATATTATTTTTAATTTATAATATTTATATCCTAATAAATAATAAATTATCAGATTATTAATTTCTTTTAGTTAAAATTTTTAATTCCTTTCTTTTTTTATTAATTCTTTTTTATTGGAACATTACTTTTAATTTATTATTTTCTTTATATAATAAATATTATATACTATATTATTAATTTATTTTTATTGTATGATATTAATTCTTTTGAATTTGATTAGTTTCACCACAAAGCTGTTGGAATACGCAAAAACGCCGCCTCTCATCAACGAAAATTGTTGGGATCACCGCCAAACACCTTCATCGGAGATTCGACGTAAACCACACTAACTTTTTCCATCCTACATCACCGGTAGCCACCTACGACAACCTCTTCACAATCCATTGGAATCCTTCATATCTCACACAATGTGCAACAAATCCCTATAAACATTAAAAGTGGTTGTAACATCCGGTTTCCAAGTATTTACACTTTCGGTCCTTGTGTCAAGATTTATTGTATTTTAGTTGTATGTTGGGCGTACGTAAGGTACGCGTAGTGTACCGGATTGAGACATAGAATACGGGACTCTCCCTAGGATACTTGTTGACAATGTGGTATGTCGGGTGTATTAGTTCAGACCTTAAACCCTAAATTTTAGGGCTTGTTCCCTATTTAAACAACCTTATACCTCCCATGGACCTTCTAGAGACAACCTCCACTCCTTCCAAACCCTAATCTAGAGTCTTATCCTTGTGTGTGAAGATTTGAAGCTTTTGGTGATTTTGGTGCTTTCTTGTTGAAAAAGAAGTCCATTGAAGAAGGTGGTGTTGCATGCAAGTGTAACACCTGATTCCTGGTATGCCTATTATTCAAATATTTTGTGTTCTTCTCTGGGACTCGACGAGTTGGAGGCCCAACTCGTCGAGTAGAGGCGTGACATGCAGATAGTTTAAGTGACCTACTCGACAGTCGGGGGACCGACTCGGCGAGTAGGTGCTGGTTGAGTGAAACCCTAAATATGAGGGTTTGCACCCTATTTAAACACCTTATCTCAGCCTCCATCACCCTTATCACTCCCAGAAAGCTGTGTATCGAAACCCTAACCGTTTTTGTGTGTTCTAAGGCCATTTTGACACATTTGGTGGTTTGTGAAGCTTAAAGAAGAAAGAAGCTTGAGAGTTTGAGTTGGGGCTTAGAGATTCAGAGATCTAGTTCCATTTTCAGCACAACCAAGGTAAAATGCCCCTGTCTTAGTCTTCTATGTGTTTATTCATCTTTAGACTTGGATTTTGGGCACATTTAAGGCTTTCCAAGCCATATTCGGATTTATGGAGTGTCATATGAAGTCTTGACTTAAGATCTGAGTCATTGGAAGGGTCTCATGGCATAAAGGTGCCAACTTTATGGCCATGAGAGCCCCATGCATCTTGTAGAGCACCTTTTATGGCTTTTTGAGCCAAAGCCTTCATGCATGTGCACCAAGTTTGGAGCTTTACGTATGAAATAGACATTAGGGGGCCAGATCTATGGTTTTGAGGTGTTAAGGCTCATCTAAATCGACTGTATAGTGTTGGTCAAGGATGGACTCACCGATTTGTTCTTGAAACTCGGCGAGTCGCGGTGTATTGACCACCAAATCCTTTCTGAGGATGGACCAGTTGTTAGGGAGGAAAGTACCGTAGATGTTTAGACGCGAAAAGGGGCCTGGGAATCATGGGACTCGACGAGTGCATGAGCAGGCTCGGCGAGTCCAACGCAATCTCCCAAACTTTGAAGATGGACTTGACGAGTTGTTCATACAAATTGGCGAGTCGTAGACCAGACACATTCTTATGAGGGAGATGAACCCGCCGAGTTCAAGGAAGAACTCGGCGAGTCGGATGAAGATGGTCCCGATGGTTTGAATGAAGGAGAACCCGTCGAGTTCTTGCTAGACTCGACGAGTGGAGTCGGGTTGGATCGGGTTAGTGGAGTATGGACTCGACGAGTTGGTAAACCAACTCGGCGAGTCAGGTCAACTGGGTGTTGACTTTGACCAATGTTGACTTTGCCTGATTTTGGTATTGACCCTAGTTAGGGTTGTATGTTCTGTTGAATGACTTGAAGGCTATCGTGTAGGGATTGAGGAGTCGAGGAGAGCCGACCTTCACACCAAGGACAGTTCAGACACTACACGACATCAAGGTGAGTTACCTTCCAGTAGGAGTGGGTCTAAGGCACCAAGGCCGGCCCACTAGTAATTGTTACTTGAGATGGTTATCTTTGTGATAATTGTCTGGTCTGTTATTGTTGGATATGTGAGTATGCTAGACTACTAGATATGTGAGTATGCTAGTTTGCTAGTTGCCTTGTTATATGAGATAGTACCAGTAGAAGGGGACTAGTCCCCGATTCGGTCGTTAGGACCAATGGGTAGGTCGGACACCCCAGATGTCTGACAGCATGATTATGTTATGATGTTATGTGTTAGTAGTAGGGGGTGATATAGTCCCTGTGTTCGGTTGAGATAGACCGGAGGGTAGGTCAGCTCCCCTGAATAGCTTGACGCGGGTAGGTCAGCACCCCAGAATGGCTTGACATGGGTAGGTCAGCACCCCAGAATGGCTTGACATGGGTAGGACGGGCGCCCCAGAATGGCCCGGTAGTACATATGCTATCTGATTGTGTCACACCCCCAAACCGGAACGACGGAAACGTTCGGGGGTGGATAACGTCATGTGTAGTATCACAACCATTGTATCATAACAATCATAGTAAACGCAACCATTACATTGAATACACAAATGAAAAAGGTTTACATCTATTTAAGTCTTGTTTGAATACATCAAAAGTGTAAGTAAAGTAAAAAGACATGACTTTGGTTGCTCCGACACCTCAAAACTTCAGGAAGTACCGGTCTACTAATTTCCTGAGAATACAAGCAGTTGAAAGAGTATCAGCATAAAGCTGGTGAGTTCATAAGCGATGTTTTGTACTAAAAACATGTTGATGAATCAGTGAGAATGTTATGTATGTTTCCAAGAAAATCCAATATTTTCTTTAGTAAAAAGTTTGATAATATAGTAAAAATGTTTGTGTGATTGAATTATTATCAGATGTATTGTATGATGAACTTTGTATGTAAGATCTTTGTATGGAATGTTCTGTTTGAAAACCCTGGCTACTACCAGCATGTATAGTATATTATTACGTAAATATATCGTTGTTATCTACATTGTGAGCTTTATGACCATACATTAACTTGATATGGCGCGAATCGGACACCAGTATCCTTTATGCCTTTGTCACCCGTAGACCTGCCGGTCCTACTGTAGCTAGCAGTAAGGTGCGGGATAGTCAGTCCTGTATAGATCTATATACAAAAATCACGCTCTCCGTCGAGGAGATTCTGGTTCATAAGGGGTAGTCCTCCCACTTAGTTAATTTTGTAAGCGCCCAAGGACGTGTCTCCAATTAGATTAACGGCTTTACAAGTAATAATATAGAAAAACCCTTTTATGAATAACCGAAAGGTTTATAAATGATAAGCTTGTAAACTGTTGTTCGTTTATGTATAACCTTGTATGTATTCCCAAACTATACCTATTATAGTTTATGTGTTCGTTCATGTATAACCTTGTATGATCTGAAAACTATGTAGTTAAGCTTGTAAGTTGAAAACGTCCCTTATGCTCAGCATAATACAGAAGGGATAAAATATCGAAATATTTTATAAAAGTATAGAAACTGTATGTTTGTCTCGAATGTATCCGTTTAAGATTAATGAAATCCTTTTTGTATAAATTTCATAAAAATCATTCATGTTTGGCTTGTATCCCCCCCTGAAAACATTAAAACTCGGAAAATGTAGGGGTATGAACTCACCTCGAGTGAGTGGTTTGTATGAAGGATCGATAAGAGATGCTGAGTGTCAAATGAAGCCTTGAACACAATTGGATCCTAATTATCATGTAATAACACATATATGATTCAAATTAGGGTATTTCACGACTAGACATGATATAAAACCACCCTAAGGACTTGGAAACACTTGGACAAAGTGCTAAAATCACATGTGATTGAGTAAGGGAGGTGTACGGCCACCCTAGGGGTGTGTACGGCCATGGGTGTGTGGCCCATGAGTGTACGGTCGTACACTCATGAAAATGTGTGCATGTTGAGGTGTTTCAAGGCCTTAGGAAGCATCAAGGAAGTGTTCTAGGTCCTATGCTTGGTTGTAATGCAAGTTTGAAGCCTGAAATGTTCATCAAAGTGGGTGTACGGCCCTAAGGTGTGTGTGCGGTCGTACAAAGGGTAGTGCAGCCATACACTCTTGATGTTTATGTCCAAGTTGTCGACTTTAAGGTGCATCAAGGCTAAGATCATGCCCAACTTGAAGATAAGGGTCAAACTCTCACTTTGGAGAGCCTTTAAGGGGGTGTACGGCCAGCCTTATGAAGGTGTGCGGCCGTACTCCTTCAAAGGGTGGAGAACATGATGGAATTTGATGAACCAAGGCTTGAATCCAGAATTCCTTCAAGTATAGCAAGCTAAAGGATGGAATACTCACATTTTTGAAGCCTTGAAGAGTTCACGGTTGAAGAAACTTGAGAGAGAAGAAGCAGTGTGCAGCCAAGAGGAGAAAGGAATGAAGGAAGGGGGTCTACTCTTATATATAGGGGTGGGTGTGCGGCCATAAGGGGGTGTACGACCGTACACCCTCCTAAAGGAGTGTATGGCCCGATTTGCTACTTTAACGACTTGATAACTCATCCATAATCTCAACCTTGGTTGAATTCAAGCTCAGAACACTTAAACAAACCCTTAAACAGTGCAAAAAGGTAACAAAATCGGGTTTAACATTGATAGAATTGACTAATTGTACAAGATAGAAGTTCCGGGTTGTCACATCATCCCCCCGTTAGAGGGAATTTCGTCCCGAAATTGAAGAACAGAGATACAAATCATGGATTTGGAAAAAGATGAGGGTACTTCTGTTTCATTGAATCCTCACGCTCCCAAGTGAATTCAGGTCCCCGCTTGGCATTCCAGCAAACCTTTACTATCGGGATGCGACTTTGTTTCATTCGTTTGACTTCCCGGTCCATGATTTCAACTGGTTCCTCCACGAAGTGCAAGCTCTTGTCTAGTTCAATCTCATCGAGGGGAATCACAAGTGTCTCATCGGACAGACACTTCTTTAGATTCGACACGTGGAAGACGGGATGTACGTTGCTAAGTTCTCGAGGTAACTGGAGTTTGTATGCTACGGGACCAATCCTAGCGAGGATTTCGAATGGTCCAATGTATCTTGGATTTAGCTTTCCACGCTTTCCAAAGCGTATCATGCCTTTCCAGGGTGAGACCTTCAAAAGGACACAGTCACCAACCTGGAATTCCAAGGGTTTTCGTCTCTTATTGGCGTAGCTCTTTTGTCTATCTCTTGATGCTTTCAGTCGTTCTCGGATTTGTACGATCTTTTCAGTCGTCTCTCGGATGATTTCAGGACTCGTGAGAGTGTTTTCGGGGACTTGACCCTTGACTAGCTGCGTGTCACCCACTTCAGCCCAGCACAGAGGGGATCTGCACTTACGGCCATAGAGAGCTTCAAACGACGCAGCCTTAATGCTGGTATGGTAGCTGTTGTTGTAGGAAAATTCGACCAAGGGTAGATGAGTGTCCCACGACGTGCCGAAATCGATGACGCAGGCTCTCAACATATCTTCCAATGTCTGGATTGTTCTCTCACTCTGTCCGTCTGTCTGTGGATGATAAGCCGTGCTCATATCCAGCTGAGTTCCGAGAGCCTTCTGTAGGGATTGCCAGAATCTCGAGGTAAACCTGCTATCTCGATCGGAGATAATGGATACAGGTACCCCATGAAGGAGAACTATTTCTCGAAGGTATATTCGTGTGAGTCTCTCCATCTTGAAGTTTTCTTTAATTGGTAGGAAGTGGGCGGATTTAGTCAGTCGATCGACAATTACCCAGATGGCGTCGTGCCCACTCGGAGATCTGGGTAACTTAGTGATAAAATCCATTGTAATCATTTCCCACTTCCACTCAGGTATTTCTGGTTGCTGAAGTAAACCTGAAGGCTTTTGATATTCCATCTTCACCTTGGCGCAAGTCAAGCACTTGCCCACGAAGGTAGTGATTTTTGCTTTCATGTTCGGCCACCAATAGAGTCGTTTAAGATCCAGATACATTTTATCTGAACCTGGGTGAACGGAGTATCTAGTCTTGTGAGCTTCGTTCATGACAACTTCTCTGTAACCACCGTACTTCGGGGTCCAGATACGGTCCATGAAATAGTAAACTCCGTCTCCCTTGATCTCTAAGTTCTTTTCCATTCCCCGCAGGGCTTCATCCAACATGTTTTTTGGTTTTAAGGCTTCCAGCTAAGCCTCTCGGATTTGTATGGATAATCGGGAATGGATGGTCATAGTCAATGCCTTCACCCTACGACCTGAATACTCCTTTCGCTGAGAGCATCTGTTACCACATTGGCCTTGTCGGGATGGTAGCATATTTCGCACTCGTAATCACTAAGTAGCTCTACCCATCGCCGCTGTCTCATGTTTAACTCCTTCTGATCAAAGATATGTTGTAGGCTTTTATTGTCGGTGAATACAGTGCACTTGGTTCCATAGAGATAATGTCTCCAGGTCTTTAACGCGAAGACCACTACTCCCAACTCTAGATCGTGAGTTGTGTAATTGACTTCGTGTGTTTTCAACTGCCTCGAGGCATAGGCGATAACCTTTCCTCGCTGCATGAGCACACAACCTAGGCCCTGATTGGATGCATCATAGTAGACGACGAAATCTTCCGTCCCTTCGGGCAGGGACAAGATAGGTGCGCTGCATAGGGCCTGCTTCAATGTTTGAAACGCAGTGTCTTGCTTTTCTCCCCAACTAAAGGTTACACCTTTCTGTGTTAGGGTGGTTAAAGGCTTAGCGATTTTGGAGAAGTTTTGGATAAATCTGCGATAGTAGCCAGCGAGACCCAAGAATTGGCGGATTTCTGTGGGTGTCTTTGGTGCTAACCAATTCTCAATCGCTTTGATTTTGGAAGGGTCCACATGTGTGCCTTCCTTGCTAACCACGTGACCAAGGAAAGTTACCTTCCTGATCCAGAACTCACACTTTGAGAATTTTGCATATAGCTTCTCCGACCTTAATGTTTCTAGCACTAGTCTCAAGTGCTGTTTATGATCATCTTCGCTCCGCGAATATACAAGTATATCATCAATGAACACGATCACGAACTTGTCTAGGAAAGGGCGGCACACCCGATTCATCAGGTCCATGAATACTGTCGGTGCGTTGGTTAGACCGAAGGGCATTACTACAAACTCGTAGTGTCCGTAACGAGTTCGGAATGTTGTTTTGGGAACATCATTATCGTGAACTCGTAGCTGATGGTACCCTGATCTAAGGTCTATCTTTGGAAAATAACTGGCTCCCTGAAGTTGGTCGAAGAGGTCGTCAATTATGGGTAAGGGATAACGGTTCTTGATGGTAAGCTTGTTCAGTTCTCGGTAATCAATGCACATCCGAAAGGATCCATCTTTCTTTTTCACGAATAAGATCGGGGCTCCCCAGGGTGAGGAACTCGGTCTTATGAATCCTTTGCTGATCAACTTATTGAGCTGGCTGGATAACTCTTGCATTTCTGCCGGCGCGAGACGATATGGATATTTAGCTACAGGAGTAGCTCCGGGGATTAAGTCGATACGAAACTTGACTTGGCGCTCGGGAGGAATTCCTGGAAGATCTTCGGGGAAGATGTCAGGAAAGTTGCAGACTTCAGGGATGCTCTCGAGGTCTTTAACTTTTCGCGTTTTGTCAACAACATGAGCTAGGAATGCATGGCATTCCTTCCGCAAATACTTCTGGGCTTTGATGCATGAAATGATACGAAGGTTCGAACTGAGTTTATCACCATAAATAGTGAGGGCTTCACCAGAGGGAAGATTGAGACGGATAGCTTTCTCGTAGCAAAGGATATCAGCACGATTGGGACTCAACCAATCCATGCCGATTATGACATCGAAGCTCTTTATGGATACGGGCATAAGATCGATGGGAAAGGAATGATCGTCTAGGGTAAGGGTACAACCTATGAATATGTCGTTAGCGCTCTCTTTCTTTTCGTTAGCCATCTCGACAATAAATGTTTCAGTTAAAGGTTGGGATTTACATTTGAGTAGGTGTTTGAATGCATGACTAACAAAACTCCTCTCCGCACCAAAATCGAAAAGAATTCATGCATAAGAGTTGTCAAGGAGGAACGTACCCGTAACGACGGTAGGATCAGCGACTTCTTCTTCCTGGCCCATAGCTAGCACCCTCTATGTGTTGCCAACTGTTTTTGCCTTGGGGCAATTTCTTTTGAAGTGCCCAACCTCTCTACAGCCACAACATGCTTGACCTGCTCCTGCTACAAGAGCCTGAGTGGTTGGTTGGACTGGTGCTTTGCAGAGTCGAGCTGTGTGCCCCTTTTTACCACAGCTGGTGCACACCATCTACCGACACTGTCCATGATGATGGTAGTTGCACTTGCTGCACAGAGGTAGGTTTCCAGCATAGCGGTTGGGGGTTGTTGGGTTAACGGGAACTGCAGTAGGAGTAGTAGCAGCATGGACTGCCATTGTTTGTTGTTTCTTGGAGGGCTCCTGCGAAGCCTGTCCCTTCCGTTTGTTCCAGAACGTTTTCTTCTTCCCACCACTCTCCTTTTGTGGCTCGGGAACAGCTATCGCCTCATCAAGATCGACCCCGTGATCTATCAGAGTCTGCGCCAGACACTTGGCCCTGTCAAATGTAGTGGGCCTAGAAGCCAAAACATTTCCTTTGGTTGGCGCCGTTAGTCCCCACATGTACCTCTCAATCTTCTTGCTTTCCGGGGTGACCATTCCCGGACAAAGGAGAGCCAGATCACAGAATCTAGCTGTGTATTCAGCAATATCAGAACCCTTCATCTTCAGGTTCCAGAGTTCGTGCTCTAGCTTTTGCACCTTGCCCCTTGGACAGTATTCGGCGAGCATAAGTTCCTTCAGACTTTCCCAACCCATGGCATTAGCCACTGGCAAGGTTAGGGATTTGACTTGACCATTCCACCAGGTCAATGCTCTGTCGGTGAAGGTGCAGGCGGCAAACTTCACCTTGTTTGCTTCGGAACAAGCGCAAATTTCGAAGATGGATTCGATCTTTTCGAACCATCGAGTCAAGGAAATAACACCTCCGTTGCCGTCGAAGGATTTGGGTTTTGCTTTCATGAAGTCCTTATAGGAACACTCCTTCTGATGTCCCTGATCACCGAGGGTTTGAGGATGAGTACCACTCCGGATCCACCAGAGTTTACTTGCACCAGAGTTTACTTGCACCATTGTTGTAGTTACGGCGGCTGTACTTGCACCATAACAAGATCGAACTGAGGAGGTGGAGGTGGCGGTGGCGGAGTGTCATTGTTCCTTCTGATGGGTCTTCTTTGGGGAGGCATCTTGTTCTAGAACAATCAGGAAGAAGAGGATGATAAGTCCCCTAAATTTGAATCAAGATATATGAAACAAAATATATCTCGTTATGAAAGTTAAAGTGTTCTACGAAGCGATATCTAGAGAAGGGGTTACTAATGCAAGTAACTATCGCTAAGAAGAAATATGTAGTAACACTTGGAATGAATCCCTATACTGAATTCGGCTCTAGCTAAAATACTCCTATAGTATTTTAAGTTGTACGTTTTTGTTCTGCCGATATCGGATGTATATACACTTGGTAAGTTTTAGGCTTGCTGCAACACCACAGTCACTCCCAAGCACATGTTGGTCATGTCTCGAGTAAATATAGTTGATCAGGCTATATTGACCCTAGACATGATTACATAACTGCCCAGGTTTAACCACAATGTCCAACATCCAAATACTTTTGTTTTGTTCTACCTATGACTCTGGTTCTGTTATGTATGTATATTTGTATATTTCTTATAAAATACTTATATTTTGAAAATATACTTTTAGTTTCAGAGCGCTTCAGCCCCTTAGTGTTTATAGTCGTATACCATGTAAGGTTTGGTATACTTAGTTCACTATAAACAAGGGCTCTGATACCAATCTGTCACACCCCCAAACCGGAACGGCGAAAACGTTCGGGGGTGGATGACATCATGTGTAGTATCACAACCATTGTATCATAGCAATCATAGTAAACGCAACCATTACATTGAATACACAAATGAAAAAGGTTTACATCTGTTTAAGTCTTGTTTGAATACATCAAAAGTGTAAGTAAAGTAAAAAGACATGACTTTGGTTGCTCCGACACCTCAAAACTTCAGGAAGTACCTGTCTACTGATTTCCTGAGAATACAAGCAGTTGAAAAAGTATCAGCATAAAGCTGGTGAGTTCATAAGAGATGTTTTGTACTAAAAACCTGTTGATGAATCAGTGAGAATGTTTTGTATGTTTCGAAGAAAATCCAATATTTTCTTTAGTAAAAAGTTTGATAATATAGTAAAAATGTTTGTGTGGTTGAATTACTATTAGATGTATTGTATGATGAACTTTGTATGTAAGATCTCTGTATGGAATGTTCTGTTTGAAAACCCTGGTTACTACCAGCATGTATAGTATATTATTACGTAAATATATCGTTGTTATCTACATTGTGAGCTTTATGACCATACATTAACTTGATATGGCGCGAATCGGGCACCAGTATCCTTTATGACTTTCTCACCCGTAGACCTGCCGGTCCTACTGTAGCTAGCAGTAAGGTGCGGGATAGTCAGTCCCGTATAGATCTATACACAAAAATCATGCTCTCCGTCGAGGAGATTCTGGTTCATAAGGGGTAGTCCTCCCACTTAGTTAATTTTGTAAGCGCCCAAGGACGTGTCTCCAATTAAATTAACGGCTTTACAAGTAATAATTTAGAAAAACCCTTTTTATGAATAACCGAAAGGTTTATAAATGATAAGCTTGTAAACTGTTGTTCGTTTATGTATAACCTTGTATGTATTCCCAAACTATACCTATTATAGTTTGTGTGTTCGTTCATGTATAACGTTTTATGATCTGAAAACTATGTAGTTATGCTTGTAAGTTGAAAACGTCCCTTATGCTCAGCATAATACAGAAGGGATAAAATATCGAAATATTTTATAAAAGTATAGAAACTGTATGTTTGTCTCGAATGTATCCGTTTAAGATTAATGAAATCCTTTTTGTATAAATTTCATAACAATCATTCATGTTTGGCTTGTATCCCCCCCCCTTGAAAACATTAAAACTCGGAAAATGTAGGGGTATGAACTCACCTCGAGTGAGTGGTTTGTATGAAGGATCGATAAGAGATGCTGAGTGTCAAATGAAGCCTCGAACACAATTGGATCCTAATTATCATGTAATAACACATATATGATTCAAAGTAGGGTATTTCACGACTAGACATGATAGAAAACCTCCCTAAGGACTTGGAAACAATTGGACAAAGTGCTAAAATCACATGTGATTGAGTGAGGGAGGTGTACGGCAACCCTAGGGGTGTGTATGGCCATGGGTGTGCGGCCCATGAGTGTACGGCCGCACACTCATGAAAATGTGTGCATGTTGAGGTGTTTCAAGGCCCTAGGAAGCATCAAGGAAGTGTTCTAGGTCCTATGCTTGGTTGTAACGCAAGTTTGAAGCCTGAAATGTTTATCAAAGTGGGTGTACGACCCTAAGGTGTGTGTGCGGCCGTACTAAGGGGTGTGCGGCCGTACACTCTTCATGTTTATGTCCAAGTTTTTGACTTTAAGGTGCATGAAGGCTAAGATTATGTCCAACTTGAAGATAGGGGTCAAACTCTCACTTTGGAGAGCCTTTAAGGGGGTGTACGGCCAGCCTTATGAAGGTGTGCGGCCGTACTCCTTCAAAGGGTGGAGAACATGATGGAATTTGATGAACCAAGGCTTGAATCAAGATGTCCTTCAAGTATAGCAAGCTAAAGGATGGGATACTCACGTTTTTGAAGCCTCGAAGATTTCACGGTTGAAGAAACTTGAGAGAGAAGAAGTAGTGTGCAGCCAAGAGGAGAAAGGAATGAAGGAAGGGGGTCTACTCTTATATATAGGGGTGGGTGTGCGGCCATAAGGGGGTGTACGACCTTACACCCATGTGTACGGCCGTACACCCATGTGTACGGCCGTACACTCCTCCTAAAGGAGTGTATGGCCCGATTTGCTACTTTAACGACTTGAAAACTTATCCCTAATCTCAACCTTGGTTGAATTCAAGCTCAGAACACTTAAACGAACCGTTAAACAGTGCAAAAAGGTAACAAAATCGGGTTTAACATTGATAGAGTTGACTAATTGTACAAGACAGAAGTTCCGGGTTGTCACAGATTGTATGGTATATGGTATAATGGGGGAACTCACTAAGCTTCGTGCTTACAGTTTCAGTTTTGGTTTCAGGTACCTCTTCGTCCAAGGGGAAGGAGCCGGCGGTGTAGCAGCGCATCACACACGCACACATATGATTTCCTCTTAGAGTTTTCTGGGATTGTACTCTGATATTTTGTTATTTCAGATGATTTGGTTTTGAGACATGATATTATAGTTTTATGTATTGACATGATTTTCGCAACGTTTTGATGAACCATTTTATAGATCATCTAATCAAAAGTGAAATTTTTGGCCTCGAATTTTGGGATGTTACAGCAAGCTTGTGGATCTAGAAACTACATCACCTTATGCATCTTTTGAAGGTATAAAATCCATACCATGTTGATGTTCTTTCTAAATCTCTTTAGATGGGTATTTGTGAGCTTTTTGTCCCAAAGTTTGGACCTTTGTGAGTATGGGGTACTCCATAGCATATTGGTTGTCCTTTTAGATGTTTTAGAGTGTCTTGATTCATAAAAATGGTTTCTTGATCGTTTCCTTTGGCCCATGCATGAATTAAGTGACTTTTAGTGTTATAAAATTTAAGGTTTTATGTTTTGAGCCCTATCTAGCCATACAACTGGGAAGAAAAGCAAGACGTTGCGTTCCAAACGCTGAAACAACCCCTATGCAGCGCACCTATCATATCTCTGCTAGAAGGAACAGAAGACTTTGTGGTCTACTGCGATGCATCAAACCAAGGTCTTGGATGTGTTCTAATGCAACGAGGAAAGGTCATCGCATACGCCTCGAGACAACTCAAGACGCACGAAGTCAACTACACTACCCACGACTTAGAACTGGGAGCAGTTGTTTTCGCCCTAAAGATCTGGAGGCACTATCTTTACGGCACGAAATGCACAATCTTCACCGATCATAAGAGCCTTCAGGACATTCTCAACCAAAAAGAACTCAACATGAGACAGAGACGATGGGTTGAACTACTGAGCGATTACGAATGCGAAATTTGTTATCATCCAGGAAAAGCTAATGTAGTAGCTGATGCTCTCAGTCGAAAGGAGTACTCGGGCCGCCGAGTGAAGTCCTTAACCATGAAGATCCATTCACACCTGTCCACGCAAATTAAGGAAGCTCAAATGGAAGCCTTGAAAACAGAAAACGTGGCTGGCGAAGCTTTAAGAGGAATGGATAAAAATCTTGAAGTCAAGGGTGACGGAATTCGTTACTTCATGAATCGAATCTGTACACCGAAGTTTGGTGGGTTCAGAGACATTGTCATGGATGAGGCTCATAAGACTCGATACTCCGTGCATCCCGGTTCAGACAAGATGTATCTGGACCTCAAGAAATTGTATTGGTGGCTGAACATGAAAGCCGAAATTGCTGCCTATGTAGGCAAGTGTCTGACTTGTGCCAAAGTCAAAATAGAGTACCAAAAGCCCTCGGGATTATTACAACAACCTGACATACCCGAGTGGAAGTGGGAGCGGATAACCATGGATTTCATAACCAAGTTACCCAAAACAACGGGCAGACTTGACACCATCTGGGTGATCGTCGACAGATTAACCAAATCCGCGCACTTCCTACTAATAAAGGAAACTGACAAGATGGAGAAACTAGCTCGAACATACATCAGAGAGATTGTGCGACTGCATGTTGTACCAATATCCGTTATCTCCGACAGAGATAGTAGATTCACCTCACAGTTCTGGCAGTCACTACAAAAATCTCTAGGGACGAGACTAGACATGAGTACCGCTTACCATCCACAAACCGACGGTCAGAGTGAGAGGACCATTCAAACTTTGGAAGATATGCTAAGAGCTTGCGTGATCAATTTTGGTAGAGTATGGGATACCCATTTACCACTAGTCGAGTTCTCGTACAACAATAGCTATCACACTAGCATAAAGGTTGCTCCATTCGAAGCCCTCTATGGCCGCAAGTGCAGATCACCTCTGTGCTGGGCTGAAGTGGGTGACACGTAACTAGCTAGAGGACAAATACCTGACAACACTCTCACAGGCCCGAAAATCATAAGAGAAACAACCGAAAGGATTGTCCAAATCCAAGAACGACTAAAAGCTTCAAGAGACAGACAAAAGAGTTATGCGGACAAAAGACGGAAGCCCTTGGAATTTCAGGTTGGGGACGGGTTATATTGAAGGTCTCACCCTGGAAGGGATTAATACGTTTTGGAAAACGTGCTCTGGACGAAATCGAAATCGACGAGAGTCTCCACTTCATAGAAGAACCAGTAGAAATCATGGATAGGGAAGTTAAAAGCACAAAACAAAGTCGCATATCCATTGTAAAGGTCCGCTTGAATGCAAAGCGAGGAGCTGAATACACCTGGGAGCGCGAAGATCAGATGAAACAAAAATACCCGCACCTTTTCCCTAGTCCATAAATACTTATCTTAGAATAAATTTTGGGACGAAATTCTCTCTAACGAGGGGGGGGGGATGATGTGACAACCTGATATTTCAAGTCAATGTATTGACCTAAGTCAAGTATTGTAATCTATTTTTGAATTAATAAATAAATAAAAAAGCGTCAGAAATGAAATGTTCAAAAGTATCAATTGGGATACATAAAATGATAGATATCGTGTCAAGGTTTTAAGAAACATAAAGAACACTCAAATCCGAGTTATAACGAAGAAGTTATGACCAATCAAAGATGTGCGTGAAAACCGGTAAAACACTGTTAAGCATAAAACGCAAAATTTCAATAAAATACTTTTTAGCCTTAGGTATCTAAATGAAAGTCGTAGATATCATTAAACCGTAAACATACATAAAAAGGAATGTCCAAATTTGACTTCGTATGAGGAAGTTATGATTTTTCTAAGTTTCAGATATAGCAATAGACAGCTAAAACCTCGAAATAGAGATCGAGCGACTTTTAGCCGACGCAACCTAAACGAAAATTGAAGATCCCGTCAATAGTAGTACAACGGTAAAAAGACAGACGAAAACGGATGTCGCATGAAGAAGTTATGAATTTTTAACCGACTTTTCCTGTCCCGGCCAGTTAAAAATTTAATAATAAAACTAAATATCAAAATTTACCGATGAAGTCTAAACGAGAGTTGTAGAGTATATTCTCACCTACGTGTGGATATAGAGAATGTCAAAATCAGAACTCGTATACGAGAGATATGAATTTCTGAAGTTCGGGACACGAAACCCCACACTGTCAGGAAACTCACGACGTGAGCATCAGCTCACGACGTGAGCTGATGACTGATGTGTGTCAGGGTCGGGCTATCAACGTCGAGTCTACGGAAGGGATAAGACCAAGGTCACGACGTAAACATGTAGTTCACGACGTGAACTTCAAAAATGCTCCCTATCCAAACTCCGACGAAGATCCGAAGGTCCGAAACTCCCGAGAAAATTTTCACTTCCGGTAGAAGTGCTATCCGAGAAAAGTCTCGTTTTCTTCAAATCATCACACTTACCAGGTGAGTTCATACCCCTATATTTTCACGTCTTTACTACATTTTAGGGGAAAAATACAAGTGAAACGCAAGAAAAACTTATGTTAAAATGCAAATCGTTATATACAGTTTCTAATGCTTTATCTACATTTTGTGTATAAATGTTAAATAAGTAAAATAACGTTATCACAAAAGTTATACTTTACATGCAAGGTTGATAATACACCAAGGTTTATCATTCAAATGAAACACACTTTTGAAAAACTATAATAGGTATAGTTTACGAGTTATTCATGCTATTTTACACTCTATGAACACTATAAAAAGGAAATACTTACATTTACAAGAAAAATGGACTTTTCATAAGTAAATCTATTTGATACTAACTTTTGTGAGACATTTAACTTCACAAACTTTCAAGTACGCATTTCAAGTCCTGTGTTATAAACCATAATCTCCTGTAGGGAGAGCATGATACTTGTGTATAGATCTATACGAGATTGACAATCCCGCACCTAAACTGTTAGCTACAGTTAGACCAGCAGGTCTGTGGTGACAAACGTCATATCATTCCAACGCCTGAAGATCATTGTGACAGGCAGTCTGGGTCAATAGTACGGTTATAAAACTCGCATGAAGTATTAAAACATTTGATTTACGGGGCTATCAAACGCCTTAGTGGCTATATATACATATATAAATCTACTTACACTATTTTAGGTATGGAAAATACTTATGCATTCCGGTTTTTGAAACTTTTAAAACTACTATACATTTATGGAAAATATTGGATTTTCTAGAAACAAACTCGGTTACTTTATACAAAAAGGCATAAAATCCTTATACAAAAACGCTTATGAACTCACCAACTTAATTGTTGACACTTTTTCAAAACTACTTGTATTTCTCAGGGATTCAGTAATACATGTAAACAACAGCTTTTGGGGAAGGGACGCTAAGGCGTCAATTTCAAACTTATTATATCATCATAATGTAATTTCATTTGAAACATGTATTACAATCAACAATGTAACTTTTTAAATTATATTTATGATGGTTGTGTTTGCTTTCTTTACTATTTACTCAACTGTTATGATACTACATGAAGTCATCCGCTCTCGAACGATTCCGCCGTTCTGGTTTGGGGGTGTGACACCCAATTTGAACTCCCCAGGAGTACGCCTCGCGTACCAAAAGTGTACGCCCTGTGTACTCACCCTCATAGCGCAATTGACAAGTTGTTATGCACGGAACCAACATTACGCTGAGCGTACTCCTACGTATGCCTAGTGTACTCACCAGGGGTCCAATAATCCGAAATAAGCTCTTAATGGTTAAGAAAAAAGCATCCAAACACTTATCTGACTCTAAAATGATGTCTTAACACGTAAAGTTGGCAACTTTACTCTTTTGCATGGCTTAATGGGACTAAATACTTGTTTTTATCCATATTAAGAACACCAACTCATGCATGCATCAACAAGAACCCTCAAGGTAACATTTTTAAGACTCAACAACTCAACTAGGACTACCTATGAGGCTCAAAGGTCCTGGACTAGCTTCTACTCACAAGAACAACAACCTTGGGACCAAAAAATGGCAAACCAACCCAAAACTAGATCTATGCCATAGAACTATAAAGTTTGAAGCTTTATACCTCAAAATGTAGATCAAGATGCACAAAGCCTGGATCCACAAGCTTCAAGCAATCCCACACTTCTCCAAGAAGATCCTTCATCTTCAAGGAGCACCAAAAAACATGAAAAGACACCAAAATCTCAAGGACCACACCAATGGAGGCTAGGGTTTTGTTTCTAGGGTTTAATGGGGTGGAGGCTGAAGATAAGAGGGTTTAAACACAAGTTAAGGAACTTAAATAGGGTTCGAGATCCTAAATTAAGGGTTGGGTCTTACTGAGTACACCCAACATACTTCATGGGGCTTTTACGACCACTCTACCGAGTACGCCCAGCGTACTAGGCTTAGCCTCTAAGCCTTTAAACTTCAAAAAGCCATAACTTCCTCGTTCTAAGCCCATTTTTGACAATCCTTATATCCCCGAAAAGGTAATGAGAAGCTCTACACTTCTATCGACTCCTCCTTGCCATAAAACTTTTCGAACTTAAATCCAAATTCCATAACAGGCTCGAACTGACACTTTACCGATATAACCTTGGGCTTCAAAACACAAACCATACTCCCGGGTCATCCAATCTACATTTCCTACACTCAAAAGGGCTAATTTACTCTATCCCAAAGGCCCTAAGCCTTATGATAACTGATCTTCAGGTCAAGTCCCCGAATTAGGAAATGACTCGGAACAGGGTGTTACAGCTCTCCCCCAATTAAATTAGATTCTCTCCTCGAAATCACTCTTTACCATCCACCTAGAAACCAACACTCCAGCTAACACCTCCTAATGAGGGACAAAACACCGATCCCTTATCTGACGAACCAACCTCTTGCTGCTATAAGCTAGAAGCCCATAACTTGCCTGATCCTCCACACATGTAGAACTATTTTGGAATACCTTCATGAAGACCTCCTTTGTAATCTGGACTGAAAAACATCCCTTTTTACCATGAACTATCCAACTGATACCTTTGGCCGACAGATTCCTTAACCATAACTTGCTGATGAAACTATTCGATATATAAATACCATGACGACTCCCAACACGAGTCTCATCTATATAACTGCTGCAGAGAAGCATGCACAATGCCAACATATTCTACAACTTCCTAGCTATAATATGGAACTTCTAGCGAAAACCACAAAGTCGGGGCTCTCAAAACTACAATCACCGAATCTGTCACAACTGGCATTTTAGCTAGGAAATTCTATTCCTGTGTAACCATTCAACTATTGTCAAACTTATATTCTAAGTAAATCTCACTCAATGCACATTTAGATTCACCATTCATGTATATCAAAGAGTCTAAAGCCCTAAGATCCATGGTTTAAGTTCATATTGGACTAGGAGTTCCTTATTGGGCCTAATGGACCAATAAGCACCCAATTCAACTTTATTGGACTTAGAAGCCCTAATTGGACCCTAATTGGACCCAATTCACAAATCTAAAACAATTTGGACCATTTGGGTCTAGAATGATTCATTCTAACCCTAATGGGCCCTATTGGGCCATAACTAATCCAATTAACCCTAGTGAGCCATAAGCCCATTCTTTACTCTAAATTGGGCTGTGAATGCTTCCAAGAGCCCAATGGGCCGAAAAACCTTATGTTTAGCATCCAAATGTCCTAGCTAGAGTTAATGGGCCCAATATACTCCACTCTTTCTTCTTGGCCCAAATATTCGGCCCATGTATAAAACAAAAAAAAAAGAAAAAATAAGAGATTAAGGGAGGGTTGACTTTGGGAGGTGCCACCTCATTTTTATTTAGAGGGTAACTAGGCCTTAAACCACCATGTATCCACAATAGTCACTTCATCACTCTCTCCCCTCTCCTCTTCTACTCTCGGTCGAAGGAAACCACACACACATACACATATCAAACTCTCTCAAAACACTCTCAAGAATCATCCTAATACTTCCATCAAAATCTCGAAATTTGCTTGTGTTTCAAGGAGGTTTTCACAAGATAATCATCACTTCTTGGTAAGTCTTCACACATCCAAGTTTTATAACTCCATTTTCTTGTTAGATCACTCTTTTAAGCAAAGTTTTTGGTAATCATACTCCTAGAATCATCTCAAGTTCGAGATCTACTCAAAGGAGTTGCTAGGACCAAAATCTTCTTCATTTCTTCTTCAAAACCGAATCATCAAAGCAAAGGTGAGTTCATACCCTCTTTTTTTCGGTTTCCATATGATTTTTAGGGGAGAATACAAGTAAAATGTGTAGATCTATGTGTTATATGCATGTTTGGTGTGAGTTCTTAGTTTATTTGACAAAAATGTGTTAGATCTTAGTGAATCTTGAAATTTTAAGTATTATGTAGCAAAGATCTAAGAACTCTAACACTATATATATATATATATATATATATATATATATATATATATATATATATATATATATATATATATATCATATTACCAAGCCAAAGGAGAACACATGTTTAAGATGCAAAAGAATTCAACAAAAACCTTGTTAAAGGTCAAAATTGTCAAGAAAACAAAAGATAAGGGTAAAAAGCGAAATATTTGTTTTAAAGAGGGCCAAACAGGTCCTACATGTATAAAAAGGTATTTTTATGCTAAACATACTTTTACAAGGGTAAAAAATGAAAATTTAAGCTTAGTGGGCCAAACTTTTGGGCCTACGGCCTTTGGGCCCAATTTGCAAAAAAATGAGGTTTTGAGGTTTAAAAATGTTATTTTGGCAAAAGTTTGAGTCATAACTGTAATTTAAACCAAATTTAGAGGTGAAAATATCATTTATTCTCAATTTGGACCAAAAATGTAAAGTTTTCCAAAACTGGGCCGAAAATGTAAACTTTTACCAAAAAGGGGTTGAAAATGTAATTTTATGCAAAACAGGGTTTTAATGTGAAAATATATCATTTTGGGTCAAAACTGTAAATTTACCAACATTTGGGACAAAATTGCAAACTTTTATAAATTATGGACTAAAGTGTCATTTTTACTAAACTTTGGGCCTTAATTAAAGATTTGAGTATCATTAGCCAAAAATGTGATTTTTACAAAATGAAAGCCTTTTATCATCAATCTATTAAGCCTCGAACTAAAATAAACAACCGAATCAAAAGAACGAATGAATTACGTCAAAAGCTATTTATTGGGTTCAATATTCACATTTCTTGGCCATTGGGCCCTAAGGGCCCAATTAAGTGTGTATTGAGCCCAATGTTTTCCATGACATGTTATTTGGGTTTTGTGGCCCACTTACATGTTAATTTGGGCCTAAGTTATGGATTACATGTTTATTGGGCTTTTGTGGCCCATTTACATGCCTATTGGGCCTAAATTACCCTTTTACATGTGATTGGGCCTTTGTGGCCAAATTTCATATTAATAGGGCTTGGAATGGAAGTTTCATGTGTTAGTAAACCGTAATGATACCCTTATGTAATCATTAAAATCCGTAAACTTATTCAAGTACGTTTCAAATACCAAAAACATCCCACAAATACGTAAACATTGAACATAATACAAAGAGAGGTTAAGAATCTAGTGAGACTTGTCGGTTGGCACCACTGAGCGTACTATCGTGGCCTGTAGTTATAATCAGAGTTTCCTGGTAGGAAAGCGAGAGTTTGTGTATAGATCTATACGGGGTGACCCCCCACGCCTTAGCTGTTCGCTACAGCTAGATTAGGCTAGCCTAGGGCGACAACATCCTTAGCAAGACCGGCATTTGGAAAAATACCAAGACGGGCGACCTAGTCATATCATGCATGGTTATAACGGCTCATATAAGGATTCAATACCAAAAGATAACCATTTGAAGATAAACTCTTTAATTGTGTTAATGCAAACGACTTATTTAACGATACAAGAAGTTAGACGTTATTATAAAACAGAAAATATCGGATTTTATGGGGAATTTATTTATATACAATTATCATTTATTCAAAATACAACGAACCTAAACTACACTCTTACAAGTTTTATCTATTAAATTCACACATGCATTTATACTCGATTTTCACATCATTTTCAAAACATTTTACAGAGAATATCGGATTTTCTGGGTTTTTACAAAAGATACAAAGACTTTTACTCAAATATACTTATGAACTCACCAACATTATATATGTTGACCATTTTAAAAATAAATTGTATTCTCAGGTAATCGTTAAGCTGGAAGATATGCAAGTGTGTCTGGTTTTGTTTATGTAACCTCACTTATCGTATTTTGAAAAATTAGAACTTATGTATTTTAACAATGTACTTGATGTGAACAATGCTGGTTGTATAATGTAATGTTGGATGAATGTGTTATGTTTCATGGATATTCATTGTAATGATTATTCAATTGATAGTCACACCAACCCCTGGACGTTTCCGCCGTCTGGTTCGGGGGTGTGACAGGTTAGTATCAGAGCAATGTTTATAGTCAACTAGCATATCTAACCATACATGATATGCAATTATAAACACAATGGGACTAAATAACTCTCAACAAAACAAAAATCTCACACTTATGTTCGCATACTAGGATAACAATCTAACAACATCTAATAAAAGCTTCTGGAGGAGATCGAACACTATGATTAAACATGGGCAGTTATGTAGTCATATTAGGGATAAATATAGCCTGATCAACTATATTTATTCAGAATATGACCAACATGTGTTCGGGAGTAATCATAGCGGGAGATGAATCCAAAAGTCTACCTTACTCTCCAAAACTCTAGGGAACCCAAAACTTAAACAACTAAAAATATACTATAGGAAATATTCAAAACGTGATTTATTTACGCACCCTCGTGCAGTCAGTATGGCTGGTTTCCATCACCCTGGAGATCCCTACCTTCCAAATCAGGGAAATAATGGATGGCTAGAGGAAACCAACGAGGAACCTGAAGAGGACCCCGTGGAAGAGGAGGAACCGGAAGAAGAAATCGAAGAGGGACCTGCAGAACCTGTGGTAGACATTGAAGAAGAAGAGTCTGGTGACGACAACGAAGATGATTCAGACACTGAGTCTGTAGTCATCAACCCCCCATACCTAGTGAGGGTGCCAGCTCACCGAATGGGCCCTAACGGCCCTACCCCTCCCTGGGGTATCAACATTTGGAGATGGAGCAGACAACAAGGACAGCGACCCCCGTTTGGCATGGATCGTGAGTTCTATGACTTGAGGGATGGAGGACCGGCTGACCGAGCACTTCCAGTCATGGTGAGACGATTGAGGGACACTGGCAATCTGGCTTAGAGCACCGCCGATCAGATGCACCAGATGCAGACTAGGGTTGAGCGGGCGGAGCAGGAAACACGAGAGGTTATCCGGGAGTTCCACATGAGGCAGGTGAGGTGGGAGAGTCGACTTCGAGACGCGGAGCGACAGATGGCTCGCCTTCAGGGAGCATCCCCTTCCTCAGCACCACCCCCTGGCGCACTCCACCATGACTAAGACCTGCAATAGCTATCGTTAGTATTGGGTTTCTATTAGGCGTTCTATGCTATGTACTACCGACTCTATGTTTAAGTGATCACACTACTCATAGAGCCGTTATGCTGCCGGATTTTTATTTTCCTTATGCACTGTATTCCGTCTGGAAAATTTTCATGTATCAAAACTATTAGTACTAATGAAAATGCTTTATGTTTTATCATGACATTGTTATCTGCTATGTGTTTTACTTCCTTGTTTTATGTCAACGTGTGAAAATACTTAAGTACATGTTATAACCATAGTCTATAGGATCACAAACTAGCAAAAACCATAGGCACTCAACATCTTTCCGTTCCATGACAGAAAGATGCCTCAAAGACCCAACCGTGGAAACAACACAACACCGACCTCACCTGAGATAAACAAGGTTGCATTCCAGGAAGCAGTGTCCGCTGCAGTCACTGCAGCACTTGCACAGATTCGCAATGGAAACAACGGAGAAAGCAACGGGCAGGGAGCCGGAAGCACCAATCAAGGGACGAACCACGGAGCCGCACGAGTATACACCTACAACAATTTCACCAACGCTAAACCTCAGACTTTTAACGGGACAGGAGGCGTAATAGCCCTGAAGAGATGGATCGAGAAGGTAGAATCCGTCTTCGAAATCTGCGGATGTCCGGATGAGTGTAAGGTCAAGTTCGCAGCCTGCACGTTCATTGACCAAGCTCTCTCCTGGTGGAATGGTCACGTAGAGGCCATGACACTCTCGGTGGCAAACGCGATGCCTTGGGAAGAGCTGAGGGAGATGCTGTTAGCGGAGTACTGTCCTAGAGGTGAGATTCAGAAGATGGAACAAGAATTGTGGAACCTCACAGTTCAGAACTCCAACATCGATGCATACATATCCCGGTTTAGCGAGCTATCTCTTCTGTGTCCCGGGATGATCACCTCAGAAGGGAAAAAGATTGAGAGGTTTATCTGGGGATTGACTGCACCTATCCAAGGGAATGTCATTGCGGCAAACCCTGAGACATTTGATAACGCCAAGAGACTGGCCAAGAAACTGTATGATCATGGCAACAAGAAGGGTGCCAAAACAGTGGAAGCGGAGGTTAAGAAGGAAGAAGAGAACAAGAAAGGGAAAAACAACAAGAGAAAAGGAAGGAAAAACTCGGAATCGTCTAAGAAGCAACAAACGGTGTCTGTTTATGCTGCAACAAAAGCTACCACCACACCACATGCTCCAGTCTCATCCACACCGAATGCTTCCAAGCAGTACTCGGGAAATCTCCCCGAGTGTGACAAATGCAACTTCCACCATCATGGAGAGTGCAGAGAGATGAGTTGCACAAGGTGCAACCGGAAGGGCCATACAGCAAAGTATTGTAGGACTCAGCTCCCACAGAACCAGATGACGAACAACAATAACAATAACAACAACACCAATGTTGGACCCAGCTATACCTGTTACGGATGTGGGAAGACCGGGCATTTCAGGCGAAACTGCCCCAACACGAACAATCAAGGGGCAGGAGCAGCAGGGAGAGTGCTGACAATGGGTCAGGGTGAAGCAGTGCAGGACCCAGCCGTAGTCACCGGTACGTTCCTACTTAACAACTCGTATGCATGCATCCTATTTGATAGTGGGGCAGAACGTAGTTTTGTTAGTAATAAATTCAAACACTTACTAAATCAACAACCCCGGAAGCTCAACGAAGCCTTTACAGTGGAAATGGATAATGGGAAATCAGAAACAACAGAAGATATATATATAGGATGTACGTTAGCACTAAACAATCACACCTTCCAAATAGACTTAATGCCTGTAAATATTAGGAGTTTTGATGTGATCATCGGCATGGATTGGTTACGCCCCCATCATGTCGATATTATGTGTCACGAGAAGGTCGTTCGCCTTCATCTTCCTAACCACAAAACCCTAATAATCTACGAAGATAAACCCGGCACAAATCTTTGCCTTATCTCATGTATCAAGGCACAAAAGTTTCTACAAAAGAAGAACCACGCATTCCTTGCTCACGTGGTGGACAAAACCAAAGAGGAAGCAAGCATTCGCAACATCCCAGTGGCGTGTGACTTCCCGTACGTGTTTCTAGAAGATCTTCCGGGAATACCCCCAATGCGGCAAATCGAATTCCGAATCGACCTAGTGCACGGAGCCACTCCAATAGCCAAATCACCCTATAGGTTGGCCCCTGCTGAAATGCAAGAATTATCAAGCCAACTGGGCGAACTCCTGGAGAAAGGATTCATCAGACCCAGCTTCTCACCGTGGGGAGCTCCAGTTCTTTTCGTTAAAAAGAAAGACGTATCCTTCAGGATGTGCATCGACTATAGGGAATTAAACAAACTCACCATCAAAAACCGGTATCCACTTCCACGAATTGATGATCTATTTGACCAGCTTCAAGGAGCTAGCTACTTTTCAAAAATAGATCTGAGATCCGGTTATCATCAACTCAAATTCTGAGATGAGGACATTCCTAAGACTGCTTTACGAACTCGATACGGTCACTACGAATTCGTCGTAATGCCCTTCGGTCTAATGAATGCCCCCGCTGCATTTATGGACCTCATGAATCGAATATGCCGCCCATTCCTTGACAAATTCCTCATCACTTTCATCGACGATATTCTCGTGTATTCTCGAAGTGAAGAAGATCATAGCCAACACCTTCGACAGATTTTAGAAACCCTACGGGCTGAAAAGTTGTATGCGAAACTCTCCAAGTGCGAGTTCTGGCTCCGCAGTGTAAACTTCCTGGGCCATGTAGTCAGTCAGGAAGGAATACATGTGGACCCCTCCAAAATCAAAGCAATCAAAAGCTGGGCAGCTCCGGCAACGCCAACGGAAATTCGTCAATTCTTAGGTCTCGCAGGCTACTACCGAAGATTCATTCAGAACTTTTCCAAGATAGCCAAACCTCTCACCACGTTAACCCAAAAAGGTGTACCCTTCAATTGGACCGAAAAGCAAGAGCATGCGTTCCAAACCTTGAAGCAAGCCCTATGTAGTGCTCCAGTGCTATCCTTACCAGAGGGAACCGAAGACTTCATAGTTTACTGTGATGCTTCAAATCAGGGTTTAGGTTGTGTCCTCATGCAACGAGAGAAAGTAATTGCTTATGCATCCAAACAACTGAAAACGCATGAAGTAAATTACACCACGCATGATCTAGAACTGGGGGCGGTGGTCTTCGCCTTAAAAATTTGGAGGCACTACCTATATGGTACCAAGTGCACCATCTTTATAGACCACAAGAGCCTCCAGCACATTCTAAATCAAAAGGAGCTAAACATGAGGCAGCGAAGATGGGTTGAGCTGTTAAACGATTAAGAATGTGAGATCAAATATCATCCCGACAAGGCTAACGTGGTAGCCGATGCCCTGAGCAGAAAGGAGAATGCAAATCGTCGTGTGAAGACTCTGTCGATCACCATCCAATCTCATATGGCTCCGCAGATCAAGGAAGCTCAATTGGACGCATTGAAGCCAGAGAATGTCGCTAGTGAATCGCTACGAGGAATAGAGAAGGAGCTTGAAGTTAAAAATGATGGAACCCATTACTTCATGAATAGAATCTGGGTTCCCAAAATTGGGGGATTCAGAGAGATAGTCATGCATGAAGCCCACAAGACGCGATATTCTATTCATCCGGGGTCAGATTAAATGTATTCGGATATCAAGCAGCAATATTGGTAGCCTAATATGAAGGCAAAGATAGCTACTTTCGTGGGCAAGTGCCTTACTTGCGCCAAGGTGAAGGTAGAATATCAAAAGCCCTCGGGACTATTGCAACAACCAGCGATACCCGAGTGGAAATGGGAAAGGATTACTATGGACTTCGTGACCAAATTGCCAAAGACAGCGGAAGGATTGGATGCTATCTGGGTAATCGTCGATAGATTGACAAAATCCGCTCATTTCCTGCCAATAAAAGAGTCATACAAGATGGAAAAGCTGACCCGAATCTACATCAAGGAGGTCGTGAAGCTCCATGGAGTGCCAGTATCTATTATCTCGAATCGAGATAGCAGATTTACTTCAAGGTTCTGGCAATCTCTTCAGAAGGCAATAGGAACACAACTAGATATGAGCACCGCCTACCACCCGCAGACGGATGGTTAGAGTGAGCGTACCATCCAGATACTCGAGGATATGCTCCGAGCTTGCGTGATTGACTTCGGCAAAACATGGGATGCCCACTTTCCTCAGATCGAATTCTCTTATAACAACAGTTACCATACGAGCATCAAGGTCGCTCCCTTCGAGACTCTCTATGGTCGTAAATGTAGATCGCCCCTATGCTGGGCCGAGGTGGGTGACACTCAACTATCAAGAGGGCAATCACCAGCCAGTGCTCTTACATGACCCGAAATCATTCGTGAAACAACCGAGAAGATAGTCCAAATCAAAGCTCGACTTCAAGCATCGCGAGACTGACAAAAGAGCTATGCTGACAAGCGGCGAAAGCCACTAGAGTTTCAAGTCGGGGATCGCGTACTATTAAAAGTCTATCCTTGGAAGGGAATGATTCGATTTGGGAAAAGAGGAAAATTGAACCTGCGGTACATTGGACCGTTCGAGATTCTTGCCCGAATTGGTCCAGTGGCTTACAAGCTGCAGCTACCCATCGAGCTCAGCAACGTACACCCAGTGTTCCATGTCTCAAATCTGAAAAGGTGTCTATTAGACGAAACCCTTGTCGTCCCTTTAGAAGAGATTGAGATTGTAGGTTCCCATTTTATCGATTGGATCGGTGCGGAAGATATTACCAAGAAGATAATCGTGCATGAAAATGATGAACAATATATGTGAGTAAAACTGTAGTAGATAAATAGAGAGATATCAAATATTACAAGAACACTCATGGTTGGGAGAGATAACTCTCCCATGGTGGGAGAGATCCCACCACACTCTCTCTAAACTACATGTCTACATAGTGAACACTTACTATAAAATGACCATCACCTCCACTTTATATACTAGTGGAGGGAATATGCTTTTCATACAAGGGAATATTCTAACCTAATAAACACTCAACATTGTAGAGCATTTCCATGCTCCAACAGAGATAAACAATAACCTCCTGTTCGTCGAAGAACGAGTCGAGATTATGGATAGAGAGGTGAAGCGTACAAAGCAAAGTCGCATCCCGATTGTGAAGGTTCGATGGAGCGCGAAACGCAAACCGTAATTCACGTGGGAACGTGAAGATCAGATGAAGCAGAAACACCCTCACCTATTCACTCCTTCACAATCCTAGTTTTCGAAAGAATTTCGGGACGAAATTCCCTCTAACGGGGGGATGATATCACAACTGGCATTTTAGCTAGGAAATTCTATTCCTGTGTAACCATTCAACTATTGTCAAACTTATATTCTAAGTAAATCTCACTCAATGCACATTTAGATTCACCATTCATGTTCATCAAAGAGTCTGAAGCCCTAAGATCCATGGTTTAAGTTCATATTGGACTAGGAGTTCCTTATTGGGCCTAATGGACCAATAAGCACCCAATTCAACTTTATTGGACTTAGAAGCCCTAATTGGACCCTAATTGAACCCAATTCACAAATTTAAAACAATTTGGACCATTTGGGCCTAGAATGATTCATTCTAACCCTAATGGGCCTTATTGGGCCATAACTAATCCAATTAACCCTAGTGAGCCATAAGCCCATTCTTTACTCTAAATTGGGCCGTGAATGCTTCCAAGAGCCCAATGGGCCTAAAAACCTTATGTTTAGGATCCAAATGTCCTAGCTAGAGTTAATGGGCCCAATATACTCCACTCTTTCTTCTTGGCCCAAATATTCGGCCCATGTATAAAACAAAAAACAAAGAGAAAAGAAGAGATTAAGGGAGGGTTGACTTTGGGAGGTGCCACCTCATTTTTATTTAGAGGGTAACTAGGCCTTTAACCACCATGTATCCACAATAGTCACTTCATCACTCTCTCCCCTATCCTCTTCTACTCTCGGCCGAAGGAAACCACACACACACATCAAACTCTCTCAAGAATCATCCTACTACTTCCATCAAAATCTCGAAATTTGCTTGTGTTTCAAGGAGGTTTTCACAAGATAATCATCACTTCTTTGTTAGTCTTCACACATCCAAGTTTTATAACTCCATTCTCTTGTTAGATCACTCTTTTAAGCAAAGTTTTTGGTAATCATACTCCTAGAATGATCTCAAGTTCGAGATCTACTCAAAGGAGTTACTAGGACCAAAATCTTCTTCATTTCTTCTTCAAAACCGAATCATCAAAGCAAAGGTGAGTTCATACCCCCTTGTTTTCGGTTTTCATATGATTTTTGGGGGAGAATACAAGTAAAATGTGTAGATCTATGTGTTATATGCATGTTTGGTGTGAATTCTTAGTTTATTTGACAAAAATGTGTTAGATCTTAGTGAATCTCGAAATTTTAAGTATTATGTAGCAAAGATCTAAGAACTATAACACTATATATATATATATATATATATATATATATATATATATATATATATATATATATATATCATATTACCAAGCCAAAGGAGAACACATGTTTAAGATGCAAAAGAATTCAACAAAAATCTTGTTAAAGGTCGAAATTGTCAAGAAAACAAAAGATAAGGGTAAAAAGCGAAAATTCTGTTTTAAAGAGGGCCAAACAGGTCCTACATGTATAAAAAGGTATTTTTATGCTAAACATACTTTTACAAGGGTCAAAAATGCAAATTTAAGCTTATTGGGCCAAACTTTTGGGCCTCACGGCCTTTGGGCCCAATTTGCGAGAAAATGAGGTTTTGAGGTTTAAAAATGTTATTTTGGAAAAAGTTTGAGTCATAAATGTAAATAAACCAAATTTAGTGGTGAAAATATCATCTATTCTCAATTTGGACCAAAAATGTAAAGTTTTCCAAAACTGGACCGAAAATGTAAACTTTTACCAAAAAGGGGTTGAAAATGTAATTTTCTACAAAACAGGGTTTTAAATGTGAAAATATATCATTTTGGGTCAAAACTGTAAATTTACCAACATTTGGGACAAAATTGCAAACTTTTATAAATTATGGACTAAAGTGTCATTTTTACTAAACTTTGGGCCTTAATTAAAGATTTGAGTATCATTAGCCAAAAATGTGATTTTTACAAAATGAAACCCTTTTATCATCAATCTCTTAAGCCTCGAACTAAAACAAACAACCGAATCAAAAGAACGAACGAATTACGTCAAAAGCTATTTATTGGGTCCAATATTCACATTTCTTGGCCATTGGGCCCTAAGGGCCCAATTAAGTGTGTATTGAGCCCAATGTTTTCCATGACATGTTATTTGGGTCTTGTGGCCCACTTACATGTTAATTTGGGCCTAAGTTATGGATTACATGTTTATTGGGCTTTTGTGGCCCATTTACATGCCTATTGGGCCTAAATTACCCTTTTACATGTGATTGGGCCTTTGTGGCCAAATTTCATATTAATAGGGCTTGGAATGGAAGTTTCATGTGTTAGTAAACCGTAATGATACCCTTATGTAATCATTAAAATCCGTTAACTTATTCAAGTACCTTTCAAATACCAAAAACATCCCACAAATACGTAAACATTGAACATAATACAAAGAGAGGTTAAGAATCTAGTGAGACTTGTCGGTTGGCACCACTGAGTGTACTATCGTAGCCTGTAGTTATAATCAGAGTTTCCTGGTAGGAAAGCGGGAGTTTGTGTATAGATATATACGGGGTGACCCCCCACGCCTTAGCTGTTCGCTACAGCTAGACTAGGCCAGTCTAGGGAGACAACATCCTTAGCAAGACCGACATTTGGAAAAATACCAAGACGGGCGACCTAGTCATATCATGCATGGTTGTAATGGCTCATATAGGGATTCAATACCAAAAGATAACCATTTGAAGATAAACTCTTTAATTGTGTTAATGCAAACGACTTATTTAACGATACAAGAAGTTAGACGTTATTATAAAACAGAAAATTTCGGATTTTCTGGGGAATTTATTTATATACAATTATCATTTATTCAAAATATAACGAACCTAAACTACACTCTTACAAGTTTTATCTATTAAATTCACACATGCATTTATACTCGATTTTCACATCATTTTCAAAACATTTTAGAGAGAATATCGGATTTTCTGGGTTTTTACAAAAGATACAAAGACTTTTACTCAAATATACTTATGAACTCACCAACATTATATATGTTGACCGTTTTCAAAATAAGTTGTATTCTCAGGTAATCGTTAAGCTGGAAGATATGCAAGTGTGTCTGGTTTTGTTTATGTAACCTCACTTATCGTACTTTGAAGAATTAGAACTTATGTATTTTAACAATGTACTTGATGTGAACAATGCTGGTTGTATTATGTAATGTTGGTGATGAATGTGTTATGTTTCATGTATATTCATTGTAATGATTATTCAATTGATAGTCACACCAGCCCCCGGACGTTTCCGCTATCTGGTTCGGGGGTGTGACAGAATCAACTCTATGAATGTGCTTCCCGAGACCAGGAACCCGTTAGATCTAAACTTCAAAACCCATATTCCAGGACTGATATTCATCAATTCGTTGAACCCATCCCGTATCCTTGACTAATAACCTTAAATTAACCCTTGACCCCCTGAGAGGCCATTACCAACCACTACTCCTACGAGCAAAGATGATCAATCCATGAATTTCACATTGTATCCAACCATTATCAGCTCAATTATACCCCCCACCTGGCAATCACTCGAGACATTCACAATGAACTTCATGACTTGAGACTCCATAACCGACACCCAACCTTGGTAACCAAACCCCTAATAACAGCTAATGAACAAACGGGACTCATAATGCAAACACTCTGCAGAGACTTTCGGATGCACAACTAATACCCCCAACAACCCTTAGCCGCTTATATTATCCAAACTAGCTGGTTCGTAAGTCCACTGACTTCCAACAATGCACCAACACCTAAAGTACCATATGCGGAAGAAATAAACAATCATGATCACATGGCCCACAGTCTATGCTTGGCATGCTCCCGGTATTACACCGATCTTGTCGACGTTCCACCATTCGCCTGGAAGCTCACGACCAGCACCACAGGGGCCTAAAGATACTCAACCTCCTTCTACCACCTTGCAGGAACCCAATGAACGTCCCTCTCAAAGATAACAACGTAACAATGTCATGCTCTTCTACCAACATAGAATCCAACAAAAACATGGTCGCACACGACCGGAGAATGGGATAGACGGTCATACTCTTGTTCCAATGCAAAGGCTATAACCCAATTAAGAACCATGCATATAATTTGAACCAAATGTTCCATTGTTGTCTTGTCCAAACCACACACACCCCTCATGACAATATCTAATGAACTTACCACAATACACACCCTTAGGGAACCCATAACCTTACCCAAATGGGCGAAGTACCAGAGTTCTAATGAAAAGACGAACCTCAAAAATTAACAGAAGACTTCCTCATGAACGATCGAAACAAGATCCCATACCTCGATTGAAACTGCACAGACCCCATTAGTATGTAACTATCTTGATGAAACCTTGAAGGTTATCCAAGAATGTTGCTAAGACTCTCGTTGGAACCACCCAAATACCAACACTGCCAACACGACATTCCAAAAATTAGATTCAACGCAGGTCTAATGTCCTATCTTGAAAACTAAGCAACACCGGCCCAAATTCTAGACTCCCAATAACCAAATGCATCTTCCAAACTCGACCCGAACTTGACGATATGTTGATGAATCTATTGAACTTAACTGATACAACTCAAAACTTCCGAAAAATATCCACTTTGATGATGTACGAAATGACCAATTATCGAGAATGCATTGACACTTAATCCAGTGAACCAAAACTCACACGGAGTTGAACATACTCATCTTTGATATTGATTTACCGATCGACAACTGCCAAAATCTAAACTGTAAATAGCAATCCATAAAAAGATCTCCTTGACCAACTACTTCCTGTTACGATACAACTCGTGTATTTCCTGGACACCTACATCCGATAGTCACTTGCTCTACACCCCTGACTTGACCAAGTCTTAAACAGAAATCCCGCATACCCGCACCGCAGATCCTTATGAACCATTCTTCTGACAACACAAACTCGAACATAATGATGATCCTCCAAGCAGAAATACCTAGTTCTCCCCCACTTAGGGTTCGAACTACCGTTCACTGGTGTTGTAACCAACCATATCTCGAACCGAATCAACTAAGTACAAACCATCCCTGAATCTTGGATGGTGTAACACACGCAATATGATCTTCCAGATAGGGACCAAGCAACCATAAGAGATTCTGAATTTTAGATGAAGACCTAATAAAATTTTCCAATCATAGCCACCCTTAACATTAAGGATTTCATGGAAATGCATAAGCAAAACACCGACTTACTATCCAAAACATACACTCCTTGCCTGCAATCCCAACCGTCAATCCGACACCTGACTTGCCTATATCCAAGGACAATAGATATTGATCGCATCACTATGCATCCATACCACATTAATCCTCCTGCGCATTCCCATGTTCCATACTGCCGCCAAACACCACAACCAATTAGCCCAATGCTGGGTTTATATCCCAACTATGAAAGTCGCAATCCTGCTCACTCCTTCTCGGAAAACTGTCAGGACCTAATCTTCGCCATAGATAGTGACATTCCAATCCATATGTTGACCACTCAGCTTCCAGCTGCAATCCTCCAGCCAATCATAACAATTGTTTCCTTCTTGAGTCCCACGACTCAAATGAACAACCTCGGGAAAGGCCCTAGAGACCTTAAAACCAATAAACTCACCCAGGTCTGCACCAATCAGACCCAAATAACATTGCCCCTGAGGCCTAAAACAATTACCATACCTATCCTCATGCCAGATCAACCATAACCAAAAGATTAACAGATGTGGAACCGCTGCCACAAATCATGGTATCAAACCATGTTGTCTTCCCCGACCAGCTCCTTAGAATCCCTAAAATTTTCCTTGATTTGAGTCTAGATCTTGTGCTTCCAGTAGTGTAGGCCCAATACTACCTTCCACACCTATCTATACTTTCCTCAAGAATCATCTCGAGTCTCTTAAGTCATCTACTCATAATGATACTCCCAATACCTGCTCATCAACGTAGCAACCGCACTAAAATACTTCCTAAGCTCTCAAAAGATTCCCCGCCTCCCCTGCCATCGGCTGCTAAGGGACCCTTACTAATGTCATCTAACCACATCATGAATAGAATTACATGCAACAAAGCTTAAATAATCTTTAGACTAAAGGAATCAACCCTAACAAGAGATACACAATAGGACCAAGTCCTTCACTCTAAGATTATTTAACCTTCATAGCATGTAATTTAACGTATTCTTTTGATAGTTAAATCACATCAATATGAGTCCCAGTATGAGTCCCACAAAGCACAAAGCAAGCAACATTTAAGCAGTGGAGTCGAATGGCACTAAGACACACTAATATCAGGAAGATCCTTATACGAAATTCCCTACCTCTAGGCCCAAGCATCTAGGATACACAATCATCCTGATATGAACTGCACCCACTCATGAAACTTCCACCAACCCGGCAGCCACTCGTGCATGATAATCATACATAACATTGGATCCTATAGAGGGTCGAATATTTGAATCAAACCTAAGCCCTTAATATGGAAAGAATAGGATATAAAACTAAATCAAACATTCTTAAGCTATATAATCTTTGTTATATGCAACTATGATGCACACACTAAGCGACCACAGTAATGACGTCAATTTCATCTAGCATATAAGAAGTCCTCCTAGGCTATAAGGCATCATACATCAGACAATTCTATCATGCAATTTCTGAAGATCCCTAGCCTATCACTAGCACGAAGTTCTATCAAATAACAATGTGGTAACTTGGGGTAAACTTTCTTGCTACGGCTGATCGTACACATCTCATCTTTCATTGGTTACTTTTGAAAATAATATGAATTTCATTTGAAAATAATTTGAAAACTTTCACAAATCCTTAGTTTGAGTCTGGATTCACAAGAATGTTCATCCAATTCACTCAAACCACGGCTCTGATACCAAATTGTAACATCCCAAAAATCACAATACATTTTAATTTTTCAAAACAACCCATTTCATCCATTAGGTGTTTACAAAACCAATGTTTCAAAAGTATTATTCAAAATCAAAGTATTCCCAAGACCAATAACATAAAATGTGAAGGATGTGCACGATCACGCCTTTGCTTTTCCCGATCATCTGAAGTACCTAAAACCATAAGAAACAACTGTAAGCATGAAGCTTAGCGAGTTCCCCCAAAGTACCACCATGCAATACACATATCTCATACAAACAAGCATGCTGGGTCTAATCAGTCATCGGACTGGAATACCCACAGGTCCACAGCCATCGGGCTGGATTACCCCTGGCCCAATCAGTCATCAGACTAGAATACCAATATACAACAGGTCCACTGAGTCATTGGACTAGAATACCAATATACAACAGGTCCACTCAGCCATCAGACTGGAATACCAATATACAAAAGGTCCACTAAGTCATCAGACTGGAATACCAATATAAAACAGGTGCACTCAGTCATCGGACTGGAATACCAATATACAACATGTCCAATCATTCATCAGACTGGAATACCCCCGGTCTGTTGACTCACACACATAGCAGTAAGTCTCAACCCAACACCATATGTCGACATATAACATATAACAAACATATTCAACAGACAGATAATCATACATACATAAATCACAGGTAGTCCTAAAGATCTACTAGTCTACGCATGTCAGCAACTATCATATATATATATATATATATATATATATATATATATATATATATATATATATATATATATATATATATATATATATATATATATATATATATATATAGCCATCAATCAAGGTATAACATGATAACAATCCAGTTGGACTGGCCTTGGTGCCTCCGGCCCACAAGTATAGTGAGGAAAACTCACCTCAATCTGCTGATAACCAATAACTGCTTGGGTCGTTGATCCGGATAATCTCGCACCAACTAACAATAAATACAACCTTAATTAATAATCAACTCACTAACCCAAAATCCAAGGCCTAATATATAATCTAATTTCCTAAAAGGTAAAAGACCATTTTACCCTTCCCATAACTAGTCTTACATCTCATGGCCCAATTCCCAAAAGGCCTAATTTGAGCTCCCCAGGAGTACGCCTGGCATACCAGAAGTGTACGCCCCGTGTACTCACCCTCAGAGCACAATGTACAAGTTGTTATGCACGGAACCAGCATTACATTGCACATACTCCTACGTATGCCCAATGTACTCATTAGGGGTCCAATAATCCAAAATAATCTCTTAATGGTTAAGACAAAAGCATCCAAACCCTTATATGACATCTAAATGATGTCTTAACACATAAACTTGGCAACTTTACTCTTTTACATGGCTTAATGGGACGAAATCCTTGTTTTTATCCATATTAAGAACACCAAATCATGCATGCATCAACAAGAACCCTCAAGATAACATTTTAATGACTTAACAACTCAACCAGGACCAACTATGAGGCTCAAAGGTCCTGTACTAGCTTCTACTCATAAGAACAACAACATTGGGACCAAAACATGGAAAAACCCACCCAAAACTAGATCTATGCCATAGAACCATAAAGTTTGAAGCTTTATACCTCTAGAAGGTAGATCAAGAGGCACAAAGCCCAGATCCACAAGCTTCAAGCAATCCCACACTTCTCCAAGAAGCTCCTTCTTCTTCAAAGAGCACCAAAAAACATGAAAACACACCAAAAGCTCAAGGACCACACCAAGGAGGCTAGGGTTTCGTTTCTAGGGTTTAATGGGGTGGAGGTTGAAGATAAGAGAGTTTGAACACAAGTTAATGAGCTTAAATAGTGTCCAAGACCCTAAATTAGGGGTTCGGTCTGACAGGAGTACGCCCAACGTAGTTCATGAGGCTTCTGCGACCACCCTGCCTAGTACGCCCATCGTACTCCTAAGTACACCCAACGTACTAAGCTTAGCCTTTAAGCCTTCAAACTTCCGAAATCCATAATTTCCTCGTTCTAAGCCCGTTTTTACGATACTTATGTCCCCTAAAGGTAATGAGAAGCTCTACACTTCTGCCAACTCTTCGTTGCCTTAAAACATTTCGAACATAAATCCAAAATCCATAAAAGGCCGAATCTGACACTTTACTGATATACCTTGGGCTTCAAAACACTAACTGAACTCCCGAGTCATCCAATCTACATCTCCCGCACTCAAAGGGGCTAATTCTCTCTATCCCAAAGGCCCTAAGCCTTATGATAACCGATCTTTGGGTCACGACCCCGAATTAGAAAACGATTCGGAACAGGGTGTTACATTCCGTGCATATAAAGAACGCTGAAAACGGAGTTGAAATGAAGAAGTTATGGTTGTTTGAATTTAATTTGGAAAATGGGAGTTTGGCACTACGCAGGGCGTACACTAGGTATGCATGGTGTAGTGGCCAAGGAGTGGGACGCGTTTTTAGTGGGCTACGCAGGGCGTAGCCTATGTTACGTAGGGCGTAACTGCACAGAGTAAAAACCCTAATTTTAGGTTTTTGATCCCTATTTAAGGACTCGAACCCCTTTAGGTCATTCCTATCATCGGCCTGCAGCCTTATGAGCCTTTATCTCGAAACCCTAGCCATCTTGTGAGGATTTTGAAGCTTTCGAGTGTTCCTTGTGTGTTTTGAGAAGAAGGATGTCATTAAAGGTGTGCTTGGGGAGTCCAAAGCTTGTAGATCCAGAATCTACTCTTCTTCAACATCCTCCATGAGGTATAAATCTTGACCCTTGATGGTTCATTAGATAGATCTAGATTGTTATGGGTTTTATGAGCTTTTTTCCTTTGATCTTAGGTCTAGTGAGAATGAGCTACTCCAGACCTCATAAGTGGCATTTTCTAGCACTTGTGAGCTTGTAGAGTGATAAAAAAGGGAGCTTAGTCACTCCCACCCTTCCATGCATGAGTATTTAGGCATTAGAGTGTTTTTTGGACTTGAGATTTGGTATTGTTCTCTTTTAATCCATGAAAAGGCATAAAATTAGGAACTTTATAAATCTAGACGCTTATTAGGACCGGACCTAAGTAATAGATGGTTGGTCTTTATGGATTAAGAGATAAAAATGGGAATGGCTTAGTAGCATAGTACGCAAGGCGTACCCTCAGTACGCATGGTGTCCCACTATGAATGGCGTAGATTGGTTATGCAGGGCGTAAGTTAACTAGTGTTAACCGTTGACTTTTTAACCAGTTTGACCTTTGGTCAACTGTGAGGGGTTGAGGACTTGGAAGGGAAAAATGGTCTTTTGCCCAAATCGGGATTAACATTGGCTTTTAGACCCGTTAAGTATGGTAGTACCTTAATTGCAAATTAGGGTTTGGTTTTGGATATGTTTAGTGAGAGAGACTTTAGCACCAGCGGCTCATGAGAGAGATCTATGCATTGCCGATCTAGGCGAGTCTCTTCATTGTACTTGTAGGTCGAAGGCACCAATATCGACCCATTGGATTATGTTTGTAAGATGCTAGCTGTCTCTGTGACTCTTGTATGTGTCTATATGTATGTTGGGTGGGGCCCATTATGTGTGTTGGGCGGGCCCCTTTATGTATTACATACGGACTTATAAGCCGGGCGGGGCCCGATGAATGTCAGGCGAGGCCCGGTGTATGTATGGTATGGGGAACTGGTGGTTGTCAAGGACAACAAAATAAATACCCTTAAAATTGTACACAAAAATAACACATTATGGCAAAGGATCGTATCTGTGGAGATTGGTTCAGTTTTATAACTCTATGACAGTCTCTTTGTTCAAGCACTTATGAAACAAAAATAAAAGTAAAAAATAGGGGTTCAAATGTTTTTGGTTGTTTTGAGAAAATTAAAATTATGCTAGAATATAGAAATTACAAGAAAAACAGTATAGAGTTTGATTCAAATCAATGAGAAAAGATGGTTGACATTGGAATTTCATCACTTGAACATTTGGTTGATAAATCATTAGAACTCAAGGCGCAATATTTGTAGTGAATTTCTAATTTAGCTATAGTAATCCAAGAAGCTTGTAATTACCTAGACTCTTCTTTGTTAATACAATGGATATAGAAGATCATAACACATTTTCTTAGTTAAAGTCACAAATCAATGAAGCATATAATTTGAGAAAATCAACTAGCATTCAGGTTTAAGAGTCACCAAATCAAAAAGATAATCTATATGCTTTCGTTAACATTATGGAGGAAGTACTTTCTTGACTCAAGTGAAATGAACACAAACACTTAAATCAATTGTTTCTTTTTAATTTGAAGATATATTACTTAATCAAGAAATTAACTAACTAACAAAACATTCATACATCTAAACTCATGATTAAAGATACATGAACACATAAGAATGTTGTAATAGAAAATACTTCCATAGAGATTCATCATAAGTTCTTGAAGTTCTTCAAAATAAACCAGACATTCAAATATTTCTTCCAATATCAACCAAGATTAACTTAGCCTAACATAGCTAAGTTTAAGAAAAGTAAAAAGAGTTTAGAAATACCACACATTACTCCAAAAAAACAAGATGAAAAATACTAATCTTTCAGTGTTCTTCAAGGGTCTTCAAAGCTCCAAAAATTCCAGGAGCAAATGCCCCAAAATCTGATCCAAAAGTTGTCCCAAAAGTGCCCCGCCAACCATCCTCAAATGGCCATAAAAGTTGAAAATCCAGAATTGCCGCTGCATGAGCCACACGGCCGCGTGAGCTGCAGAGTAACATCACACGTGGCCTCGTGAGATGTGTTGATCAAGAAAAGTTTGTTGTCCCCCTTCCTCTTTGGTCAAATTTTGTCCTGTTGCTTTTGACTTTGTTGACTGATCCAAATGGTCCCAATGTAGATACCAAGGAGCCCAAAACACATAAATATAAGCCCAAGAGTTCATAACCCAAAAATCATTCAAATACCTATCAATTTCATAGCCCATAAATCCCATCTTCCAATCCATCAAGCTCAAGTTTCTTCTATACAACCTTCAAAGTAAGCTTCAACGACATCAATCTTCAATCCAACTCTCTTTCATAACCTCCAACAATCCCGATCACTCGCTCAAAGTTCGCTAGTCTTCCAAATCTCTCTCCACGCACCGCTACATTTCTCCAAATATCTGCAATAAAGCTCAAAAAAACTCAAAAATACCCGATATAGATATTAACTAATAAAAGGAAAATATGCATGAAGATGAACTAAAAATAAAATAAAATAAACGAAAATAAACTATAAAAAGAAGTAAATAAAATGAATCTATTAGTAACTCACTAAGCTTTGTGTAACACCCGGATCAGGTGCACTTTTTCTTTAATATTGTGAAGTTAAAAGTTCCAATATTATCCCTTCTTACGACGTGAGAATGCCTTCTCACGACATGAAGAGTGATTTGGACCCGTGCATCATTTTAAGGCTCACGACGCGATCAGTCTAATTCTCACAACGTGAGGACAGCTAATGACCAAAACCCTAAGTTTTCAGTATTTAAGGAAATGAGAGGGCTAGGGTTGCTCACCCTCAGCCTCTCTCGCATCTCTGGACCTCCAGAAACCCTAATCTTACTCTTCCCTAAGATCCTTTGTGATTTGGTTGCATTTCTAGCTTGAAGAAGAAGAAGAAAATAAGAAGAAGGAAGTGCTTAATGGTGGTGTGGGCAGAGTATCAACATTATCACCATATTTTCCTGCTTTTGGACCCTTGTAAGTAGAAAAGGCTCCAACTTTATTGCTTACCATGGATAGTTCTTGAGTTTTATCCTTCTTATTAATGTTAATGCATGCTTGAGTGCAAGAAATCCTTAAAGTTGGCAACTTTATGGGTTCTAAGAGTCCCTATAGCATAATATTTTTCAGATCTGAAAGATAGTATGGATTTGAGGCATATATGAAAGTTTGAAGCTCATTTCTTCCCTTTTTGACCTAGAAAATGGATGATCATGTTTGGTGCATGCATGGCCATAAAGGAAATATTTTTATGGACCTTAGGGGTCCCTTTAGCTTCTGGATGAAGTAGACTCGAATACTTAATGGAATAAGGACTTAAAATGGTGACCCTTAGCCTTAGACAACGCTCACGACAAGAGATGTAAGATCTCACGACGTGAGATTCTTATCACCCCCGTCTTCTGTTAGAACCCTTGGAGCTCATGACGTGAGAATGGTGCTCATCTTGTGACTCCAGATCATGTGGTTTCTTTGACTAAGTTGGCTAGTTTGGGTCGAGTCAAGTAGGAATCGGACCAGGTACACTGTCACAACGTGACCAATGCTTGGCCACGACGTGAGGTGAGTTGACTTTGACTATAACCAAGTTGGACCTAAGGATAATTTGGGTATTTTGGGATTTTTATTGTGATTATTAATTTACTGGGATAGGTGACGGTTAGCGCTGAGATTCGGAGTCGAGACCTCATCAGCTTTTGTTGAGATTGTGAGGTGAATTTTCTTCACTGTACTTATGGGTCGAAGGCACCAAGTTCGGCCCATTGGTTTGATATCCTACTATTTCCGATATGTTGAGTACATAATAGATATGCACAATTATGCTAGTTGTAGATATGCTAGTCTGGTAGTGTAACATCCCAAAGATCATGACCAAAAATTTCGTTTTAAAGTCATTAATCAACCATAATCAAGTCATGCATAAATCCTTATATGAAATCACGTATCATTTCAAACATATTTATTTTATCAGAGTAAACATCCCAGGCTAAAAAAACTTCTTGGTGTGTGTCATGCGATCATCCCGAGCTCTTCCCTCCGCTACCGGAAGTACCTGAAACCAAAACTGAAAACCGTAAGCAGGAAGCTTAGTGAGTTCCCCAACCTACCACATACCACATACATAACCACATACTGGGCCCCCGCCCACTGCATCGGGACTTGCCCGACATCGGACTAGCTCCGGCATCGGGCCCCGCCCGGCATCAGGCCCCGCCTGGCATCAAGCCCCGCTCGGTATACATATATGTTTCTCTTAGGCTCTGCCTGTCTTTGGGCCTCGCCCGCTAAACACATACAAACATATAACATAACACATAACAAATAGCTAAACATACTCTACTATACTCATTATCTAAGGTGTCACCTAACTCGGGCCTCGCCCCTGTCCTGTTAGTGATGAGTCATGGGACCCCGTCCACAGTCCTGCTGATAGTGAGATACGGGCCCCCGCCCACACTCACATCCCTCCTAACTCGGGCCTCATCCATACTCGGCTAGTGATGAGATACCGGTCCTCGCCCACACTCACCTCCTTACCAGGCACATACAAGTATCACACAGAAAACAAGTATAAGTAGCATACTAACATTCCTCGGGCTTGACCCAGCATCGAACCTTGGTCCGGAAACATACTACCGACACATGCAAGAATCACAAAGACCTCTAGCATACTAACATACCTCGCGCCTCGCCCGACATCAGATCGTAATCCGGAACATATATCATAAAATGCATAAGGCTAACCTTGGGTCTTCCTACTATACACAAACATAATAGGCCGGCATTGTGGCCGTAGACCCATGCACACAATGAGGAGACTCACCTTTCACTGCTGAAGTCCTGCTAAAAAGTCCTCTGGCTGCTAACTGGAACTTCCCGAACTGCTGATCCTTCGGCTCCCCGAGCTATCTGTTGGGTTTAAGTGTTGCGTCTTTAGGCTCGTTTAATAGTCCATTTTGTTTACCTGGTTTGGGCCTGTCCAACCGTGGATTTTCATTAGGGTTAGATTATATATTATGCATGCATGTATAACTTTGAGGTTATCGTTCTCATTAATAGCTTTGGCATTGTAACCCTAGCATACCTCTACAGTCGAAGTTCTTCATCGAGCTCTTCTGAGGTGTGAGATATTAATCATTTGACACCATTTGATCCATTCTTGTGTTCTTTACTCGATTAATATTGTTTTTCTGTTTAGAATCTATCAATCTATAGCGCTTTATTCTCATCAATTGGTATCAGAGCAGGAGACTGTGTAATACATACACATCTCTTCTGTTTGAAGAATCCTTTAGGGTTTACGCTTTTATCAATATATAGAAGTTGTCTTCTTCTTGTCAACGGTATCTCTTGTGTTTGATAAAACCCTAAGTTCAACTTTACAAGTCTGATTCTAGCAGATTAAAAGAAAAAGTTTATCATGTCTCACGATGATTCTCAAATCAATCCGATCAACATCTGAAACAGTATAGGATCCACTACAAGGGTTCCCATTCTTTATACTCAAGATTATGAAGTATGGGCGCATCACTTCGAAGACTATGTCGTTGGATCTGAAGACAACGACTATCTTATCTGGGAGGCAATAACATTGGGTCCGTTTGTTCACTCTAGAACAAATAGAACGATCAAGACTCAAAGAGAGTATAATCAACTCTTGGCGGACGTAGAGAAGATTCCTCAAGACGAAAAAGACAAGGTGTTATGCAACGTTAAAGCCTAGAGGATGATCAGATTCGCTTTGCAATCCGACACTTTTCGTTTGGTAAGTTCATGCACAACAGCTAAAGAAATATGGGATAGGTTGAAAGAATTATATTCAACTGATGAGGATCTAGAGCACTCGATCCAAACCCTATTGCTCTCTGAATTCGGTGCTTTCGAACAAAAACCTGAAGAGAAACTCATTCAGACATTCGATCGTTTCAACCATCTGCTTAGCAAGATGATGAAGCATGGTATTGAAAGGAAGGTGATCAAACAAAAGGTTACATTCATGAATGGCTTAACGCCCGAATGGATGGCAGTGGTCTCGAACGTGAAGGCTCATGAGCAATTTAGATCATATTCGCTGGTGAAACTGATGGGTATACTCAAATCTCATGAAAGTGTGGTGACAAAGGAAGCGAAGATAGTTTCGGGTGTGGGTTCACTGGCCCTTGTTTCTAAGAGCAAGAATGTAGCAGACGAAGAGGAGGAATCTGATATGTCAGAGTGTGATATATCCAGCAAAGAATATGCAATGATGGTTACAAACCCAAAGAAGTTTGCTCGCAAAAAGTTCCCGGTCAACAAGAACCGAAACTGCCAGGGAAGCTACAGCTCAGAAAATGTGAAAGAAGAAACCAAAAACACCTCTCAAAAGGGTGAAGAAAAGAAGGAGAGTAAGATTGTGGGAGACTCTGGGTACGATTGCAACTACTGTCATGGCAAGAACCACTTTGCCAAGGATTGCATGTTAAGGAAGATGGCTGAGAAGAAAGATGGTGAAGATGACGAAGCTTACTACATGAGAAAGCTGGAGGAGATAAAGAAGAAGAAAGCAACTAATGTTTCAATGAATGCTTTGATTGTGCAGGAAAATGTTATTGATGATGAGTTTAGAGGAGTAGATGTCTGGTCTACAGACTCTGAAGATGAAGAGGTACACAAACGCTCGCATGGAAGAGCTTATGTGGCAAAAGAAGGAGTTACTGATTCAACAGGGAGGTGCTTAATGGTGTCAGCTGGGGTATCGCAGATGAGAGGATATACAACCGAAGGTGAGCATGAGGAAGCGAAACTAAAGGATGACAATTGTTTTGCTGCTAAGCCTGTGAGTGAAAGGATCAACGATTGCGATCAGTTGATCAAGAAGGTACAATCCATACTTGAATCTTTTAAAATACCAGTAACAAACTACGAAAAAGAATTAAATGAATTAAAATTCAAGTTTTCTAACTTAAGTGGAAGTCTTATGCAAACTCGCTTAGCGAATTCTAACCTCACTGACCAACTCAACAGGGAATCTTCCAAGAGTGAGGAGAGAAGGATGTGGATTCAGCTGAAGGAGTCAGAGTTAGTTAGGTCTAGAGATGAACTTATTTATTTGCAACGTGACAATTTAAAGTTTTTAAAACAAAGAAATGTTTTCTGTTTGATTGCTAAACGCTTATATACAAATATCACCCAGTTGCATCTAGATTGTGAGATAGGTAAAAAGATTCACAAAATGATTTTGCCCTTTCTTGAATTTAAGGAAGACGAAGTCATTGCTGAATGTGAATCTATAATGTATTCAGATGAGATTTCAGTAACCTACAAATATGGACTGGATAAAATTGAATCTTTCATTGAGTCCAAAGAACATAAATGCATGCTTAAGAATTTACTGGACGAAAACGATAAATTAAAAATCAAGACCGAGACTATACAAAAGTTTGACTCATCCAACGCCAAATTAAGTTCAGAAAATAAAATAAATTTAGAAACCGCTTCTGAATTTGATGAGGACAGTGAGATGAGCAAAATCTTCGTAGAAGACGAGGTCGATTGTTCAGAATTTCTTAAGAGCAAACCCGATGCAGCAAAACCACTCATATCTGAAAATTCGGTTGAGTACGCTCGGGTGTCAAAGGACAAATCCAAGAAACTCAAAGAAAAGGCCGTTGTTTATCAGAAGGTGCAAACTACACCAAACCAAGTGTATGAAGTCACTGGAGTAACTAAGAAACAAACGATGGAGTTGACGTCCATGGTTGACAAAGATAATGCTGAAGGTTGCGATAACCACTTCTGGTCCTCTCCTTTCGACAATGCAGATGAAACAGTTGGTCTGTCAGAGCAAACCTCATGGAGAGTTAAGGGACGATACATTCCCGAACCCCTCAACAAGCCCTCAAGCTTTGATAAACCCAGTTCAAGTGGTACAAAAGAAATACCAAACATACCACTGAAAGCTTCCACGTATCATCAACAACAACCGAAGCTCATGAGAAGAAAACGAAACCTAAGGACAACATTCACTTGACTCAAGAGCAACTTGCTGAACAGAAACGCCAGAGGAACAAAAGATACATGAAGAACCTCAATGAGAGAAAACAGTTTTGGCAATCCCAAAACCCCACTTATGTTCGCTCTGAAAAAGCTTCTAATCTCAAGATGAAAAAGGAAGCACAGGTCAATCACTGCCAGTCATGCAGTCAGGTGAATCGAACGACCTGTTTCGGTCCTAATACTAGTGGTCACAAGAACCGAAAGTCCAATTTCGGTCCCAACACAAGTGCTCAGAACCGAAAGTCAAGTTTCGGTCCTAAAACCCATCATCCTAACTCCCAACCAAAATCTAACTCTGTAAAGGATATCAAAGGAAAGGGAAAGCTCGTCTCAGATTCTGAAGTCCAAAATACTAAAAAGTCAGCTAACCCTAGGACTCCAAAGAAAAACTCAACTGTGAAACCAACTAACGATAACACACACCAGTTAAAACAAAATGAAAATAAAATCAAAGTTTACACCATCAAATGAAAAGATGAAACCACTTTAATAAAAAGAACATATATGGTCGATCTTTCGGTTGCAATTCCCTATTCTGTAAAAGACTCACCAGGGCCCAAGAGACTTTGGGTTCTAAAATCTGCTTAATTTTGCAGGTTATCAGTGACGAGCAGTTTGACGACGAATGGTATATTGACAGTGGCTTCTCTCGTCACATGACAGGAAGGAGGGAAGAACTTAGGGAGTTTTGGTCCCTTAAGGATGGTGGATGTGTTAAATATGGAAACAACTCATACGACACGATCAAAGGGTATGGGATGATCACCAACGAAGAATTCTCAATACGAAAAGTAGCCTACGTGGAAGGATTGCAGCACAACCTCATCAGTGTTTCTCAACTAGTCGTGGGAACCGATTTGAAAGTCTCGTTCGATGATGAGGGATCAGAAATAATTGAAAAGCACACAAAGAAAGTTCTGTTGAAATCTGAGCACAAAGGGGAGATGTATCCTCTAAATCTCAACCCGATAAAAGGAAAACCAACAATATGTTTGCTGTCGAAGGCGAACTCAGATGAAAGTTGGTTGTGGCACCGAAGACTATTGCATCTGAACTTCAAAAATATTAATAAACTGGTGCTTGGTGATCACGTGCGTGGACTTCCTGTTCTCAAATTTGACAAAGAACACCTGTACCCAACATGCGATATGGGCAAGCAAATCAGAAAGAGTCACCCTTCTCGTATCAATACAAAAATCATCGAACCACTTGAACTACTCCACATCGACTTATGTGGTCCTTCAGCTATTGAAAGCTTCAGTGGTAGTAAGTTTATACTTGTTACTGTAGATGATTTTTCTCGCTTCACCTGGGTTTTCTTTCTTAAACAGAAATCAGAGGCCACTCCCAAGCTGAAGGTATTTCTCAAGCAAGTGGAACTGCAGCTGCGAAAAGTGGTAAGGAACATAAGAAGCGACAATGGTCTAGAGTTCAAAAATAAAGACTTTGAAGAGTTTCTGGCTGAAAAGGTAGTAACTTACAACTTCTCTGCTCCCTATACTCCACAACAGAATGGGATCGTTGAAAGGCAAAACCGTTCTTTATGTGAAGCCGCCCGAACCATGCTGAGCTTCGCTTCTCTTCCACTATACTTCTGGGCTGATGCAATTGCTGCTGCATGTTACACTCAGAACTGATCCTTCCTCAACAAGCGATTTTCCATCACTCCATACGAGATTTTGAATAATCGCAAGCCAAATGTAAAGTTTTTCCACGTGTTCGGTTCAAGATGCTTCATTTTCAACTCCCAAGAGAACCAAAACAAATTTGATGTTAAGGCAGACGAAGGGATCTTTCTTGGTTATTCGCTTACTTCAAAAGCATATAGGGTTCTGAATAAACGCTCGAAGAAGATTGAAGAAACCTACTATGTTACTTTTGATGACAATTACATGAAGAAAATACGAACAACCGAAAGACAAATGGAGGAAATCTTTCCGAAATCAGGTCAAGTCTCGGTTCCTATTTCCAATCTGTTTGAAGAGTACATGCTGCTCTTTGATGAACCAGAGAAGGCGATTCACTCAGAAGCAAAAGCAGCTGATAACAAAATCGACAAGTTGAAGAAGATTATTGACGAAGCTGCAACAGACATGGGTAGCGAGCCTCAAAATCCATCCGAGAAGCAACCTACAAGCGAACCTCTAAAATCTAGCAAACGTCCAGCTTCAAATGACCCTCCAAATAAAAGCTCTACAATCCAGGGGGAGGGTTCGTCTACACCAAAAACAACCGACATGCCTTTCCACGGGGAGAATCCATAAAAAACCCCAACCCATGAAGATCCATTTGAGGGGGAGAGTACTGAACCTAACATGGGATTCGGTTCACCATTTGAGGGGGAGAGTACTGAACCTGACATGGGATTCGGTTCGCCATTTGAGGGGGAGAATGAAAATGCAAATGACGAAGGCGATCTGTTAGAATTGGAAGAAGAAGTCAATGCTGAGATGGATCCTGCCTATGATCCAAATTACCCTCCTCTCATAAAATGGACAAAGGATCATCCTAAAACTCAAATCATTGGTGAATCATATGAGGGTGTTCTCACACGCTCTCAAATGAAAGCGAAGCAAACTACTTTATTATCTCAATTAGAATTCTGCATGTTTAATTCGTTTGTCTCTAAAGTTGAACCGAAGACGGTAAATGCTGCTCTTGATCACTTTGATTGGGTGCAAGCTATGCAAGACGAACTCCATGAGTTTGAACGGAATCGTGTTTGGAGGCTGATTCCCACACCAAAGGATGCATCTATAGTCGGTTTAAAATGGGTTTTTAGAAACAAGTTAGATAAAGAGGGTAACGTCATTCGCAACAAAGCGAAGCTGGTGGTGAAAGGATATTGCCATGAAGAAGGAATAGACTATGAAGAGACCTTCGCTCCAGTAGCAAGGTTGGAATCAGTGAGAATCTTTTTGGCATATGTTGCACATAAAAACTTCGAAGTTTTCCAAATGGATGTAAAATGTGCTTTCTTGAATGGAGAACTAGAAGAAACGGTATACGTTGAGCAACCACCCGAATTTGTGAACGAGAAGTATCCTGATCACTGCTACATACTGGATAAAGCAGTCTATGGATTGAAGCAAGCTCCGAGAGCCTGGTATGAAACTCTAACACACTTTCTCAAAATGTCAAAATTCAAACAAGGTTTGGTCGACCCAACCTTCTTTCGCAAGAAAGAAGGCGAACACTTAATGATAGTTCAAATTTACGTCGATGACATCATCTTCGGCTCCACGAATCCTAGCTTAACAGTTGAATTCAGGAAGTTGATGGAGACTAAGTTTGAAATAAGCGCAATGGGTCCGATTTAATTTTTCCTTGGACTGAATATAAGACAGGGACCAGAAGGCATCTTCATTAATCAGGAAGCATACACGAAGACTCTGTTGGCAAAGTTCGGCATGACGGGAGATTCCAAAGTAAAGGTTCCAATGGCATTTGGCACGAAGCTGACTCCATCTCTTGAGAAACCGGCTGTTGATGTGATTCTCTATCGTCAGATGATAGGATCTTTAATGTATCTAACAGCTAGTAGACCGGACATAATGTTTTTTGTCTACTATTGTGCCAGGTTTCAAGCAAATCCAAGAGAACCTCATATGGTTGCAGTGAAAATATCTTCCGGTATTTGAAGCGAACCTCGTCTCTCGGTCTTTGGTATCCTGCAAAATCCGGCTTCTTTGTTCAAGCTTTCTCTGACGCTGATCTTGGTGGATGTGGATTGGACCGAAAGAGCACAACCGACAGATGCCAGTTCCTTGATGGCAAACTTGTCAGCAGGCAGTCAAAGAAACAAACTTGTGTGTCTCTTTCCACAGCCGAAGCTGAGTACATCGCTGCCGCATCCTGTACATCACAAGTCATATGGATACAAAGCCAACTTAGAGATTATGGCTTAAGCATGAAGAAGATCCCTCTCTACTGTGACTCTGAAAGTGCGATTCGAATATGTCACAATCCAGTGCAACATTCGAAGACTAAGCAATATTGCACTGAGATACCACTTCATCAAGGACCACGTTGAACATGGTAATCTTGAAGTTCACTTCGTTCGGTCCTTAGATCAACTGGCTGACATCTTCACTAAGGCCTTACCAGAAGCAAGCTTTAACAAGATTCTCCAAGGCTTGGGAATGATGGAAGCTGAGTCAGTACCGAAACCCCTTTCTTCTCACTAAAATTGAACAAGCGAAATAGAGCGAACGCTCGGTCTATTTTGATTCTAGAATTTTTCGGGAACCGAAATGAACCGAACGCTCGGTCTATTTCGGCTCTAGAATTTTTCGGGAACCGAAATGAACCAAACGCTCGGTTTATTTCGGCTCTAGAATTTTTCTGGAACCGAAATGAACCGAACGCTCGGTCTATTTCGGCTCTGTATTTTTTTTTGGAACCAAATTGAACCGATTGCTCGGCCCATGTCGCTTCATCTTTTCTAAGGTATGGTTTCGGTTGTATATTTTTGTAAAGTTTTCTTATTCTTTCGCGTGTTTATATTTAGTATTTAGTTTCTTTTCCGTTTTTATTATTTTTCAGAAATTACAAAAATCCAAAAATATTTTCTTTTCTTTTTTTATTATTTTTCAGAAATTACAAATATTCAAAAATATTTTCTTTTCTGTTTTTATTATTTTTCAGAAATTACAAAAATCCAAAAATATTTTCTTTTCTGTTTTTATTCTTTTTCAGAAAAATCCAAAAACTACAAAAATATTTCTATGTGTTTTTAAGTTTTATCTCTCATTTCTCAAAATTAATTCAAGTTCACAGATGCGAAACACAATGACGTTGGGGCAGGTATAACATTCTTATCTATGCACTAGTTAAGTGTCCCTAGAAGCATACTGCTGCATGTAGACCGAAGCCTCCATGACTCTGAGTGAAGTCTTAATGATTCGATAAACACCAATCGTTTCTTCCCAATCAGGCTGCTAAAATCACTCAAGTCACGAGCTACCTTACTCTTCTCATAGTGAGTCAAGAGTTTTCTGCTTTTGTCATTCTTATGTAGCAGAGGTACTTTCGGTTCCTTCACCATCTCCTCACATTTCTCCATTAAGTTTCGCTTCATAAAATTAACCCTTGAGACTCTCAGCAATTACCACTGAGGTTTATGGTTACACAATCTCTGTGTTAATGATCTTAGTTTCGTTTACCACGTGCTAAGTGAGACCCAAAATCCAACACCTTGAATGAATTGACGATGAACGCTAAAATGTTCAAGCTGTTACTTGTTACCTCACGAAATCTCTTTTTATTTTTGCGTGATCTTTATGAAACTGTATAACACCAGGACGTTTCTTCCCATAAGATCCAGTTTCTTTTTTGTTTTTGAGATTTCTTATTATTATCCAGTCACTGTATGTTGGAACCTGAAAGTGAACCTCTAGCAATCCTAAGTACATATTCCGAAGTGTGTTGGTTCCGAAAGGAAATATGATCTGGAACCTGTCCGGAGCTGAAGAAAAGAAGAGGAGAAGTATTTTGAAGAGGAACACATTCCGGAGCTGATCCTGATGTCCGGAATGTATGCTGATCCGGATCAAACTTTCATCTCCGGAATAATGCTTGTCCGGAATGAAGTATTTCTGTCTTTTGTGCATTTATTACATTTGTCTTGTATTTGATGTAATGTTTCATAGGACTTAGTCTAAAGTTGCTTTAGGACAATCAGAATGTCAGACTTATGTCTTTTGTCCGATCTTATGTAAACACCTGGGTTAATTCACTGTAACGTTCACTCCTTTAAATAGGAGCATTCAATACAAGTCAACTACGAATCTTTCACTCACTTTTGGCATTTACTCTTATTATATTCAAACATTGTTCTTGTTCTTCATTCATTAACTTTACCTTGATCATTTACTCTTGTTCTTGAATTAATGTCTTGATCTTTTGTTGAACTTATAATCTAAGACTTGACTGGTCTTTCCAGTCTTGACTTGAACCTCTATTAGCAAGCAGACATTGATCTCAAGCATTCACTCAAGGTTTGAGTTTTCAAACCTTGTCCCTGCGCATCGATCTTGTTCTCACAATTGGTATCAGAGCTTGAGTGGTTGTCCTTTGAATCCATAAGATCAGATTATAGTTGGCTTGAATTTACCTTGGTATTTCAACCATTTCTGTGTTAAGGATAAAAGTTCTTCTATATACCACTTAAGGTTGAAGATATCTTGACTTCAATGGCTGCTTCTAATACTCAACAAATGATTTCAATGCAAATCACAAATAGCGTGGGTGGCCCTACACGTGCCCCATTGCTAGTTGTGGAAGAATATGATCATTGGAAAATTAGAATGGAAAGGTTTTTACTTGCCAAAGAGAAGGGTGAACAAATCTGGAGATCCGTCAAAGAAGGCCCTCATGTTCCCGTAAGAACAATTGTAAGAGATGTAGTTGCTCAGCTCATGCGAGAGGATGAAACTCGTCCAGCCCCTCTAACTGCAGATGATATTGAAAAGCTGCATGCTGATCAAGTTGCCTTATCAGAAATGGTGTTTGGTGTTCCTCCATCACTCTTTGAGCATATCAAGCTATGCAAATCAGCCAAAGAGATTTGGGACACTCTTCAGGACTTGATTGAAGGTTCCGAAAATATGAAGGACAAGCGCCTCACCTCGGTTGTCAATGACTTTGACACCTTCACCACTACTCCAGGTGAATCAGTAGCCTCAGCCTCCAACCATTACCGAATCGTTGTCAACAACATGACTGCTCCTGGGATTGTTCGAACTCCTCTCGAGTACAATCTTAAGTTCATAAACAGTCTTGGTAAAGGATGGGGAAATGTAAAGTATTGTCTTCAAAGCAATGGTTCCTTGAAAAAGTTAAAACTCTATCAACTTTTTGATGAACTTCAAGGACATGAATCAAACATTGCTCAAACCATAAGGGAACTTTCTGGAGGTCCACTTGCTCTTGTCAGTTCCTTTGAATCAATCATTCCAAACTCATCTGCTCCGGAACCTTACAAAACCACTGTTCCATTAACTCATTCATCCTTACCTACCCTACCCACACAAATCTATCCTGCTGATGATTCCGAAACCTTGGATTCCGAACTACGTTTCTAACAAGAATTCGCCTTACTCTCAATGAAATACAAACGTCCTTTCAATCCCGCTTACAAACCATACCAAAACAGATTCAGTGCTCCTCACCAAACCCATCCTCAACCATATTCCTCTCCGGAACAGAAACAAACTTCCAAAAATCCTCCTGCATACAAGCCTAACCTCACTAAACCAAACTCTGCTCCGGAATCTTCTAAAAATTCCAAATCGGACAAACCAAAGATCTTGTGTCATAAATGTGGTCATGCAAACCACTTTGCTAAAGATTGTCTAGCTGATACTCCACAAAAACTAAAAGTCAAAGACTTAGCTTACTATGTCCGAAGAGCACAAGAAATGGCTGAAAGTGAGAAAGCCTTTGTTACTACGGTTTCAAGAGATGTCGAAGGATATTAGTCATCCAGAGATGATGATGACTTGGTGACTGGAAGAAATATGTGTCTGATGGCAAGACAAACGGTTGAATGTGATGAAGGTTATTGTTCTTCTGGGTCTGAAGATGAAGATGATGTTGCTGAACCTCACTACTGCTACATGGCAACTAACGATCCACCAGGACGAAGTATCGTTCAGCAGGTAAAATCTATGATCTCTGATAATAATTTGATTTGACGTTATGTGAACCTTATCTAACCCAGATCCAAACAGATATGAACACCATCTATAAAGCCTATGAGTCTGCCATAGAAGCCAGTGAGAAGAAGGATTGTGAACTAAGTCATCTTAGGTTACGTTTTGAGGATAATAAATTGAAAATCGAGTCTTTAGAACATGAACTTGTAATGTCAAACGATGAATGTATCATTTTGAAAGACAAAATGTGAAATCACCTATTCTGAACGAAATGTGTTAATTACTGATAACAAACATCTCAATGCAAAAATAGATGCTTTGCACAATTCAGTAGACATGCTTGAAGCAGATATTCAGATGACTCATAACTTTCGTCATCCTTGGTCCAAAGCTCCTGGTCTCGGAAGCGAGTTTCCGAAACCAATTGTTAGTCCCCTGAAGGAATTGCAAAATTTGACATTCATGGGAGAAGTTCCGAACATCAAACATTCAGACACCCCTGTTTCTCCTTTGTCACCTCTTCCTGAGACTAAAGAACCTTTTGAATCCCTAATTCCTGAGTTCAAACCAATAGTTGTCAAGTGTCCTGATTCCACGCCTCTTGCACCTCTGATAAACCTGGACCTGAATCGGACCAGGGAATATCATTATAGTCTTCCAAATTGTGTAGACTATGTTCCTAAAAGTAATCACGTGAACAACTGTGTGATTGAGGAAATTATTCCGGAAACAACTGAAATCAATGCCTCGGAGTTTGTATGGGCATCTTTAGATGATAAAGTTGAAGTATCAAGCCATGTGTCCTTTGATTCATGTGAATCTGACTCCTTAGTACTTTCAAAGACCAAATTGGTTCCCATTACTCCTGAGTTTACAAATCCATCCAAAGGACAAACTTCTAGATCCTCTCCTTATCCTAAGAAAAAACCAATGTTGAATAGGAAAGATGTTGTAGATCCCAAGGTAGAAGCTAGAAATGCTTACAAAAAGGAAGTCAAGACTAGACAAAATTCCAGGTTCCTTGCTAACTCTAAACCAAATTCATTCCGGAATTCTCGTGTCTCCATTCATAGTTAAAATTCTTTTGTTCCTACTAGGATCCTAAAAAGACCATCCGAACCTCTTGTTAGTATGGAACCTAAGGAAGTTCTTAACTCAATTTCACCTCAATCTCATGTCAAAACCATCCGAAATACTTCACCGGCACCTCGAAATGTTTCATCTGTCTTTATTGCAAAATCTGATGGCACAATTTTTAAACCTAGAACGTCAAGAAACAATGTGTCATCAAACAAATCCACAAGTACAAGAACCACTTTTTCAAAATCTTCAAAGAAAAATCTTGAGTGGAAAATCAAAACATCTATCAATAAAACACCAATTCCGGAGGTAACAAAAATTGCCAATCCTCCGGATGTCAAAGGTCCGAAGAAGTCAGCTCTGAACCCACAAGTAGTTGAATATGACTACTGGATAGATGAAAAGACATTAGCATTCTGTCTGTTTCCAAAGAATTCCAGGAATATCACCCAGAAACACAAAGTTGTTCCTAAGTCACAATCAAAGTCCAAAGCCCATGCCTACGTCCCAAAATCTAACTCGGAGCCTAAAAACTCCACTGCTCACTATATTTGCAGGCACTTTGTGCTTCAGAGCAAGAAACAATATGGTATATTGATAGTGCTGACTCCATGCACATGACGGGACAGAAGGATTTTCTGCGAGATTTAAAGCTTTCTCCAAATGCTGGTTACGTGACATATGGCAACAACTCCAATTCTCAAATTCGTGGTTATGGAACTCTCACCAATGGAAACTTCTCTATTTCAGATGTTGCTTATGTAGATGATTTGAAACATAACTTGATAAGTGTTGCTCAGCTGACTGACTCAAGTCGTCGTGTGGAATTTTGCAAGAAGTATAGCTATGTGATGACTAAAGACCGAAAAGAATGTTTGATAAAGTCACTTCGGAACAAGAACATGTACCCTCTTGACATCAACATGATTATTGGCAAACTGCAACTCTGCCTTCTCTCCAAAGTTGTTCCTAACGTCAGTTGGTTATGGCACCGAAGGCTCGCCCATCTGAACTTTCGGTACATGAATGATCTTGTATCAGGCGAAATGGTAAGAGGTTAACCTCTTCTCAAGTTCGAAAATGATCATTTATGTGCTGCGTCTAAGTGTGGTAAGCAATCAAAGAAGGGTCATCTTGTTATCATCGAAAAGTCCATCTCGGAACCATTAGAACTTCTACACATTGATCTTTGTGGACCATCCACTATAGAAAGTCTTCATCATAAGAAATACATTCTTGTGATTGTTGATGATTTTGCAAGGTTCACTTGGGTTTTCTTCCTACGGCTGAAATCTGAAACAGCCTCCGAGCTCATAAATTTTATCAAAGGAATAGAAGTTCTTATCAAACTCCCAGTCAGGAGAATCCGAAGTGATAATGGGTCGGAATTCACAAATTCCACCATTTAAAAATTCCTCATAGAAAAAGGAATAGACCACAACTTCTCAGCTCCCTATACTCCACAACAAAACGGTGTAGTCGAAAGACGCAACAGAACTCTCGTTGAAGCTGCTCGATCCATGCTGAACTTCGCCAATCTACCACTTTATCTTTGGACTGAAGTTGTATCCACTGCGTGCTTCACTCAGAATCGAAGTATCATCAATCGACGCCTCAACATGACATCGTATGAAGAAATGAATGGTCGGAAGCCAACAATCTCGTTTCTTCATGTCTTCGGATGCAGATGCTTCATCAAGAACAATCGTGATCAGCTTACCAAGTTCCAACCTAAAGCTGATGAAGACATTTTTCTTGGGTACTCCTCAAAATCGAAAGCCTAAAGAGTTATTAACCGAAGAACCCGTGTTCTGGAAGAAAGCTTCGACATTACCTTCGATGACAATTTCGTTCGAAATTCTGGCCCTACTCACATTACAACTCACATCATGGAGTCCGATGCTCCTCCGCCAGGGTGTCCGAACCATCAGACAATTCTTGAAGTTGACTTTGAAACTCTCTTTGGTCCTTCCGAAACCGCTCTTGATTCGGAATCTCGATCAAGACCCTCTCTCATTCCAATTTCTGCTTCGGAAGCCCCAGTCTCACAAAACGTTTCCGGTCCGATTCCAAGCCTCCCTCCATTTGATTCCGAACCATTTCAACCTTCTCAGGTTGAGGGGGAGAATGAAGCTAACCCCTCTCTTGAATTAAATGTGGATGGCTTCCAAGATGCAGCTGCTGATTTCGATGACTCTAATCCTCTCAACATTGATGGAAACGAAAATTTCTTTGAGTTTCCTTTTGATGATGATGTAAACCTCTCCAGTTCAGAAGTTCAGGGGGAGCATCATCCCAATATTCAAATCATTCAGGGGGAGCAAATCAATTCCATTGTTGATGTAGGATCTTCGGCTGCACAAGAACTCCCTCGATTACATGTTTGGACGAAGGATCATCCTCGGAACCAAGTAATCGGCAATCCGAATGTTGGTGTACAAACCCACTCAGCTACCAACATCCAAAATGAATGTCATTTTTCAGCATTCATATCCATGGTTGAACCCAAATCCATCAAGGAAGCATTAGAGCATGCTGATTGGATTACATCCATGCAAGAAGAACTGGCAGAATTTGACCGAAATGAAGTCTGGACTTTCGTGCCTCCTCCTCAACATCACCCCATTGTCGGTACAAGATGGGTATTTTGCAACAAGCTAGACAATGCAGGAGTTATCATCCGAAATAAGGCAAGATTGGTAGCTAAAGGTTTTACTCAAATTGAAGGTCTTGACTATGACGAGACATTTGCTCCTGTTGCATGACTTGAAGCTATCAGAATCTTTCTTGCTTATGCTGATCACAAAGGCTTCAAAGTTTTCCAAATGGATGTTAAGAGTGCCTTTCTTAATGGTGAACTTGACACTGAAGTATACCTTCAACAGCCCCCCGGATTTATTAACCTTTCCTTTCCAGAACTACTGTTATAAACTCCGAAAGGCTGTCTACGGACTCAAGCAAGCTCCTCGGGCTTGGTACTACTCTCACCGATTTTCTCAAACGCTCAGGTTTCCAAAGAGGAATTCTTGATCCCACTCTATTCCGAAGATCAAATGGAAAGCATCTCATGCTGGTACAAATTTATGTGGACAACATCATTTTTGGATCTACGGATTCATCTATGGTTGCTGATTTTGCCAAACTTATGATCAGTCGATTCCAAATGGGCATGAATCGAGAATTAAGCTTCTTTCTTGGCCTTCAAGTCAAACAAACTAACAAAGGTATTTTCATTCACCAAGAGAAGTACATTTCTGAACTTCTCAAGAAATAATCAATGGACACCTGTGCCTCAGCCAAGGTACCTATGGGCTTCGGACACAAGATCTTTGCCGACCCTTCGGGTGTTTCCGTTGATGAAAAGAAGTATCGTGGAATGATTGGATCCTTACTCTATCTCACTGCAAGTCGCCCGGGCATTATGTTCTCAACATGTTTATGTGCCAGATTTCAAGTCAATCCGAAGATGTCTCATCTTTTGGCTGTGAAACAAATATTCCGATACCTCAAAGGTACAAAGAGTCTCGGAATCTGGTATCCAGCAAATGAAAGTTTCCTTCTGCAAGCTTACTCTGATTCAAACTATGGTGGTCTTCAACTCGATAGAAAAAGTACATCAGGAGGATGTCAATTCCTAGGTGGTCGATTAATCAGCTGGTCATCCAAGAAACAGAACTACATTGCTCTCTCTACAGCCGAAGCTGAATACATTGCTGCTGCCAGCTGTACCTCTCAAGTTCTTTGGATGAAATCTCAACTCTTGGATTATGGTTACCGTTTTCAACGCATTCCTATCTACTGTGACTCTCAAAGTGCCATTGCAATCTCTCACAATCCAATTCAGCACTCCATGACGAAGCACATTGACATCCGGTACCATTTTATTAAAGATCATGTTCTAAATGGCAACATTGAACTTATTTTTGTTCCATCTGACGATGAGATTGCTGATGTCTTTACTAAGGCATTAGACGAAACCAAATTTAATGGTTTTCTGAACAAAATGGGTATGATGATGCCTGATCCTCAAATCTTTCATGAGACATGTTCTCTTTGATAGAAGTATTCAGAAGAGAAATTTGCTCCGAACTCAATTATTTTTGCTTCAGAACTATTTTCTCTCTAAATATATAGGATCATTTTACTTGTCTTTAAGTCTGATTATCCCTTAAGTTTTTTAAGCTGTACAATTCATTCTATTCATCACGATTATCAAGTTCAACCATCATCCGAATCTTTATTTCGGAACTCACTTCATAAAGGAATTCCGGAAATCCACTCCAGAAAGGTAATCTTCTCTGTACTTCGAAATTTCTCTCAAAACCCTCTCCGAAATTTTCAAGTTTGCTCCGGAATTTTCAAAATCTGCTCCGGAATTTTTCAAAAATGCTCCGGAATTTTCAAGTTTGCTCCAGAATTTTCAAAATTTGCTCCGGAATTTTCAAAATGCTCCGGAATTTCCAAATGCTCCGGAATTTCAAAAATGCTCCGGAATTTTCAAGTTTGCTCTGGAATTTTCAAAATATACTCCGGAATTTTTCAAAATTCGCTCCGGAATTTCAAAAGTACTCCGGAATTTCAAAAGTACTCCGAAATTTCAAATGTGCTCCGGAATTTTCAAAAATGCTCCGGAATTCTCAAAATTTGCTCCGGAAACCTTTTTTTAATCATATATATGCGCCGGAACACAACTTTTACCCTCCGGATCATACACTGTCCGGAACAACTCTTCCGGAATACCAAAAGGTAATAAGGCGAACCGGTTTTCTCAACGGTTCCTTTTCAGGAAGATCCTTATCCGATCTTCCTCGATTTGCGTGACACGATTGCACGCCCATTAAACTAGAAATCGAATTGACGGTTAAAATCTCCTTTTTAGCCCCAATTTGCCTTGCCCTTTCACCTCTCCTGTCAAATGTCATTCCCAAACATTAAATGCGACCCGATTGATCACGGACCCTCATCATTACCTTTTCTTCAACCCGACCCATCTTTCCCTACCTATAAATCAACTTTCACATTCCCTCTTACCTCTTTACGCTCTCTCGACTCTCAAACCTCCAAAAATCTCTCACTGTTCTTCGTGTTCATCAAGCTTTCTTCATTCTTCAACAATGGAGTCTTCAAAGAACCCAACTCAAACTGCACCAACTCCGAAGAAATCAATCGCCAGGAAGAAATCATCAAAAGGATCAAAGGGCTCATCCTCATCTGCCGATCAAGAACCCTTTCTTAGGGATACAACTCAACTGTTCTCCCTAAATCCTCTAGACTACGATGAATCGATCAGGATAATGATTGAGTTCATTCCAAATCATCCTCTCTCAATTCCACTTACCAAAACCCCTAATCCTCCACTCCCACTCTCTCATCTTCATCGCGGATTCAAAAGCATCAAATTCGAAGATGGTGTTCTTTTAACTAGTATTATTGATGATCGCACCATTCTTGTCTACAAATCAACCTTCCTCAAGGCGATTGGAATCACACCAAATCCTACTGGTTTCGAAGTTGTTGAATCAACGGCTGAAGAGTTTCAGACGTTTCTAAACTTCATTGGCTACACGCAAGACTTCAAGGAAAAATATTTCAAGAAACCCGCTGTTTCTGTGCTCTGGACCGTTCTTATGCATCTCATCATCCGTGGGTTATCTGGCAAGCACGGAGGTACTGATACCTTGAGCAAGGATTAGCTGAATGTAGTCTTCAGCATTTACTCCGGACGCAACAATGTTGTAGATCTTCCTGAAGTCTTGTGGCAACACTTCTGCAAGTTCGCCATCAAAAGGAAGCCGAACGAAAGTTCAAGCCCTAGATTTTGGGCTCTGACAATTGAACAAATCTTCAAGGAACTCAACGTACCAATTCTGGTTAGCACCATTCCTCCGGAGGTATGTGTCTCTTTTAAAATAGTTAAGGCATATAGAATTCAGGACCAATCTTCTTTTGGTCCGGTCCGACGTCTTCCGGACAACATGTTGGCCATCATTCCTTCCGACTCTCCCTATTTAAAACAACATCTTGAGACTTCGGTTGTGTTCGACCCAACACAACCTGCCCCGGTCTCTGTTGAGCCTACTCCGGAAGAGGCCGATCCTGCTAAGTCCGGACCCAAAATCAAGAAACCAACCAAACGAAAGGCTTCTCCTACCAAGCCTAAGGCCAAAAAGAAAACCAAAGTCAGTGCCCCCTCCCAACAGGAGGGCACCCATGACATTCCGGCTGATTCTGGCCGTCCGCACACCCCTCCTGCCCACTCATCTGAGGTACCCCTCAATGTTTCATCATCACAAGCACACACTCACGGGGAGTCTCCACATCATCCACCCTCACCCTCCCAAAAGGGTGATCTCGGTGTTGAACAAAGTTCCTTGCAGCCCCCTGGAACATACCCACGTGTCAAATTTGATATTCCCATTATCTCTTCCACACGTACACACTCCGGAACCATTGTTCCGGACCCCAAGCATCCGGAAGGAGGAGCAGTCTCTCCAACTTCTGATGCCACAACTGGTCTGATACCCGGAAGGCGTACATGACGACCACACACTAATGATCCTCTTTGGGAAGATTATGTCAACAGGGCCGCATCTCGACATCCGGACCTCTCTCGAGCACAAGTGGAGTCCACTCTCATCTCCATGAGGAACAGGGCCATCCAAAGCAATCTGCCCTATGTTCCTCCCACTGACGATGACGCCATCAATGAACTCACCTCAGAGCTACCCCCACTCACCACCCATCAAAGCATCTTCTCCACTGATCCGGAAGAAGAAATCTCTGAAGAAGTCATGTTGGAAGAAGCAGCAACACTTCCAATCCAAAGCATCCGTATCCAAGTCTGCCTATGACTTCAGATCCTCTTCCACCACCACTCCGGACGACGGTTCCAACTCAAACCTTCAAGAAGACGATGATGCAACCAAACCGGGTCTCTCTACAAATCTGAACGTGCACCAACCTCCTCCGCAACACTCTGATTCTGATTCAGAATCCTCAGCTGGTGACCACGTTGACCCTTTCGCCCTTCTGGAAATCCGCAACAAAGTCTTGGACACTATGGAGAAAGTGTCATCTGTAGAGTCATCCGTAATAGAGCTAAACTCAAAATTGGATCAAAAAGTCTCCGGACTTGATTCAAAATTTGATGCCATTCTCCAGTCTCTCACCCAACAGTCCGGACCATCAATGGCAGAAAGAGAAGCCCACCTTGATCAGCTGATTTTCGTCCGGCTGAAGCACACAGTTGAACAAATTGACTCCAAGTATGACGCTTTGGTTGAAAATTATCTCAACACCATATCCTCAATGCTCGAGGTTCATGACGATCTGGTGTCTGCCACCAACGGCCTAATCAAGCAGACCCATGTTCGTCATGAGAAACAAATTCAACGACTGGAGAAGCAGATCCGGAAGAAGGACGAGATGAACCTCATAATTCAACAAGTCCTCATCAAACTGATGCGCTCAACTTGAAACATTGTTGATGTTCCAAACAGGAAGTTTGATGAAATGATTGCCATCCTCAGCAGCACATTCAAGCATCTCTCCGAACACGCTCCCACTGTCGAAGCCTATGACACTCTCACTCTTCAACTCTCCACCGGTCTTCAGAAGGTTTTCTCCAAACTTCATGATATCAAGGAAGACTTAACGCTTGCACCGGTCTCAAGATTCACCGATGCAAGAGGGGGAGAAGGCCCAAGCAGAAGATGGAAACCAGCCTTGGAATTCACACTCAGGGATGAGGACCTCGATTTTGTAGATGAAGACGTTAAAATCGTCTCTGGAATCCTGGGAATCACTGAAGGAAGCGAAGGTGATGAAGATGAAGTATATATTCCGAATGAAGCTCCCAAAGGAGTTCTTAGTCTTCAAGCTCCAAAGCTGACCACTCTGAAGGAATTAACTGAGGAACAAAAGAGGATCTGGTTTGTAGTCTCTTGGCCATCCTCTCTTCCGGAAGCTTTTGATATGGCTGTCAAAATGGCTAAGGCAAAATCATTTCTTACAGCTCAAGCTTTCCGAGCCACTTGCTCTATGCTGTCTCCCACTCCCATTCTGGAACCAAAAATAGCCCCAATTGACCAGGCTCTCCTCTCCGGACCCCAGATGAAATTCCGGAAGAACGGCTTCCAACTCTCACTCTGGAATTCATCATTGATGAAAACATGAAAATGGTCATTGATGCGCTTCACAGAGACAAAGGAAAGAAACCGATGACTTCCGAACAACAAGCCTTCCACTCCGGAGCTCCTCTCAAACAAAAATATGGATGGTCTCAGGAGGAAATTCATAAGGCACTAGAGGACAGCATCCGGATTCAAGCCTTAAAAGACAATCCCGATCCGATGCATGTCATCTCTCCTCTTTGCCGTGAAGGCATCCTTCAAGAACAGGAAATCATCCCAACACTCTACTATGACCTTCCCTCAAATGACACTGATCAACTGGATCTTCCTCTCTCTCCTCACAGCAAATTCTACATGAAGTTTGCTCCGCTCCACCCAAACGATAATCCGGAAGTGATCATCCGGACAGAGCGTGAAAGGCTCAAAACCTTCTATGCAGAGAATGCTCAACCCTTCAAGGAAGTATGGACAAGAAAGAGGATCACAAAAGTTCAAGGCTATGGAAGAAAAATCTTAGTAAAATTTGAGCTGAACTGTCCTCTATTCCGTTTCCATCTCCTCCGGAACAAGCCAACTCCCCGGACCATTACTGATGCGGATTTTCCTTCAATGAATCCGAACGACATCCTTACCCTAGCTGCTTACTTTAGAGAAAATCAAAAGGATGACATCAGTATGGGTGCTTACCACGCAATTCTCAGCTTTGTCAAAGATTATGTTGCTGAGTTATGCCGTTGTGATTACGAAATTGCTCACCTCGACGGAACAGAACAGTTCGTTGCCAAGATCGACTTTGTTCTTTCGGAAGCTGAAATACTTGCAGATGGTCCGACTGAAGAGCCGGTTCTAGGGTTTCTCTACACCACCAGAAGAACAAACAAGAAGGACTTCTTCCGAGTCCTTGACAAACACCTAGTACCTACCAAAGCACTGAAGAAGTTCATATCTCGGGCGTCTAAGTCTGATGCTCCGGAACAGGTTAAGGCAAAGTTTGTAAGTCAACTGGCTTGGTACATTGCGGTGCGTGAATGGTTGTTCAGAGCATACACCATCATCAAGGAAGAAATGAACTAAGCTTACTGGATTGCGAAGTTCACTTAGGGGGAGATTGTTGGAACCTGAAAGTGAACATCTAGGAATCCTAAGTACATATTCCGAAGTGTGTTGGTTCCGAAAGGAAATATGATCCGGAACCTGTCCGGAGCTGAAGAAAAGAAGAGGAGAAGTATTTTGAAGACGAACACATTCTGGAGCTGATCCTGATGTCCGGAATGTATGCTGATCCGGATCAAACTTTCATCTCCGGAATAATGCTTGTCCGGAATGAAGTCTTTCTGTCTTTTGTGCATTTATTACATTTGTCTTGTATTTGATGTAATGTTTCATAACACTTAGTCTAAAGTTTCTTTAGGACAATCAGAATGTCAGACTTATGTCTTTTGTCCGGTCTTATGTAAACACCTGGGTTAATTCGCTGTAACGTTCACTCCTTTAAATAGGAGCATTCAATACAAGTCAATTACAGATCTTTCACTCACTTTTGGCATTTACTCTTATTATATTCAAACAATCTTCTTGTTCTTCATTCATTAACTTTACCTTGATCATTTACTCTTGTTCTTGAATTAATGTCTTGATCTTTTGTTGAACTTATAATCTAAGACTTGACTTGTAACACCCATAAAATTCAAGCCAATTTAAAACATTTTAACCCATTCAAAACCCATTAAGTTATTACAACTTGTTTTCAAAATAGTTTAAACATCAGAGCATCCCCAGAACCAAATCACAAAATCATGAAATATGAGGAGCGGTACGATCACGCCTTCGCCTTGCCACGATCTCCTGATGTACCTGAAACAATAAACTGAAACTGTAAGCCCGAAAGCTTAGTGAGTTCCCCCAAAATACCAACCACATACAACCATAGTCATATCATATCATATCACAATACAAAGCAGCCATGCATATCGGGTCTACAGTGTGACTGGTCCACCCGCACCGGGCCTTCAGTCCACCTGGTCCACCCTCTGAGTCTACAGTATGACTGGTCAGCCCGCACCGGGCTTTTAGTCTGTCTGGCCCACTCTCCGAGCCTCGGCACGTTTGGACCGCCCTCTTGGGGCCTTCAGCCTATCCAGACCGCTCGTTGGGCCTTCGGTCTATCCGGTCCGCCCTGGGTATGTTGGCCTACAGCACAAAGTAGGACCCACCTCAACCCAACCCTAATCAAACAACCATGTGCACATAAACAGGTAATCACATAACTATCCACAACCAAACAAACCGATCCAGCAGATCATATAGCATAGCAACATCCTAACCAGGATACCGACCTAACCGGTCACTAGCATAACATCATCCTATATACCAGGATACCGACCTAAACCAGGTCACTAACATAATACCATCCTAATTACCAGGATGCAGATCTAACAAATCAAACGTATCAAACGGTTACCCGGATTCAAATTCGATAAAGGGTCGGCCTTGGTGCCTTAGACCCTGTTGATATAGTGAGGATAACTCACCTTGCAACTACCGAACCCAACCACGAAAACACTGACCCGAAGCACTGCTCCAAACTCCAACACCTGATGCCATCAATGGACCATCACATAAATATCCAAAATACCATAACACCCCTGAAGGTCAAACAGGTCAAAGTCAAAGTCCTGGACAAAGTCAACCTTCCTGATTGACTCTACTCGCCGAGTCAACCTGTCGACTCTCCGAGTTCTCAATCTCAGAAAACTCTCGTAGCACGACTCAACTCGCCGAGTCACCCCAAGACTCGTCGAGTCCAACGATCTCTGAATTCAATCCAGTCCAACTCACTGAGTCGCCAACCGACTCACTGATCCGAAGCTTAACCAAAAGAGGTTGGGGTTCTGCGACCTGACTCGCCGAGTCCAAGAACAGACTCGCCGAGTCCAAAGCAATCTTCAACAAACTCGCCGAGTTGTTCTTCCAACTCGTCGAGTTCATGCCTATCTTCATATGACTCGCCGAGTCCACCCATGTGACTCGCCGAGTCCCTTCAGTCCTTCATCCATACAGAGGCTTTTTGAGCCATGCATGGGCTCCAAACTATAGATCCACTCTTCTAGGGCATAACTCCCACGTAAAGTTGCAAACTTTACATGAAACCAAGGAGTTAAAGGTCCAAATCACTCTAGGGCTAGGGTTTAAGACAAAGGGGCTTCACCAACAACTCATTGACTGATGCTTTATGACATTCTAGACCAACACAAGTCTAGATCTGGAGTAGCAACTTCAGATCTAAACTCCAAACCCAAAATAGATCTTAAACATACCCAAAATGGCCCCAAATCTCATTCATGAATAGATCTAGATGCAAAAGAGTGAAGGTAACAGCTTATTACCTCCAAGATGTGCCCAAACTGAAGTAGATTCTGGATCTACATCACTTTCTTGATGCAAGCCCTTTTGATCTTCAAGTTTCTTCCACTAGAAACAACTTCCAAAGCTTCAATCTCTCTCCAAAGGCCTCACACACACGAGCTTAGGGTTTTCTGGTTCTCAAGGGCAATAAGGAGGCTGAGAGAAGGACAATAAGTCCTTTAAATAGGGTGCAACCCTCGAGATTAGGGTTTTTCTTATTCCAGTACCAACTCGTCGAGTCCAGCTTGCGACTCGGCGAGTTGGTCACTTAATTCGCGACCCAAAACCCGCTCCAACTCGGCGAGTAAGCATACCTACTCGTCGAGTCCCTACTTCGAAATTACACTTTAAACCATTAAATCATACTTCTGAAATTCGGGATGTTACATGACTGGTCTTTCCAGTCTTGACTTGAACCTCTATTAGCAAGCAGACATTGATCTCAAGCATTCACTCAAGGTTTGAGTTTTCAAACCTTGTCCCTGCACATCGATCTTGTTCTCACACTGTATATATTCTCCAACCTACTTGTTCAACAAACCACATCGGTCTCACAAGTACTTCATCCAACTTTCAAATTTATTTTAAGTATCGATGTTCGGTTGAAGATAAACTACCCAGTAAAGCTTATAATTGAAAAGATGCCTTTCAATGTTTCTTTACAAACATTTGATCGTATTTCACGGGAAACCACACAGACGCTTCTCAGTCTCTCTTGACTTTGAAGGAAGAGATTCGTGCCCGGGATCCACAGTTTCGTGTCTAAATAGACATCACTTAAATCCCACAAATATTTTGCTTTATTTATTTTTCATTGGCACACTCTAGCACGAAGATCTTTAAGATTTTCCAAATTCTTGTTTGTGGTACTCACGACACTTTTCCAGATTTGTGCTTTCGGCTCTAACAGAAATGGTTGTTCACTTTAATCTGGAGCGAAGGTTCCCTAGTATGAAGAGAAAGGATGAGTCTCGTTTATGGTGGTGTTGATTTATTTTAATAATAAAAATAAAATAAGGGTGAGTCAACATGAATTTGAAACGGTTCAAAATTTGAACAGGAGATAAGGATGGAAAGGCGCGTGAATTTGAAACGGCACCTAATATCACGCCTGATGACGTCTTCTTCGGAAAACCCAGCTGTCAAATCACGCTTTTTCAGGTGTCGATTCAGAAGATAGTCAAATCATTACTGTGGATTTTTCTCTCTCCTAGCGACGATATAAAAGGTTTTCTCACACCTCTTGGGTTACTTTACCAAATCTCAACTCTCTCAAGAACAAATCGGCGATTTTCTACTGTTCATCTTCTTCTTCCCACCTACAACAATGGCTGAATCTTCATCGGTTTACGAACAATCCGCTCAGTCCTCTCTTCTGACCATCAAACCCAATCATAATCTAATCATCGAACTGAACCCCTTTGTCTATGATTCGTACATGCTACATGTGGTTGAATGTCTCAAGTATTCACCATTGGTGGTTGCTCTCACACAGGTGGAATGCGTTCCAATGTCGATGCTCTCTCACATCAACTCCACTACTGTTTACGATAAAGCTAAGGAGCGTATCTTCTTCGAGATCGTCAATCAAAGGACGTCGATTTCAAAAGCTAGGTTTTGTTTGCTGCTACACCTTGTTGTCGCCGATTCCATGATTAACCCAGATTCCATTACAACAACTTAGCTGTTCACGATGTTCTATGATATGGGGTACACAGAGCTTCTCACCACTATCACCAAGTTCAAGAAATCTTGTCTTCCTCCTCAGTGGAACAGACTCTTTACTCTCCTCTCCAAGGGCTTATCGGAGAGGGTTGCAGGTTCAGATGGAACGAGCAGGGCATTCATGACCCTTTTATATGGTCTGTATCATGGGGTTAATATGGATTATGGGTCAATCATATGGTCTCAACTAGTTCAGAGTATAAGCTCTTCTTCAAGGTACTCTGAAATTTCATGTGCTCGATTTTGGACTATCGTCACTCATTGGGCGATGGAAAAGTTTAATGTTCCAACAATGGCAGATTCACTCAAGTCCTAGATTGCTACCTTCCACACGACGAGGATCCTTGTCTCAGATCCCTCCAAGTTTCTCTTCATTGGTTTAATTCCGGATTTAATGTACAGATGTGTTTCCCCTGAAAGTAAGGTTATCAATGAGTACAAGAAGCTAACCCGTTCAGGGCCACGACAGCTTACTCCAGAGATGCAAAGCTCGCTAGACGCTGCAGACAAACCAGTAAAACGAGGGAAGAAGCCTGATAAAAAAGGGGAAAAGGACGGTCAATCCTCCAAAGTTTCTACTCCCAAGAAACGCAAGTCTGAGCAAGCAGCGCCTACTGCTCCAAAGAAACGAAAGATCAAGATAAAAGCCCACAGACCGAAGTGTCCTTCCCCATCTTCCAGTGACTCTGAGTATGTTCCTTCTGACGAACAGCCTAAACCCGAGTCAACTGACGACGATGCTACTCAAACCGAAAGTCCAACTAGAGGTAATTCGCCTCCACCTTCACCAACTAATGACAGTAACCGAAACTCACCTCCTCGTTCTCCACCACTTTCGGTTTCTATTACTATCGCTCCATTTGCTCCACCTATCTCATCTACCACTGCTACCTCAATCCCAATTCCAACCCCACTGTTCACTACAGTTACTACCATAACTACTCATCCAACCGAACCTAATGTTCGTGTCAACGTATCTGATACGGGGGCATCTACTTTCGGTTCTGATCCTCCTATTACCTCAGCACCTTTATCCCCACCTCCATCACATGAATCTGAAACTGTTCTTGGCGGGGAAGACATGGAATTCGACTTTGTTTACTTCAGTCCTTATAGAGTATAGAGTGATGACGATGATGATGCTCCAGTGACCAAAAAGCATCTCAAGGCCATGAATGACAAACTTGACCAACTGCTCTCTTCCTCTTCTGCCAGTGTATATTCGGAAGCAGCACTCAAGGCTCTGTTCGCAACCGTTGTCAAAGAGCATGCCACTTCCATCTCCAGTGTTGTTAAAGCCATTGAAGCCTCAACCTCCACCTATCAGAAAGCTTCACTTGCAGTTGAAGCCTCCACCAATGATTGCAAGCAAGCAACCGCAAATGTCGAAAAACTAGTTTCGGATGCACAACTATTTCTTGATTCTCTTCAAGCTGCCGCCCAGAAGAATGCTCACACAGTGAACGCTTCGGTTGATAATCTTATGCGTTCACTGGAGGCCGAAAAGAAACATTTTGAGGAAGCTCGACAAGCAATTCAGGCTGCTAACACTGAGCTTCATACTTCAGTTGATGCTCGTCTCACTCAACTTGAAGCTGAGCTTGCTGTGGAAAACAAGATTATGGATGAGCTGGATAAGCACAGTTCTCAACTTAAAATTCAGAATCTCAAGCTCAAGACTGCAAACAAGGAGATTAAAGACTTAAAAACTGAGCGTGAAATAATTAAAAGTTCGGTTGGTGATGTACACTCCATTCTCCTACACCTCCTGGAAGCCCATGACCCCATTCTTACCATCTCAATTCGACGCCACTTGGCTGAGAAGTTGAGACCTGCTCTGGATGTTTTGAGCATAATTGAGGGTGTTCCGGAGTTTGTTGTCCCTCCGAAACAAGGGGAGATAATGTTACTCAGGGCAAGGGCCAACCTCATCCACCTCCAAAACCGAAAATCACTACTGAGCTGAAGGATAATGAAGCTTCGGGCAGTATGAAGGACAAGCGAAAGAAGAAAATTGGTGATGATGATGTGGATGAAAACGACGATGACGCTGATACAGAAGGAAACGCTTCTAAAACTGAAAGTCTGAAAGTCAAGCCTAGTGATCAAGAGATTCGGGCGAAAATTCGAAAAGAGAAGGAACTTCTTGATAAGGAGAGGAAAGCGAACAAAATGCTAGAACAAAAGAAATCTATGTTTCCTGAATGATCTATGGAATCGCTTCAGAGAGAGGTAATCAATGCACCGAGCACTCATTGGCTCGAACCGGTTCTTTTTTTCGGGCTTGAGAACTCCAAGGACTCACAATTTGACATGCCAATCACCCGAAAGGCATTCATTTTTCACTGTTTTGAGTCAATGACTGGCATTCCTTCCTCAGACCCGAAGGTTGATCGGGATTTGCTTGAGTTTTATCTTGAGTTTTCTCAGCCGCAATACCTGACCTGGAGTAATCAGAAAATCACAACGGTCAAGGTGTTGAAACCCACTTCAGCAGGGAAATTTATCAACATCAAATTCAAAGTGACCCGAGACTCTGATAGCTCGGTTCATATGATTTCCCTGGCTGATCTGCCGAACCTGAATCCTCATGATTGGATACTCCTGAACAACATTTTGCTGACCAATCAAAAGGAGTATCAGCCTATTATCGATCACATCAAGCGAATGCTCGTGTGCTATATTCATGAAGTCGCAAAGATGGATCAGGAAATCGCTTCTGCCATACATAAGAAGACCACTATGAAGCCGATAGGGAGGGCAAGCGATGTCAACGTGATTATTAAGGGAAAAAATGACCCCAAGTTTCACACTGTTATGTTCATTAGGGGCGAAGGTCAAAAATGCCTGTTCGCTCTTACTGACAAACACCTGTTCTCCACCGCCTGCTTGGAGCATATTTTGGATATTATACATGGGTGTAATCAGAACAGCAAAGCCGATAAAAAGATGTTTACTGATATGTTTCGGTGGTATATTTTGTTTCGTCAAACTCTTCTTTCCATCATCCCCAGGCTGTTCAAGATTGTGAGGAAGACTAAAGTTACTCAACCGAAGTAGTATTTCGCCTCTATTGACGCAAAGGGGGAGATTGTTGGGTTTAAGTGTTGAGTCTTTGGGCTCGTTTAATAGACCATTTTGTTTACCCGGTTTGAGTCTTTGGGCTCGTTCTCATTAATAGCTTTGGCATTGTAACCCTAGCACACCTCTAAAGTTGAAGTTCTTCATCGAGCTCTTCTGAGGTGTGAGATATTAATAATTCGACACCATTTGATCCATTCTTGTGTTCTTTACTCGATTAATATTGTTTTTCTGTTTAGAATCTATCGATCTATAGCGCTTTATTCTCATCACTATCAATACCAAAATATCACTTAGTCCAATTCAATAATCCTTCTTAGGGTAAAATGACCATTCTACCTCTAGTCCATCCCGGTCCATATCCAAGGTCCAACCATGGTATAAAAGGCCCAACACTAGGTAAGCTTCCCAAGCCCACTAGTGGCCCACTAATGGCCCAATTTGCTACATTGGGCCCAATCCCTTAAAGGGCCTTACCCTAAGCCCAAACATTTCCTTGGCCCATATTATCTGACTTCTGATGGCCCACTAAGGCCCAAGAACCCAAAGCATGGCCCAAACCGAGGCCCAAAAATGCAAAGCCCAAACTGACATAGTTCGCGGGGCGTACATTCACGTACGCTAAGCGTACTAGCCAATGGTATGTACATAGGGCGTACCTGCATGTACGCTCAACATACTCCACCCTGTTAAGTCACTTTCCCATTAAGTGCTTAATACTCTACTCCAGAAGCTACAAACATAGATCCAAGTCCTTTTCCATGTCTTAACCCATAAAGTCACTGACTTGGTGACTTACTTGGCCCAAACAAGCCCAAACTCCGAAAAATGATATTCCACTTCCATAAAGAGGGCTAGATCTCATGCATGAACCTATTAAGACATTCAAGATGGAGACTTTACTGCTTATGGGACCCTTTTAGCTCTGAGGGTGGCTACCCCAAGCTCACAACCGAGATTTCATCATAAAAGTCCATTCTTGCGACCAAAATAACTCCAAAACCACACTACACTAGATCTAAGCATTCTTAAGCAAAGTTATGAACTTTATACCTCCAAAGAGTTTCAAATGATGATGCTATTCCAGATCTATGAGCTCCAACTTCCCAAGTTCTTCCTTGCCAACTTCTTCTTTTCTTCTTCCAAGCTTACACCACCAAAATGAGCTTCTTAAAGTCAAAATCACCCAAGGATGTAGAGATGACGCGTTCTAGGGTTCCTCTGAGGTTGGGGGACAGATAAGGAGGCTAGGGTTGGAGCCATTATGTTCTTTATATAGTGGCTCACCCTAAAAGTTAGGGTTTCTGGACACTGGACGTACGCTGGGCGTACATCCTGTACGCTGGCGTACGCCAAAAACATCTGCGACCTTATGACCTTATACGTTGGGCGTATTCGCGCGCTTACCACCTTGCATGCATGGTCCCTCCTTGCCATTTATTTCCATTAGGGGCCACTTCTGCCAATAACTTCAAAGTGTCATAACTCCTTCATTCCAAGTCCGTTTCCGACGAATTTTATATCCATGAAAAGGTGGCAAGAATCCCTACGCTTCTAGCGACACACCCCGACCCAAAACCTCTCGAATAAAAACTCAAGACCCATAAAAGACCAAAACGCCCCTAGCCTTGGCCTCTGAAATCCATAGGCGAATACTTTCAGAACAGGGTGTTACAACTCTCCCCCAATTAAACTAGACTTCATCCTCGAAGTCTGCTACTGCCAACTCTGCAATCTGCTCACAATATTCCTGTCCGATGCATACATCACCTGTTGGGTCCGATCCCTGAAGAACCACTTCCACTGACCTTCCGTCCGGTCTTTCCGCAAAATAATCCCTGAAGATAAAAACCTCGAGAGCACTTCTAATCACCAACAATCTTGAGAGCACGACTCTCACCCAACCGACAATCCTTTTGGTACTCCCCGAGTACTTATGTTGGACATCCTAGGGGTTCACCCCTTTCTCCTGCGTGTTCACTGGCCTTCCCTAGGCAACTTTCCAAAACAACAACCTTTATTTTCTCTATGAAGGACATACCCTTCGCTGTATCTACATCTCCAGCCACTCCCAGTCCTGGCCACTTCACTGATACCCACTGAATACTTCCTCTTACTATATCCTGATGCTGAAAACCTATCCCAGCGAGTGGATCAGATAATCCTTCGAGTGAAAGACTTATCACTACAATGGTTAGACTCATACGAGAGCTGTGCCACAGAGTCAAATCACTCACTCTGAGATTATTTAATCCTGCTGTTAGTGGCTTAGCACGTCTCAGTCAACCAACTACTCCACACACGAAGCCTCTCATCACTGTCTCTTTCCGAAGAATCTGTTGTCTCTCATCCGTCTTCCGAATGAAACGCGACCACCGTGGTCCCAACTGATCTATCTAGATCTGGTTTACCGGACTCCCACCGGTTATTGCACCCAATCTCAAAGTCTAAGTCGCTCCCAACAACTTCCGAAGAAACTTCGGCTACCTAAAACTGCTCTACCTACCTTGCCACCCTGGCTCCCTATGTCCTGAGATCCTCGATCCCCTATCTTGACCATAAGGTCTCCACCAAGTCCCACATGCGCTGCTATAATCACACGGGCCTCGCCCCAAGGTCTCACCCAAACTGTTGCTTATATGATTCCACTGACAGCAATATTGGAAAATGGATTTGATTCTTTCATTTGTGGTAGTGTCTAAATTTACCAAATCAGGAAAGTTCCTCATCACCCAAGTTTCAATTGGACCGAAACTTGGAATCATGCAAGTTGAATATTATGATGAATGAGAACTTTCAAGCATTGGAAAATCAAGACTAATTACTTGTTCACATGGATGTGTGAGTCAAGTGAAGGACTAAAGGGATCGAGTACACATTCTTGTGCACTGGTCATGTCCACCACAAAGCTCGTTAAGACTATTTGATTTACTAAAGTTTAGTAAATATGGTTATACCTACAAGTTTAAGTATAATTGTGAAACATTGGAAAAGTCTCAATGTATGGCAGAACGAATGGGAAGAATCAAATTAGGCAGAAAGATAAAAGTTTCTCAAATCTGAAAAGATGGGAGAGTACCTTAGTATCATGTTTGTGATCATCTTAATGATTTAGAAATCATATCACAATTAGTCCTCTAAAGGTCATCTTAGTGCATTCTTATGACTAAGAAGAGGAGTCATGAACTGTTGAAATGGTTAGATCAGGAAGATGAGTCATACTTCTTTCCAAAACAATTCTTAGAGTCATACTCCAAGATTGTAACTTGAGTGACATATCTTAAAGAAAGGTTTAAAACACTTGTCAAATGTAAGAGTAAAAGTGTCCTACTCTTGTACATTTGAAATTGGTAAGTTGTGATATTTTGGATAATACAAAAACCAACTAAGGCCAATTGTGTGAAGTGTTTGTCTTGATAAAGAATCCGCACTATCTCTTGAATATTTGGCAATATAGTCTTATATGTCAAGAGGGTAGTGGGAGTCTTAAAGATCCTAAAAATAATTTCAAGAACTAATCAAGAATAAAACCTGAGGTTCTTCACTAGCACACGACTTGAGGTTTATAACCTATCGTGTTGACATATTCTGTGCCCATTCCAGTTAAAGTTGGCTTTGCATAGGAGTTATGAAAGTTCTCAATTGGTTGCATAACAACTTGGAAGCAATGGAAGGCCCTGTACTGCCAGGTGGCAAGAAGTTAAGATTGCATAAGTTCAGTCCATATGAGTTTGGATTTGTCATTATCCTTGTCTTGTGACTATGGTTTTGACGATTCACATGGATAAGAACACATACACCATAAAATCTAAGGGTCATAAGGTTTCTCTCCGATTCATGAAAATGATGGTGAGGAAACACTTCCACCAAGTAGATTCGAAGCAGATGGAAAAAGGTCTAAACAATTGAGACTATGATTACGGCATCCCTTTTCATAGTTCTGAAATTGTTTAGACACACATGCATGCTATCTAAGGAAAGGTGTATGATTTTGATAAAGTTTTATCAAAGCATCTCGTATCAGAAATCTGAACTTTGGTAAGAAAGTCAATAAAGTATTGATTTCTAGAAGTCCAGCTGATTTCAGAGTACATGTCAAAGCTAGTGGGAGCATAAGTGTTATGCTAATAATCATCATGTTAGTGGGAGCATGATAATTATTGTTAGTGTTGCAAGTTATCAATGTTAATTATAGAAAACAAAAGTTTCAATTCGTGAGGCTGCAGGGATTGAAAAAGTTGTTTTGCTATAATTAAGGGAGAGGATATACTTCATTTCAGTTCTAAAGGCTTAGATTGAGACCTTAATCATCTTTAATCAAGAATATATATATGAATTTCATGTTGGATTGGTTCAACTTAAGGAAATTCTATATATTGCGTTCTCAAAATTCGATTATGATTACAGCATCCCTCTTCATAGTCAAATTTTGAAAACATGGCAAATAAAAATATTGTAGCAAAAGACTGGTCTAGAATCATGTCTTTATGTGAGACATCATGAATCGTGTACCATTTGCTTTGGGTACAGGATCGATTGCATGTGCTATAATATTTGTCATTTCTAAATTTTTCCAAATGCCCAGAGGCATTAAGAAGGGAAAATGTCTAGAATTGGATATGACTAAAATGATTAAGCAATTGTCGAGGACAATCAGAGGTTTACCAAAGATTGGTTGCTCAGGAACAGTTGGAAGTATAGTGCTAATTTTGGAAGGACCATATTGACATATTCTGAAAAGAGGCATCTCTTATTCAGAAGTGATAGTCAAAATGAGAATATGGAGTTGTCTCCATAGGTGGAAGTTATCTGTGTAAGATTAGAAAACTTAATGCAAGAAGCATGTCCAAAGCAATGTACTTTGAATATGAGACTTAGTTTCCATGGAGTTGATCTCCATTGGAATACCTTATAATGACTGTTGACAAGTCTTTGTGACTTTTTACATATTCATTACAGGAGGGTCAGTGCATATAAGTTTAAAATCTAAACAAATTTCGATAAATGATAGGAATTTGAAATTCTCACATTTTTCGATCAGGATTTGGGAGTGTGAAATTAGAATCATTGAAATTATGTTCAATTGGTTTATTTCACAAAGTAAGGATCATAGACAAACATAGAGTGCATACTTGGTGTATGGCAAAGCTATTGTTTAAGAAAAACATAGTGTACATGCTTGGAGCATGGGACAACTAGTGTTTTTAATTCAAGTATAAAGTTGATAAAACCGAAACAATGAATAATGAGTAATCAGTATGGTGATAAATAAAAGTGGTCTATTTATATTCATAGGGTTTGATACCATATTTGATTCATTTATTCTTGTGTTTCATTTTGCATGTTTTGACTTCCAGAATAAACTAGGTCATTCTTCCTGAATGACTAAGTTATTCAAACTATCCACAGTCGGTCATATGTTGGAAGTAGATATGAATCAAGACTGTCATGGGCTGGCTTGTAGAGGTCTAAGATGTTGGACAAAGCGGTGCTACAACACTCATGAGTGCTCATAAGTTCTGAGTATTGGATTTAACCCACGCTCATTTGAATCACTTCATGGATTTTATCACGAGTGATCATGAGACGATAATATCTTATATTCTTAAAACCTAGAGATATGAGTTGTTACTATGAGTTGGTTATACATTGATTGCACGAAAACGCATTGGTATCTCGATGTTATAAAACGTGCCTTTGTGTATGATTCAACAAGTAGTAGAACAAGCCATATGAGTCGAAGTTTATCCATTCCTTTTACCTTCGGGATAAAAGCAATATCTGTGGGCCCCTCGATGATTTAGCGATGACACATGTGAGTGCTTGGCCAAGCCAGGACTGATTTGATTTGTTTAATCAGTCAGTCATCATAAATCGGAAATCGGGAAACAACAAATGGACAGAGAGAATGATTGATAATCCATGTCTCAGTCCATATGATATCTAGAATGGAGGAATATATGATTCCTTACCTAATGGACAAGTCATTGACAAAGGTCAGAGTTCATCGGCAAGGTCAGAGTTCGACATAAGCTTTTGAGAGCTACGATTGCTAGTCAGGGTTTGAAGTCATACTCAATAATAGTTTTAGACGTATCCAAGTGGGAGACTGTTGGACTAATGTCTAAGTCCATAACTATATTTGGTATGTACTTGACCCGACCCGGCATGGTCCATTTGGGTTGCACTTCACCGGCACAATTTATATGGATAGTCTTTTGAGAATAGTATATTTATGATTTATATTAATATATTATAAGTTCTAATATATTAATATGGAATCATATTATTTAATTAGTATTGCTCAAGAATTAATTTAGAATTAATTAAGTGATCAAAAAGAACTAATTAAATATGGACTCTTATATATATGGAATGGGCCAAGTTCATTTAGGTTGGGCTAAGCTTTCATGGATGGTCCATGGAGCTTTTAACCCATGGATCCTATGTAAATGAAAGGTCATGGGTATTAGGGTTTACATGGATGTAACCCTAATCCTCCATAATATATAAAGGGGTCCTTGGCTCACAAAATTGGCACAAGTGTGTGAAAATAAGAGTGGGCCGATTTTAGTGTGCATACATATTCTCTCATGTTCTTCCAAGGTGTTTTTGGTGATTTGTGATTCCATTTGAGGCTTCCACACTATTGGGGCTAAGCTCTTAAAGCTTGAAGACATCAAGCTACATCAAAAGGTATGTCATCTAACTAGAACTTTGTAGTATAGGTGCTTCATAATATGCTAGTTAGGATGAAACCTTGGAATAGTTAATATTTGCATGTATAATAGAGAAAACATAGAACTTTGTAGTATAGGTGCTTCATAATATGCTAGTTAGGATGAAACCCTGACCGCAGATCTTCGACATACACTCCTAACATGGTCTCGATTATAAACCAAATTGACATTGTACACTCCCAACCCGCAATTAGGGAAATGACCTTTTGCTACCCACTAACAATCCTCGGTATTCTGGCGAAAATCTAATAACTCTTGCGTCAACTTTTTGCGCCTTAATTGCCTGGGAAAACTCTGCCCGGAATCTGGTTGAAAAGTCATCCCATGACATAGTATCGACCGCCTCACCACTCAATTCCTACCAACCTTTTCCCGCCAATCGCAAGCTCTGAACTTCCCAAAACATCAACGGACGCCTCTAACATGACCGCCATCTCGATGAAAAAGGCTCCCTGCCTCTTATCAAAAATCTCCAATATGCCCTCCTTGACCATACCGAAGATCAAAGGAGTCTGTTCCAACATGCTGCTCGTATTATCAGCGGATATAAACTCCCTCATCTGTTCCCCGAGCTCACTGGCTCCTGAACCCGAGCCTAATCCCTCACCGGCGCCAGAACCGTCGACTGGTCAATCCTAAAGTACCACCAAGCTCGCAACGTATCATCATCATCAAAATACTCCTCACTCACGAGGGATCACACACACACTACAAGTTCCCTGGTCTCTTCTCGACCCTTCTTGAATCGAGTACGGATCCTTTGCTTTCAGTACTACGGGCCCATACTACCTTCCACATCTATCCGTACTTTCCTCAAGAATTGCCTCGACTCCACCAAGTCCCTTTCACTACTACCAACACTGCTCCCATTACTAATCTCATCCTAGGCTTGCCCTAGGGTATCCTCCAACTCACTCTCTGCCATCAGTTGCATAAGAAGTTCCTGATATCTCCCCCTAACTAGCTCGCGAATACCATTACATATCACTAAGACTAGATAATTCTTCGAATGAGAGGTTCTACCCTACAACGGTTGGACTCATACAAGAGCTGCGAAATAGGGCTAAACCTAACCTTCTGAAATTATTTAGTCCTCGTAATATGTAACTTACACATTCGTTTACTAGTTAGTTAAAGTTAACTAGAACTCCTAATAGCACAAAACAAGCAGCATTCGGGCATTGGGAGAACTAACCACATAATCCAATCAAACTGTTATATCCTCTAATCAGGAATCTGTACTAGCATGCAATTCATAAATCTCATACACATATAACAGGCACATAAGGCATCCTCCTGGATCCTTAGTCCTAATCTAGCATGCGGTTCTAAAGCACATATCATATAATAAACTTGTATGGGTAATTTGGGAGAACTTACTTGAGCTCGGCTGATTGCATGCACCACACCCTTTTCTCTTTTTCCCAAAATTCTTATCTTTTCTCAACGTTCCTTTTTCTTATCCTTTTTCCAAAATTCTTATATTTTTCTCAAAGTTCCTTTTTATAAAAACGATTTTCTTTTGAAAATTTTCATACCAAGTCCTCAGTTTGAGTTCACACACACCGAAAGTATATCCGAATCCCTCACAATAAGGCTCTGATACCAACTTGTAACATCCCAAAAATCATGACCAAAAATTTCGTTTTAAAGTCATTAATCAATCATAATCAAGTCATGCAAAAATCCTTATATGAAATCAAGTATCATTTCAAACATATTTATTTTATCAGAGTAAACATCCCAGGCTAAAAAAAATTATTGGTGTGTGCCATGCGATCATCCCAAGCTCTTCCTGTTGGATTAGTGTCTAAGCCCGTAACTATATTTGGTAAGTACTTGACCCGGTTGTGCATGGTCCTTTTGGGTTGCCTTCACCATAGCAACTTGACAGGGTGATTTATGAAGAGAGAAGAGATATTATTAATGTATTATGAGAATAATATATTAAAGAAATAATAATATTATTCGATTAATATTAGTCATAGATTAATTAAGAATTAATTAAGTGACTAAAAGAGGTTAATTGAATAAAGGGGCTTAAACTGTCAAATGTGTGATAATTGTATTTTGGGCAAGGAAACCCTATGGAGCAAGGGGTGGACAAAATTATGGGAGGATCCCATCAAGATTTCTTCCAAGGGCCTTAATCCAGAAGGTTCCATGGGCTGCTTAGTGATTAAGTTGTCCATTAGGGTTTTGGCGGAAACCCTAGAAGCTCACAGTATAAATAAACCCCATGGGTTGGAGAAATCGACCACCTTGCTTCCTTGGGAACCCTAGAGCCGATTTCTACATCCCTCATCTCTCTCCAAATCAACCTCTTGCTAGTTGGTGTTTGTAAGCCATTAGAGGAGTGACAATTGTTACTCTAAGCTCCAAGAACAAGAAGATTCAAGAAAGCAATCAAAGGTATTCATCTAGATCTGATTTCATATGTCAAGTTTCTATTGTATTCACTAGATCTAGAATTGTAAGTCTTGGATACAATGCATGTTCAATTAGAGAAACCTAGATCCAAGCATTAGGGTTTGCATGTGCACATAGGAAAGTTCTTATGGCTCAAACCCATCAGTGGTATCAGAGCTTAGATTGATTTCTATTGAATTGATGCATTATTTGATTGTTCTTGCCATGAAAAATCATTTTTTTGTGCCCCTGACTGACAGACTCGGCGAGTCCCATTGTGGACTCGACGAGTAGCATGAACTCGACGAGTCCATAATGGGACTCGACGAGTCGGAGCGTCTGTCAGAGTGATTTTCGCGATTTCTTGCTGTTTTGCTTGAGGATACTTGCCTAAATCGTTTTGGGTCCATAAAATCCGAATTTTATCATATGCTTGACTATATCTTTGACAAAACAAAAGATAGTTACCATTTGTTTAAATAATAATTTCCTTATTTGATAATAATTGATTATTTGACTTAATTGGTGAATTGTCTTGCAAGTAATATTGACTAGGTCAAATTTAGATAATCATTAAATTAATTAATTAATTTATATTATTTGCTATTTGATCCTTTATGTTTTGAAAAGTTCAAAACTTGTCCTCAAGTTTTGAAATTTATGTTTTGTGATTAAAAGTTTAATTTGATTTATTTAAATTTCAAACCTTAGAATTTTACAAGTTTTAAAATTCAACCTTATACTTATAATATTATAAGATTAATATATATATATATATATATATATATATATATATATATATATATATATATATATATATATATATATATATATATATATATATATATATATGCTAGTCTTACCGTTAGTAGGCCTCATTCACGAAGCCGATCTATAAGGGGGGTATAAGGTTATGGCCTATAAAATGGCCGTTTAATAGGTGTCCATTCTCACCCACCGCTTCCTTGATTGGTGGAGGGTCGTTAGCCGAACGGGTAGGATCGGGCAAACCTTTCCTCATTAAAAGTATAATGAATCTATATAAAGTAACAAAATGTTTTTACAAAATTCTCAATCTTAGTTACTTTAGGCAAAAGTGAATTTGATGCAATTCCATGAAATTACACTTTGTACCCTTGCTAAGACATTAATGGAGCGTGTGTGGTTAACCGGCACATTAATTGGGTTCTAAGAAAAGGTGGCAAAGGGTGACCCATTGTTTGTCATAGTTCGATGGAGCGTGTGTGGCTAACCGGCATATCGAATAGGTGACTGTAACAATAAGGGCACCATGTACATTTGCATGGTTATTCACACCCACTTTGTGATCCTCGGCATCCCAGTCACAAACTTGAGGGGCATATCGAGATTTAAACATGCCATTGAAAGGTTCAATGAATCTCAAAGTATCTAGGAGTTTTCAATACATTTAAAACCTAATTTCCTTTTTTGTTTTTCATGGTGGAGAATTAGTGAATCGACATTCACTTGCGTTCAAATTATTTACTTGTTAGATTACGTCATCCCTTTTCTAATTTGTAAATAATGTTGTTGGTTCCTAGCCCTAATTTCTCATTTGGGTGATTAATTGGGGAAATTCATTTCTAATCAACTTTGTTCTTTTTCCTTTTTCAGATGTCGAACGCAAACCACAACGCTTATGGGTCAAACTCCTCTGGTTCATTCTCACTCATGAACTTGTGTGGGAAAGTGATATTCGATGGGACCAATTTCAATAATTGGATCCGCAACATTCGCATGGTCACTCGCTACGAGGACAAAGAATATGTCCTCGACGAGAAGCTAAAGGAGATTGATATTGAAACTGCTACCGCCGATTAGATCGCGGCCTACGAGGCCCACGAGCGTGATGCCACGAAAGTCCATTGCATCATGCTCGCGACTATGACTGCTGAGCTCTAAAAGTCCTATGAGGACAAGTACCCCTATGAGATGCATCAGGATCTGCTGGAACGCTACCACCAGACCGCTAGGCAAGAGAGGTATGAGATCATCACTTCGATGATCACTACCAAAATGGGTAATGGAGAGTCCCTTACCGCCCATCTACAAAAGATGCAGAGATATGTTGATCGCCTGCTGAAGTTGAATGTGAACTTCGATGAAGAGCTAGCAATTGGCATCATCCTTCATTCATTGCCTTCCTGTGACCGCTAGGCAAGAGAGGTATGAGATCATCACTTCGATGATCACTACCAAAATGGGTAATGGAGAGTCCCTTACCGCCCATCTACAAAAGATGCAGAGATATGTTGATCGCCTGCTGAAGTTGAATGTGAACTTCGATGAAGAGCTAGCAATTGGCATCATCCTTCATTCATTGCCTTCCTGTGATAGCCAGTTCCGCATGACCTACCACATGAATAAGGAAGAGGTCTCCTTGAGCAAGCTTCAGGGCTTGTTGAGGACTGCTGAGAGCAATCTCAAGGATAAATCTGTTACATCACCTCCAACTCCAGCAGCTGCCCCTGTCTTGGCAATAGGGTAAGGGAAGGGTAAGAAGAGGAAGGCCTCTTCAAGGGGCCACCACAAGGGAAAGTCCCATGATGGAACCTCTTATAGTGGAACCAAAGTTGGTTCTGCTAAACCCAACTCAAACCCTAAAGAGGCAGAGTGCCACTACTGCCACAAGATAGGGCATTGGAAGAGAAGCTGCCCAGAATATCTGCAGGCCATCAAGGATGGGAAGATCAAGCCATCTTTCGCAGGTTTTTACACAATTGAATCTAATAGTTTATCACATGCTACTTCTTGGGTTCTTGATACAGGATGTGGTTTCCACATATGTTCTGATTTGTAGGGACTAAAAAGAAATAGGGATGTGGAGCGTGGAAGGATGAATCTGATCATGGGAAACAGAAGATCGTCGCCTGTGACCAAGATTGGAGTTTATTCTTTAGTGCTTAGTAATGGTTTAGATTTAAATTTGAATAATTGTTGCTATTCGCCAGATATGGCTAGAAACATCATTTCATTTCATGGTTTATATAAACAAGGTTTTAGATATTCATTTGATAATGAAAAGGGTTCTATTTATGCTTATTTTAATAATGTTTTATATTTTGAAGCATTGCCTTGTAATGGAATATATGAAACTGTGATGGTTGTAGACAACTTAGGAAATGATGTGTTATGTGTGGATTCTTCCAATAGTATGGATAAAGCATGCTTGTGGCATTGTCGTCTTGGACATGTCAACAAGAAACGCATAGCCCAACTCCAAAAGGATGGAGTGTTGGAGTCATTCGACCTTAGGGACGATGACGTGTTCAAGTCTTGTTAACTTGGAAAGATGACCAAGTCACCCTTCACTGGCACTTGTGCGAGGGGTGAGGGTTTATTGGATCTCATACATACAGATGTATGTGGACCCTTTAGATCCACCACAAGGGATGCAAATCGCTTCTATGTGACTTTCACAGATGATTATAGCAGATATGGGTATATCTACTTGATCAAGCACAAGTCAGAAACCTTTGAAAAGTTCAAAGAGTTTAAACAAGAAGTGGAGAATTAGTTGGGCAGGAAAATCAATATGCTACGATTTGATCGAGGTGGAGAGTACCTAAGTCTTGAATTCCACGACTACCTCAAGGAATGTGGAATAGTTTCACAATTGACGCCACCTAGGACACCACAATTGAATGGTGTAGCTGAGAGTCGTAATCGAACCTTGCTAGACATGGTTCGTTCCATGATGAGTCGTGCTTCACTACCTATCTCATTCTCGGGGTATGCCTTAGAGACTGCCGCCCATATCCTTAACTTAGTCCCTACAAAGAAGGTTGCCAAAACACCGCACGAGATGTGGACAGGGAAGGCTCCCTCGTTGGCACATATCAAGGTTTGGGGTTGCGAGGTTTTCGTAAGACGAGAAAATCACGACAAGCTCGAACCTCGTAGTGAGTGATGTATTTTCATCGGCTACCCACAGAAATCCTTTGGATATCTCTTCTACAGAACGAGTGACAATGTAGTCTTCGTTGCGAGGAGAGGGGTTTTCCGAGAGCGAGAACTCATAATCCAAGGAGACAGTGGGAGGCAAATCGATCTTGAAGAGCTTCAAGAATCGAGCGATGAAGGAACCTCTAACACTTGCGCTCAACCCGAGGAGGAAACTCCGGTTGAACTGATTGACGAGTCCTTACCTCTTAGACGTTCCGAAAGGGTTAGTGTTCCACCCCAGTTTTATGGTTTTTATATTACTATGCAAGGGGATACGTTCATTAGTGATAGTACACTAGTGAATATGGACGAACCTAACAGCTATAAGGAAGCCATGGCAGGCCCAGAGTCTGCGAAATGGAAAGAGGCTATAGACAGCAAGATTCAGTGCATGTATGACAACCAAGTTTGGAATTTGGTTGACAATGTACCAGGTCGTAAGACGGTCGGGTGCAAGTGGATCTTCAAGAAGAAGACTGACGTGGATGGAAACGTGCACACTTATAAGGCGCGATTGGTTGCGAAGGGTTTCACTCAAACTCCTGGAGTTGACTACGACGAAACCTTCTCACCAGTTGCGAAGATAAAGTCTATCAGGGTGATGCTGGCCATTGCTGCATTTCATGACTATGAAATATGGAAAATGGATGTCAAAACCGCTTTCCTTAATGGGAAGTTGGCTGAGGATGTTTACATGGCTCAGCCAGAGGGTTTTGTCAATGCGAAGCATCCCAATAGAGTGTGCAAGCTTGAGAAGTCCATTTATGGACTTAAGCAAGCGTCTCGCAGATGGAATCTTTGTTTTGACGAGAAGGTCAAAGAGTTTGGTTTTCTGCGAAGCGAAGATGAATCGTGTGTATATGTCAAAGCCAGTGGGAGTGTAGTAAGCTTTCTCGTATTGTATGTCGATGACATACTACTCATAGGAAATGACATCCCGACATTGCAGGAGGTTAAGTCCTGGCTCGGGAAGTGCTTCGCTATGAAGGACCTCGGAGAGGCTTCCTATATTTTGGGAATAAGGATAGTGAGAGACAGAAGTAAGAGACTAATAGGACTTAGTCAGAATACTTACTTGGACAAGGTACTAAAACGTTTTAGTATGGAGAATTCAAAGGAAGGGGAGTTACCAATCCAGAGTAATGTCAAGTTGAGTAAGACTCAGAGTCCGAGTACTGAAGTCGAGATAGCAGAGATGAGCCGAGTACCTTACGCTTCCGCAGTCGGCTCGATCATGTACGCTATGACTTGTACTCGCCCTGATGTGGCCTTCTCTTTGAGCATGGTTAGCAGATATCAAGGGAACCCTGGCAGAGCGCATTGGATCGCAGTTAAGAACATTCTTAAGTACCTTCGGAGGACCAAGGAATGGTTTCTAGTCCTCGGTGGGAGTGATGACTTAAAGGTGCGAGGGTATAGTGACACCAGTTTTCAGACCGACAGGGACAGCTATCGTTCGCAGTCGGGCTGGGTATTTACCCTCAATGGAGGAGCAGTAACTTGGAAGAGTTCCAAGAAGGAAATCGTAGCTGATTCAACGTGCGAATCAGAGTACATTGCAGCAAGCGAAGCGTCAAAGGAGGCAATAGGGTTGAAGAACTTCATTGGAGACCTTGGAGTTATGCCAGCCATAAAGGAGCCTATGGAGATTTTCTGTGATAATGAAGGAGCGGTTGTCTTGACCAAGGAACCAAGAGATCACGGTAGATCTTGACATATCGACAGAAACTATCACTTTATTCGACATCGGGTGGAAGAAGGACTCCTCGTAGTGAAGAGGGTATCGTCAGAGGATAACCCAGCAGATCCGCTTACGAAGGGACTGAGCAGGGTTAAGCACTTGCAGCACGCTAGGAGCATTGGGCTGAAGGACGATATTAGTTTAGATTAGATAGTTTGGAAACGTGTAATAGATAAGTTGTTATTAACATTTGATGATTAAATAAAGGAGTATTATTTATTAGTAATGTTACTGTCTTATGTTAATCTTTTACCTATTGTTTCATTTTGCATGTTTTGACTTCCTGAATGATTGAATTATTTGATAATAATCGAATTATTCAAACGGTCCACAGTCGTTCATATGTTGGAAGTAGATATGAATGAAGACTGTCATGAATTGGTGTGTAGATTGTCTAAAGTGTATTAGACATAGAAAAGGTTTGCTACAACATTCATGAGTGCTTATGAACTTGATTTGAGCATTGGAATAAACCCACACTTGCTGGAATCACTTCATGGAATTTATCACGAGTGATCGCAAGATGGTAATATCATATGGTCTTAAAACCTAGATATATGGTTTATTGTTTGCTAATTGGTTGTGCATTGATAATGCGTAAACGCATCAGTAACTTGATGTTATAAAACGCATTTTTGTTTATGATTTGATTAGTGAATATTAAATGCATATAAGTCGAAGTTTATCTGTTACTTTTATCCTAATAGGGTAAATGCGATATCAGGGCCACTCGATGATTTTATTTGACTTATGTGCCGGGCCCGGTCAGGACTGAATTGATGTGTTCAATTAAGTTCTATGTCAAATGAATATGAGATTGAGAAACCAATTGCTGGACAATAAGTATGACAATGTTCCATGTAATTGTCCGCACGATATCTAGAACAGAGGATTATACGATCCCTTATCTGAAGGACAGGTTACTGATAAGATCGGATAGTGCTTGCATTTATAGTTACTAGACTTATCCAAGTGGGAGACTGTTGGATTAGTGTCTAAGCCCGTAACTATATTTGGTAAGTACTTGACCCGGTTGTGCATGGTCCTTTTGGGTTGCCTTCACCATAGCAACTTGAGAGGGTGATTTATGAAGAGAGAAGAGATATTATTAATGTATTATGAGAATAATATATTAAAGAAATAATAATATTATTTGATTAATATTAGTCATGGATTAATTAAGAATTAATTAAGTGACTAAAAGAGGTTAATTGAATAAAGGGGCTTAAACTGTCAAATGTGTGATAGTTGTATTTTGGGCTAGGAAACCCTATGGAGCAAGGGGTGGACGAAATTATGGGAGGATCCCATCAAGATTTCGTCCAAGGGCCTTAATCCAGAAGGTTCCATGGGCAGCTTGGTGATTAAGTTGTCCATTAGGGTTTTGGCTGAAACCCTAGAAGCTCACAGTATAAATAAACCCCATGGGTTGGAGAAATCGACCACCTTGCTTCCTTGGGAACCCTAGAGCCGATTTCTACATCCCTCATCTCTCTCCAAATCAACCTCTTGCTAGTTGGTGTTTGTAAGCCATTAGAGGAGTGACAACTGTGACTCTAAGCTCCAAGAACAAGAAGATTCAAGCAAGCAATCAAAGGTATTCATCTAGATCTGATTTCATTTGTCAAGTTTCTATTGTATTCACTAGATCTAGAATTGTAAGTCTTGGATACAATGCATGTTCAATTAGAGAAACCTAGATCCAAGCATTAGGGTTTGCATGTGCATATAGGAAAGATCTTATGGCTCAAACCCATCACTTCCCTCCGCTACCGGAAGTACCTGAAACCAAAACTAAAAACCGTAAGCACAAAGCTTAGTGAGTTCCCCAACCTACCACATACATAACCACATGCTGGGCCCCCGCCTGCTGCATCGGGACTTGCCCGACATCGGACTAGCTCCGACATCGGGCCCCGCCCAACATTAGGCCCCGCCTGGCATCGAGCCATGCTCGGTATACAAATCTGTTTCTCTTAGGCCCCGCCTGTCTCTGGGCCTCGCCCGCTAAATACATACAAACATATAACATAACACATAACAAATAGCTAAACATACTCTACTATACTCCTGATCTAAGGCCTCGCCTAGCTTGGGCCTCGCCCCTGTCCTGCTATTGATGAGTCATGGGACCCCGTCCACAGTCCTGATGATAGTGAGATACGGCCCCCGCCCACACTCACCTCCCTCCTAACTCGGGCCTCGCCCCTGCTCTGCTACTAATGAGATACGGAACCCCGTCCATACTCGGCTAGTAATGAGATAGAGGTCCTCGCCCACACTCACCTCCTTACCAGGCACATACAAGTATCACATAGACAACAAGTATAAGTAGCATACTAACATTGCTTGGGCTTGCCCCGGCATTGGACCTTGTTCCAGAAAAATACTACCGACACATGCAAGAATCACAAAGACCTCTAGCATACTAACATACCTCGCGCCTCGCCCGACATCGGATCGTAATCTGAATATATATATCATAAAATGCATAGGGCTAACCCCCGGGTCTTCCTACTATACGCAAACATAATGGGCCAGCATTGTGGCCATAGACCCATGCACACAATGAGGAGACTCACGTTGCATTGCTGAAGTCCTGCTAAAAAACTCCTATGGCTGCTAACTGGAACTTCCCGAACTGCTGATCCTTCGGCTCCCCGAGTTATCAATAATGTCACAACCAGGAAATTCTATGCTTTTGTAAACATTAACAAGGATAAAATCGTAAACAAAATCTGGAAGCATGCATGATGTTTATTCAATGACAACAAAATTACATCAAAAACTCTATACAAACAATTCAAATGGTCAACGAAAGATTTGAAACCCTGAAAATCCCGGTTTAAGTCCATTATGGACTAGGATTTCCTTAGTGGGCCTAATGGACCAATAAGTTTCCAATTTGACTATTTTGGGCTTAGAACCCTTAAATGGGCTCTAATTGGACCCATTTTCATGAAACTTAACATTTTGGGCCATAATGTGGATCCAAAATGAATTTGTTTACCTTAATGGGCCTTATTGGGCCATTATTGATTCAATTAGCTTTCATGTACCATAAACCCATCTTTTATACAATTGGGCCGTGAACCATCCAAAGAATTCCAATGGACCGAAAAGTAATTATGGGCCTATGAAATTCGAACAAAGCTATGAATGACCCAAGAAAACCCATTCTTCCCTTTTAAATCCCAACAAAATCGGCCCATACACACACACACATATATATATATATATATATATATATATATATATACACACACATTCATACATATATATATATATATATATATATATATATATATATATATATATATATATATGCAAATAAAAAAAAGGGAAATGAAGTGAATTATGTGCATGAGACACCTCACTATTGCATGGAGGGTATCCATGCACATCACCTCACCCTCTCTCCCCCCCCCCCCTCTCTTCTTATCTTTGGTCGAGAAGATAGAAAACACACACACACATTCAAAAATTTCTCTCTCAAACACTCACAACAACAACTCATCCTTTCTCTCAAAAAATTTCAAGATCTTGTGCATTTTCAAGAAGGTTCTTCCATCAAAATCATCATCTTTGGTAAGTTGTTGCTTAAATCCATGGCTTAGCTTCTTGATAACTTCAAAACTCTCCTCTTAACTCATGCAAAATTCGTGATCTTGCTTCTTAGAACCCATCTAAGCCAAAGACCTCTCAAGAAGCTTGTTAGGGCCAAAAACAACACCATCTTCTTCCATTATTCTTCAAAACCGAGAACAACAAGCAAATGTGAGTTCATACTGTAAGGGTCAAAATGTTGTAATTAGTCGAAGTGTATTTTGCACTCTTCGAATGTTTTGTAATCTATTTTACTAAGGCGCTTTTATTCGAAGCTTAAGTGTCTATGCCTTAGTATATTTTTTGTACGCTTTCTGTTCCGTATAAATAGGGTTATTTACTAGAGTTAAATAAGAGTTTTTACAGACCTGTCTTTGTACTCTGTAAACATTCGAAAGCGTAATAGAGCTGAAACAAGATCATATTTACATTCGTTGTTCAATCTTGCATTCTTATTTGATTTTATACTATGATTCATTTCACTACAAGAAAAATGACTTACAGTCACACCAAAAAAGTGTGACTATATGCGTATAGTGACATTTTATTTTTTCACTGAAAGTGTGACGGAAGGTGACGCCATCGTATGGGTCTTATGGTCACTTTAAAATGTAGTGTCTGTATGCTATGAAAACATGTGGCCGTAGTATAAAAGTGTGGCAAATGTGTACGGAATTTTGTTCCTTAAATATCCAATATTGTAGCGTTAAACAGTTATTAGTCACACATATTTATTTAACGTTGTGACTGTATATTACCAAAATGTGACATTCATGATGTTTTAGTGTAGTTGTTTTCTTACATATGGTCACACAATTTAAATTTTATTAAGACTATTGTGTATCTTTTGTAAACTTGTAATTATGGTGAGTGTGACCATGTTTGCTAAATGGCCACAAGTACTTTACTTTCATATGTGACGAATTGCTAATTATTAGTCACAAAAAACAATCAACATTTGTGACTATAACCTAACGTATAGAGACAAACAAAGAAGTGAATTAAAATCATAAGTATTATAAAGTTACACATTTTGTTAAAATTAAGGATAATTCGGTATCATATTAAGACTATTGGGTATATTTTAGACACATATAATTTACGGTAAACATGTTCGTGTTCGGTAAATGGACACATATAGTTAATGATCTATGTGACGATTTCCTAGTATTTAGTGTCAACAACAATCAATTATGGTATTTATTTGCCACATAAATTGTTTTCCATGTTGTTATTGTTTAACTTAGTGACAAATTTTTTTTAATAAACATCACTTTAAATCAATTGTAGTCTCATAATTCTTGTATATTATGACTATTGTTAACCATTTAGCCACACGTTACAAATTGATGTAAAGTAACCATTGTATATTTTTAGAGACATTAAAAACGTATATAAGATGGCAAAAATCATACTACAGCCACTATAACTTACTATTTACTGTTACTTTTTATACATTTTAGACACATGAAAATACTTTAAATTAGAGTAACGAAACACAACAATATGAAACACAAACAACATTCATAATTTTATATTAATAATAATTGAAATCGAAATCCATATATACATTACATTCCTAATTAAAATATCAAAGAAAGGAAAATTTTCGTAATTTAAAGAATTTAAATAATGGTTAAAAAATCAAACACATCATAAACCAAAACCTAAACATAACTAGCTAGGCATTCATTTTGTTTGTATTGCTCCTTGTCTTCTTCAGAAGGGCATCAGATGATATGTAAGTTGGTTTCCTTTTTGTTGATTTTTGATGTGATATAATTTATGGTACCTATAACAACAACATTGAAACCAATAAAATTAATTCATCATAAACTTAGTATAGTACTTTATGAAGAAAATAAAGTTTAATGCAAAAAGTATTGGACATATTGAAACAAACCTCTGACTCGGTTTGCACAAGGTATTTTGGCCATGGAACAAAACTTTTATATGCATCCTCAACTAATTTGAATTCTCCAGTTTGATGGGGTAGAAATTCAGTTTTTACAACCACTTCATCAATGGAAACTTTATAGCAATCATCTTGTAGAGGAACTCCATGAATGAATTGTCTTTCTGATGATAAGTGAATGGTACCGCGGGCAACGATGTTCCTTTTATACGTATATGATAGACTACACTTGATTGGCTACAATGACAAGTAATGTTATAATCTGGAAAAAAAACAGAAATGTATATTCATCATGTAAAAAAACACTGACCTGGTGAATGGGATTATTTGGTGAAACTTTTGGTATGTCATGATTGATAGTGGTAGTCTTAGACTCAACAGTTTTGTTGGTGGTTTTTGTATTTGCCTGATATCAAGATTTAAGACATATTTAAACATATATTTTAATAAAAAAGATTAAATAAAAGTATTGAAAACTGTAAAGTTAGTATATACTACTGTTGCAGATTTCATGGAAATCAATTTTGCATCGGGTGCTGCAGTTGCAGATTTCGTTTGAACAGGTTTTTTGTTGGGTTTTGGAATAACCTACATAATATAAAGTCCAACATGAAAAATCAGAAATCAGTACCAAACAAATATATATATATATATATATATATATATATATATATATATATATATATATATATATATATATATATATCAACGATGATCTAATAAGACGATAACATACTGGTGTTACAGGTTCTGAAGGTTCATTGGTTTTGAGACTAACAGGAGACGTTTCATTACTTTGTACAATCTTCTCACTTGAAATACCCTAGAAAATATAAAGAAACAGGAAAAATGTTTAAAAGAAATGCAATTTAGAACTAACATTGACAACATATATTTTCAATAAGATTACTTACAATTGTATCAGACAGATTTGGAAAGTCAGCTCCTTTTGCATTAAGATGAGCCAAAACTAGCTTTAGTGTTTGATCTTGTTCATTAACCTTTGTAGACAAAGCATTGAGTTCAGCATCTTTTTTCTCAAGCTCAAGTTTTCCATTATGCAGTGCAACTTTAAGATCTTTAATTTCTTCCTTAGATGACCCTTTGCTGCGAGGAACATTGAAATATCTGTTGTAAGTGACTCCCGTGCCGACACCCTTTAAAAATCCGCCCTTTTCCTTGCAAAAAACTAAGGTCATGGCATCCGTTCCTGGTTCAACATTTACTTGTCCTTCTTTTATCTGCTTCTCATGTTCCATCTACCAAACAAAAAATTAATAATTATTGTCTTAATAACAATGATTAAAATATTTAAAGTAAAAGAAAAAGAAAAGTGTAGTGAAGTTACTAGTTTATCAGCCATGATTTTAACATCTTCATCCTTAAATTCTCCTTTACTTTCACGCCCTTTACACCACATAACTGACCTTGGGGGCATTTCCTCCTTCGAAATCACATTCTCTTCAATCTTGATAAAAAAAATTAAATTATAAAGAATATGAAACAAAAGCATGTTAAATAAAATGATATGAAGTTAATGTAGCTAATGACCAAGCTTACCGACTTCCTCCTAAGAGTTGTATACCCCCCTCGTCCCATCCGATGAGCATACTTTGACATCTTTCTCGCTTTGATAGTCCTTTGTGACACATTCTGTGAAATAAAAGTAACATATTTGTCACGAACTTTTATAACCCAGATTATGATAAATAAATGAATAAGTTTTGAAAAAAGATTTTAACATTAAACTCTTGAGATTGTGTATAAGTCACAAATTTGTTCCAATCATCTTGTTCAGTGATTAGTGCACGATAACGAAGTGGGATTTTTTCAAGCTTTTTGGGATTGCCTAGATGTGGTTTGATGTAATCTGCATACAACTTTCTTCTGAAATTCCGTAGAAGAATACCAAGTCTATTCATCACAAATTGTTTTCCACTTTCATGAACCTCAAAATAGCGCTAAAAAAAACAACGAGAATGTTAGTATTTAAAACTTGATTTTTACATATATTATGTTATACAGATTAAAAAATTGAAGAAAATATTTACTGTTATCTCTTCCCATAGTATGTCCTTCATTTCCGGTTTAACTTTTTTCCAGCAAAGAGCACTTAATCCCACCTTCTCGCGGACAAGATCACCCAAATAGCTAACAAAGACTGCATTATTCTTCCCTGTAAACTTACCGAATTCATCAAACCTGACACGTTTTTTTTTCCACCAGAATTGACATATTCAGTCTTCAGTTTTGGCAATCGAGTCATGCCCCTCTTCCTATTTGACCTTGTAGGAACTGTTTTATGGATTTCTTCTTCCGAATCTGATTGGCTATTGTAGTGAATGTCTTTATTTTCACCATTCTCTGTATCCGAATCATATTCTTGGTTTCCATCATCTAGCTCATATTCTGTATTATAGTCAGGGATATCCTCATGTTGTTCCTTGTCAACCTCCATGATTCTTCTGTTGACAAAACAGATTGAAAATAAGTTTGATTGTTTATAAGTTTAATGATAATGTATGAACAAATAATATTACAGACAATTGCTCACATAAACATTTCATCGAACAGTTGGTGTGCAAGAAGCACACCAATATGAAGAATCAAAATTCTTTGTGTTATGCATGATCCCTGATCAATACAATCAATAACATTGAAACTATACGTACACAAACAATATACTTATACTAGAAAGCTTGATGAATGATGAACTGAAGTATGATCCTTTTGGGATATAACCTAACGCTAAACAAAACAATGTTGGAATAAATGACAGTCTATTAAATATTAAAATGATTTAACAGGTCCTAAATTGATGGAGGTTACCAAAAAATTACCGGAATTTCCTTCATCCGATGGATTGATCTTCATAGTTTTGGCGGTGCGATAGATGAAGATTTCCCGCTTTGATTTGGAGCCCAAAAACCATACAAAAAAATATTTGTCTCTCATTAGTTTTTGTTTAAATTCGTTTGACAGATTCAAATGTGTTTCAAATTTTGATCTCATAGTAATCCCACACGATTAGAAGAAAAAATCGTGGTTTGGAAACATGTCCTGCCTTTTCAAAAATTAGTATGATTTATTTGGTAAGAATATAAATATTACATATTTGGTCCTTCTAAGTTAACAATTTATTTTTTGGAAAAACATTTATGACTATTTGAAATAAAAAATATATAAAGTTAAAAAATTAAATATACAAGGGAAAAATATTATTATATAACAAAAATAATATGGTCTAGTAGGCGTAATTATTTATAATAATAATTTATATGCCATAACTCCATAAACCAATGACTATCCTATGGTATTACACACTTACAACCCGTACATGACATAATGAGGTCCAAACCCACAACCAAGACCCATACATGACCTAAAGAGGTCCAAACCCACAACCAACACCCGTACATGACCTAATGAGGTCCAAACCCACAACCAACACCCATACATGACCTAAAGAGGTCCAAACCCACAACCAACACCCGTACATGACCTAATGAGGTCCAAACCCACAACCAACACCCATACATGACCAAATGAGGTCCAAACCCACAACCAACACTATGGACATGACCAAATGAGGTCCAAACCCACAACCAACACCCATACATGACCTAAAGAGGTCCAAACCCACAACCAACACTATGGACATGACCAAATGAGGTCCAAACCCACAACCAACACCCATACATGACCAAATGAGGTCCAAACCCACAACCAACACCCAAACATGACCAAATTAGGTCCAAACCCACAACTAACACTATGGACATGACCAAATGAGGTCCAAACCCACAACCAACACCCATATATGACCTAAGGAGGTCCAAACCCACAACCAACACTATGGACATGACCAAATGAGGTCCAAACCCACAACCAACACCCATACATGACCTAAAGAGGTCCAAACCCACAACCAACACTATATACATGACCAAATGAGGTCCAAACCCACAACCAACACCCATACATGACCAAATGAGGTCCAAACCCACAACCAACACCCATACATGACCAAATGAGGTCCAAACCCACAACCAACACCCATACATGACCAAATGAGGTCCAAACCCACAACCAACACTATGGACATGACCAAATGAGGTCCAAACCCACAACCAACACCCATACATGACCAAATTAGGTCCAAACACACAACCAACACTATGGACATGACCAAATGAGGTCCAAACCCACAACCAACACCCATACATGACCTAAAGAGGTCCAAACCCACAACCAACACTATGGACATGACCAAATGAGGTCTAAACCCACAACCAACACCCATACATGACCTAAAGAGGTCCAAACCCAAAACCAACACTATATACATGACCAAATGAGGTCCAAACCCACAACCAACACCCATACATGACCAAATGAGGTCCAAACCCACAACCAACAGCCATACATGACGAAATGAGGTCCAAACCCACAACCAACACCCATACATGACCAAATGAGGTCCAAACCCACAACCAACACTATGGACATGACCAAATGAGGTCCAAACCCACAACCAACACCCACACATGACCAAATGAGGTCCAAACCCACAACCAACACTATGGACATGACCAAATGAGGTCCAAACCCACAACCAACACCCATACATGACCAAAAGAGGTCCAAACCCACAACCAACACTGTGGACATGACCAAATGAGGTCCAAACCCACAACCAACACCCATACATGACCTAAAGAGGTCCAAACCCACAACCAACACTATATACATGACCAAATGAGGTCCAAACCCACAACCAACACCCATACATGACCAAATGAGGTCCAAACCCAAAACCAACACCCATACATGACCAAATGAGGTCCAAACCCACAACCAACACCCATACATGACCTAAAGAGGTCCAAACCCACAACCAACACTATATACATGACCAAATGAGGTCCAAACCCACAACCAACACCCACACATGACCAAATGAGGTCCAAACCCACAACCAACACCCATACATGATCAATTGAATTAAAAAATTCATTTTACATTTTTATTAAAAATTTATATATAAATTTATTTATTTGTTTGATAAAAAAAACAATGCTAGTATGGATATTATATTTAATTAATATTGTAGATAGTTTTTTACATGAATATAATACATATTAATGTAAATACTAGATATATTAATGTGTAATACAAAAATGTGTAATCGTTATCGTAGCCGAATAGCCGTCGTTCAAAATCCACCTCTGTAGACTGCAATTAATCGGAGAAGTGATGGCCTCAGTCGACGTCCTTTCACCTCCGACTGATGATCCTTATAAACCGTTCGCTTATGTCAATTTCGTCATTCTCACATATTCATTACGTTACGATAACTTCGATTACTCCTTCTTCCTCTTTGAAAAAAAATACGTCGATTTTAGGAAGAGAAGATGAATGCTGATCCGTGGGCCCGTCCGAACTTCAATCTCTGGAGTGTAAGCGCAAAACCACCAAAAAACAAACTGGTGGTTGAATACGGGAAGCCAAACGACAAACCATTCACCATTCGCGTTGTCCATGGTGGGTTCTTTACAGACTACCCAGGCAAGGCGTATCAACAGACCAAGGTTCACTTCATTTCTTATGTGAACATCGATTTGTTAGACATGGAGTTGCTTGGGCGTTTTTCTAGAAGCCGTGGGTATACCAGTTTGGGGAACTGGTATCATATGCCCATCGAAGACACAGTGGGTTGTCAATGGTTCCAATACTAAATGATGAATGTTTCGAACTATTCAAGATGTTAGTTAGGGCCCACCAATTCAAAGAGATTGAACATCTCTATGTTGAACACATGCCTGTGTTTGTTCCAAACAATTTCCCACACTTTTTGATGAACTCTCCAGCCAAACGTGTTGAGAAGCTTATTCACATGTTTGTAACAGAACATACAATGGCTTCGGTTGATGATGGAATAGCATACGTCCAACATATGCTAAACATGAGAATTCCAAGAGAAAAAATGGAGGATGCTATGGACATGGCAAAAGAAAATGTCATAGCATGGAAAAACATAGCCTAGGTGAACTATGTTGTAATCTTTTTTGTGATTAATATAGAGTGAATATGATACTCTACTTTTGTACTTAATATGAAACTCTTTTATTTAATGAATTGTTATATATTATGTCTATAGGTGATATTGTTTTGATTATATAGTAAGTCTACATTTGATGTTATATATTATGTCCCTGTTTTGATATATTATGTTGTGAAAAAGGCAATGTTGTTTGCTAACACAGGGGTATAACAGTCTATTACATGTTATATGCCCAAATTTGATGGTGTTTGCAATATAAATGTCTTAGGGGCAAAATCAGAATTAGTTGTTATTATGATTTTATATGTTAATTATATCCATGTTTTGCATAACTTGTGACTGGGTTGACAATAGAAATGGGGTAAAAAAGGATAAATTGGGGTACACACTAGTTGAACTAAAAGATTAGGCCATAAAGGTGATCCCTTCATATTGGTCTCACAAGCACAACAAGTTTTTTACGTGACAGACCCACTCGATAAAAAAATGTCTATTGTGTTCAAGACACCTCCCAAAAATTACAGAGATACATATGAAGATGTAGATGAAGAATTTAGTACTATTGTTCCTCATAATGATAACATTTTGCCACGTGTAGACACACTTGACTTGCAGAAGGAAAATGATTATTTTCGTACTGATTGTCACGTTATTCTTATATGTACGGTACGTGTTTCTTAATGTCATTAATTACATTTGTAGCTATAATATTTCTCCTTCTTTTAACACTTAATGATCTTTATTTTTTGTTTGTAGAAGGGAAAGGCCAAACCTTGAGCATAGCGTTATGTGGAGAATAAGAAAATGACAAAAAATGACGATGTACTTTAGTTAATATCTTTTTACCATATTATACCATTAAACTATTCTGGTGTAATATTGTTATAACTCAAACATATTTTTTTTTCGGTTTTTTACTGTTATATTCTTACACATGTTATAACATAAACTGCATGTAATATCAATGTACTTTCGTTATGCAATGTTACACAAGTTATGTTGTATTCATTTCATTTATTTATCATAATATTCTGTTAAAATAATTTGTAATCTTTTCATTTATTATGGTGTATTATCCGGTGCAATTAAAAGAATAGATGACAAAAAGGGCAATTTGGTCCTTTCTTATAACTCTTATTCAAGACGACATTATTTTTATTTTATGACTATATTTACATATAGACACATATAATAGCTGTAAATGTAACTAAATGCTACCTACACACACAATATTTGTTTATTCTTAAAGCCAATTCATAATATTTTGACACACATAATAAAAGGTACATGACCATAAGTAACATATTTAATGAACGACCCCTAATTATAACGATAAGACATTATTTTTCTTTTATGACTATATTTACATATAGACACATATAATAGCTGTAAACGTAACTAAATGCTACCTACACACACATTATTTGTTTATTCTTAAAGCCAATTCATAATATTTTGACACACATAATAAAAGGTACATGACCATAAGTAACCAATAGTAACTTCTTTTAATTTTTTGCGTAAACTAAATACAACTAGTATAGAACCGCCCTATGGACACACAAATAATTAGTGTGACCAATATTTGTCACCTTTTAGCTACTTTGTCTGTTATGTGGCTAAAAAGGCAACAGGTTATAGACACACAGAGAACTAACTCATGTGACGATAATTTTATCTACTGTCTCTCATAAAAAAGTGTGACAATCTTAATCGATATATATGGCTGATTGTGACCTATGGCCTCAGTGTTCGAGTGTGACTAATATTTGTCACATTTGGTATAATTAAGTGTCGTAAAAGTTTTGATTGTCTATATAATGGCCACACAATCTAATTTAAATGTATCCAAAAACAATCTCTAAATTTTTTTAGTGACTTTTGGCCACACTTTTAAGAAAAAGTGTCACAGGCCGTTTTTCGGAAAGTGTGACCGTAGGTCATTTTTGTACTAGTGTTTTATACTCGATTCATTGTTTCATCAATTGGTATCAGAGCAGGAATCACATCTGTGATCTGATTTTCACCTATTCAAAAAGTTTTTGAATCAATTTTTTGGTTCAAAAGTTTCCAAACTTTTTGATAGTGAAAAAATTTGTCTAGATTTTAGTTTGTGATTCGATTCTACATTTGAATTGTTGAATCGAGTGTTCTTCTTGTAATTCCGATTTGATTCAACTAGTTTGTTTCCAAATTTCCGAATCTTCTTAAAAATTTTCAAAATCATCTTCCGTACAACAATGGCGAGCTTCAATCTCAATTCGATGACCTCGTTTTCTCATCTGTTAGGATCATCGACCAAAATTCCAATGCTAATCCCTGAATATTATGATCAGTGGGCTGATCGTATGCAGGATTATCTGAATGGTCTTGATGAAGAATTATGGTAATGTATTACTGGAAATGTCAATGTTCCAGTGAATGTTCAAGTAATTGGATCATCTTCTACAAGTTCTGGTGTTGAAAATCAAACTGATCGTCTGAAGAAACTGGAGAAGAGATGTATGAGGGAATTACGAGGAGCTTTACCTCCAGTTGTGTACAATTACGTAAGGAGTTGTACAACTGCTAAGGAGATCTGGAACAATCTGAAAGATAAATTTCAAGGAAGTGAGAAGACAAAAATCAATTCAGTCAAACAGTGTTTGGTCGAGCTGAAAGATTTCAGACAAAAAGAATGTGAAACAATTGAAGTTTACTATGATCGTCTGAACGAGTTAATCTATCGTTGCAATTGCTATGGAATTACAAGGACTTCAATGGAATTCAATCTCATATTTGTGATGGGTCTTCGAAAAGAATGGAGAAGCGTGAGTATGATGGTGAAGAATCAGCAAAGTTTTGATACATCAACTCTCAGTGATTTGTACAATCAGTTGAAGACACACGAAATTGAGGTAAATGAAATTGCTGAGGAATCGAAGCTGAATTTGGGAGGTCCATTGGCACTTTTGTCCAAGATATCTGAGAAAGAAGATGAAAATGGTGATTTAGAGGAAGAAGAGGGATTCATCATGAATTCGGATGATGAGGCAATAGCATTTTACTCGAATAATCATGTTAAGAAGTTTTTCAAAAAGCCGTTCAATCCGAAGGCTAAGCTTGCTGAGGTAAAAGGAAGTGTTGTGAGTAAAACTGTTGTTGAGGAGAAAAAGAAGGTTGAGAAGAAAGATTCGAAGGTGTCTGAAGGAAAAAGTGAGAAGAAGCTGAAAGGTGATGCTGGAATAGATTGTCATTATTGCAATGGAGCCAATCATCTTGCGAATGATTGTATGCTTCGGAAGAAGGATGAGAGGAAGAATAAACTAAGAGATGAGGCTTATTATGCAGAGAGGCTTGAGGAGGTTCGTGCAAAAGCTAAGAATTTGTCATTGGTCGCAAAGGGTGAACAGGAGGAGGATGGAACTTATCAAATCTGGTCATCCGGATCAAACGATGAAGAAATGAAGAATCCAACGCATGGAGCAATGTATGCGAAGATGGAGGATGACTCAGATGAAGAGGAATTCGAAGTGAAAGGAAGATGCTTCGTATCCAAGGCAGCAGTCAAATCTCCAATGACAACAAAGGTACAAAATATTCTCGAATCTTTTAATATTCCTACACATGCTTATGACTCTGAACTAATATCTTTTGATGAGACTGTTACTTATTTTGATTCAATTGTTGTGTCTACTAGCAATGAGGCCAACAAGTTGTCCATGGAGTTATTAGAGACCAAAAATCGATTAGACATGAAAATAAGTAAAGTTGATTGTTTGGAATTACAGATAACGAATATTATGTGTGATAGGGATACTTTATTAAATGAAGTCAAACTTTTGCTAGCACAAAGAAACATATACAGTAATTCTGCTAAGAGACTTTATGGCAAATTAACTGATTTACATCATTCATGTGAAATAAGTAAAGAGCAACATTGAAAATTACTACCTTTTCTAGCATACGAAAGAGCTAAGGTAGATAATATTTCGTATGATTGTGAGAAAATAATAGCTGAATTTGACAAAGTTCCTGATGATAGATATAAATATGGAATTGTCAAAATTGATGAATGTCTTGATGCGAATGAATTAGTTAACATAGTGAATGATACTTTGACTAAATCTGAACAAATCCAAATTTTGAAAAAGACTAAGAATTCAACATCTGATTCTCAATCTAATTTTGCCGATATTGATGATAATTTTGACAATATTAGTGAAAGTAGTGATCTTGAGGATGTTTATTGTTCCCAGTTGTCTATTGTTAATGTTGCATCAACATTTAAAGGGAAAGAAAAAGTTAAGGACTTGATGGTTAAGAAAGAAACTGATATACCCTCAACTTCGAAAGTTTGTGATTTGGACTTCGTGGATATCAGAGATAGTCAAACTGATGATAGTGATGATGAAACTGAAGAGAAAAGTTCGAAGAAAAAGAAATCTTCAAAGGAAGAAGAAATTGCTCGAATTGTGGTTGATCAAGTGTATGGTGATACACAAAAGTTCGAAAAAGTAATGAATGAACAAGGTGCTCACTATCTTGAAACGAATACTGTGGTTTATCCCAATTTCAAGTGTACAGATGATGTCATTTTTCCAAATCAAGTATTCGTAACTACTGGAAATGTTGAGAATATCAAACCAGAATTAAAGAAGTTAGTTGAAGAAGATAATTTGAAAACAACCGATGAAGGTTTCTTCGCAAATCAAAGCACAGTTGAAAACAACCTAACAAAGAATTCGTATGTTTTTCAACGTCAAAAACCACAAAGAAAATGGGTTGAAAAATCAAAAATTGAAAAAGAGAATTCAAAACAAGTTGTAAAGGAAAGGGAAATCTCCAGAAAAGTCCTAAAGTTTTAGTCTAATTTATGAAAAAGTCCCAAACTAAATTATGTTTATAGAAAAGCACAGAATACCGGCTAAAACTTCGAAAAAACCCTTTTTGGCCGGTTTCGGAGATTTAACCGGTATTCTGTCCTTTTTCGTTAGTTTGCTCAAAATATTAGGACTTTTCTGAAAATCACCCGATAACCAAAATATTGGGACTTTTTTGAAAATTATTATGGAATTAACGGATATTATTATTAACAAATCATTTATAAACATAACAAATATTTTTTATTATAAACAAATGAAATACATTTGTTGCTAATTTCTATGAATACAATGGTCGACTAGGTACTCGTTAATTGTTTGCTGACGACTTCAAACTCCCTATATTCCTCCTATGTATCGTTGTGCGTATCATATGGGGATGTATTATGTAAGTTTCTTCAATTAAATACAAGAGTTGATAATATTTATTAATACACAATCAATAAGTGTCTACTTGCTATTAGGCGTGATGCTATATGATCACATTTTATTAGAAAATATGATTACACAATGATTTTTGAACATATAGATGTTGCATTATGTTCTTTAACCTAACTACAACCTAACATCTCTACATTCAATTAACCAAGTAATAAATTAATAAATCAGTCTCTCTCTCTCTCTCTCTCTCTCTGTGTGTGTGTAAAAGCTATCATATTCAATTATTAGGTTTGAGGGCAATCCAAAAGGACTGTGCTACTATTAATTCAAGTTTATACCAATTATAGTTATGAGCTTAGACACCTAATCTAATAAAACTATTATTCACATTTTACTTTTTCACATTTGATAGATGTGTGTTAGCCGATGGTTGTTACCATGTGAGGTATGAATGTTGGGTGATAGTTAAGTTAAACAACATAATAGGAACCCCAAATGTAGATGAACACACACTGAGTACATCTCACCATCATACCCACAATGATACATAGGAGAAACGTAGAGAGTTTGAAGTGGCCAGCAAGTAATAGAGGAGTACTTAGACCACCAATGTATTCCTAGAAATTTGCAACTAATGTATTTCCTTTTTTTATAATAAAAATATTTGTTAATTATAATATCCATTAATTTCATGGTAATTTTCAGAAAAGTCCTAATATTTTGGTTATCAAGTAACTTACGAAAAAGTCCTAAAATTTTGAGCAAACTAACGAGAAAGGACAAAATACCGGCTAAATCTGCAAAACCAGACGATAAGGGTTTTTTCGAAGTTTTAGCTGGTATTTTGTGCTTTTCTGTAAACAAAATTTAGTTTGGGACTTTTTCCTAAATTGGACTAAAATTTTAGGACTTTTTTGGAGATTTCCCTAAAGGAAAATGAAAATGTTGTCAAACTAAACTCCAAGGAATTCAAAGATCAAATTGACAAATTTTCAAGGGAAAATAACATTTCAAAAAGACAAGCTAGGAAGAAAATATTTAGGCAGATTATTGAGTCTCAAAAGATGTCAGCTGAAATGACAAAAACAGATTCAGCAACATTTTCAAACAAAAGGAAAAATCCCGCTTAAACAAATAAATACTTGTCTGAATCACAATCACCCAAAAATATTTTCAAAGCTAAAAATTCCTCTTTTTCAACAAATAAACAACCTTCATCACAATCAAATCATTCAAGGTCTGAAGAGAATAAACAACCAAAGTTTTCGAAAGTTCCAGAAACTAACATTCCAAGAAAATTTTCAAATAAATCAAATCCAACTCAAAAATTCTCTCAACGTCAACATTTTAAATCAATTGTTGATACATCTTATGGTCAATCTTTTTTAACCAATCCAAAAGTTGATTTTGTTCCTCAAAAGCCAAATTTTCCTAATCATACGAATAAACAAACTTTGAAATTTTCACATGAAAAAGGGATAACTTCAAGGAAGAACACTGATCATTGGCTTGAAGGCAAAGGAAAAATGTATCAGTCGAGTACATTTTCAAAGGAGCAAATTCACGAAGCATATGAGAAGTATGTGAATACTTCTTCAAACGACAGTTCATCTTTAAAGGATTCGAACATATCAGTCAAAGCATGGAAACCAGTAATGAAAGCAAAGAATGCACATTCACAAACTCAAAATACGAAGGGTAATGTCAGCGAACATCCGAAACCATCAAAATCTTATGTTTCGGTTGCTATAAATGATGATGTGAACTTAATTGATAGTCTCAAAACCAAAGTTTGTGATTGGGTTAAAAGTTCTTCATTACATTCGAAATTGAAATCTAATTTCCAAGGACCCAAAAATCCTTGGGTACCTAAATTTTTCCACTGATTGTAGGTACTATGTGATGAGCAATATGATAATAAATGGTACATTGATAGTGGTTGCTCTCGTCACATGACTGGGAAGAAGGAGAATTTACGTGATTTTCGAAGCCTAAAGAATGCTGGAGTTGTGAAGTTTGGTAACAATCAAAAATGTCAAGTCAAAGGATATGGGAAGATCACGAACGGACAATTCACAGTGAATCGTGTTGCGTATGTTGAAGGTCTTCAACATAACTTGATAAGTGTTTGCCAACTTGTTGTGGGCACTGGCAATCAAGTTCTTTTTAATGAAGAAGGAAGTGTTATTTCGAATGTCAACACTAAAGAAGTTTTACTTAAATCAAAAAGGAAAGGTGACATGTTCACTTTGGACATCAATCCGATAGTAGGCAAACCTGCTATATGTCTTCTTTCGAAAGATACATCAGACTTAAGTTGGCTTTGGCATCGAAGACTTTCTCATCTCAACTTTCGAAACATCAACAAACTTGTGGTACAAGATCTGGTAAGAGGTTTACCTGTACTTAAATTTGATAATGATTCTTTATGTGCAGCTTGTGAAGTTGGCAAGCAACATAAACAAGGTCATCCGATTACGATAGATTCGAAAATTGTCGCACCTCTGGAACTCTTACATATTGATTTGTGTGGTCCATCAACAGTTTCAACACTCAACAAGAAACGGTACAATCTAGTAATTGTTGATGACTTTTCAAGATTTATGTGGGTTTATTTTCTCAGGCTTAAATCCGAAGTTGCACAAATCATGATTGACTTTATCAAAAAGATGGAAACAACATTGAAGAAGATTGTTCGAAAAATTAAGAGTGATCATGGAACTGAATTTAAGAACAATGTTCTTGATTCATTTTTGGTGGACAAAGGGATTTCGCATAATTTTTCATCTCCATACACACCACAACAAAATGGTGTCGTTGAACGAAGAAATCGATCTCTATGCGAAGCAGCAAGGACTATGCTGGCATATGCAAATCTTCCACAATACCTTTGGGCTGAAGCAGTATCCACCGCATGTTTTACTCAAAACATATCTTTTATCCATCGTCGTTTTAACATCACTCCATATGAAATTCTCAACAATCGAAAACCTAACGTCAAATTTTTCCATGTTTTCGGATGCAGGTGCTTTATTATGAATGTCAAGGATAATCTTACAAAATTTCAAGCTAAAGCAGATGAAGGGGTTTTCTTGGGATATTCGCATAATTCAGTTGCATATCGTGTGTTGAACAAAAGAACACGAAAAGTTGAAGAAACTTTTAATCTTACATTTGATGATTACTATATTAAACAAACTGAAACGCATTTTGAAAATCATCCTATTCTAAAAGAAATACAAGATGAATCTGAACCTTCACAAACATTAGATATTGATTATGATTTAATTTTTGGTATTTCAGATCATGTTGTTGATGCTGAAATTAATGCAAATGATAATCATCTCTCTGAATTAACAAAGTTTACTGATGATTCAACATCAACTTCTCAAGAGAAAGGCGAAAGTATGGAAAATAATCCAGTGGAGGGGGAGCACTTGGATTCGAACACTCTAGTTGAGGGGGAGCATTCTTTCGAGGGGGAGAATGAGAGATTGAATGCTGATGTTGAGGGGGAGCATAATGTTGAGGGGGAGCATTTAGAAAACATTGAGAATAATAATGATTTTGATGATGTTTGTTCGATTGCAGGTTCAGAGAATGATGATTTATACGAAGATGCACCTTTGGAATTTGATCCAGCTTATCCGCCAATGGAAAAGTGGACAAGAGATCACCCGAAGGATCAAGTAATTGGGAATCCACAAGAGGGTGTTTTAACAAGAGCTCAAATTCGTGCAAAGAATGAGGTATTGAATACTCATCAAGAATTTTGCATGTTCAATGTTTTCATCTATAAAATTGAACCAAAAACAGTTAAGGTTGCAATGGAACACTCAGATTGGGTTGTTGTGATGCAATCTGAATTGTCTGAATTTGAACGAAACAAGGTTTGGAGATTAATTCCTAAACCTGGAAATGTTTCGATTGTCGGGTTAAAAATGGATTTTCAAAAACAAAACCGACAAAGATGGAAATATCGTTCAAAACAAAGCCAGACTTGTTGTTAAAGGATATTCACAACAAGAAGGAATCGAGTATGAAGAAACTTTTGCCCCTGTCGCAAGACTTGAGGCTGTTCGTATATTTCTGGCTTATGCAACTCACAAAGACTTTGATGTTTATCAAATGGACGTGAAGTGTGCATTTTTAAATGGAGAACTTGAAGAAACAGTTTACGTGGAACAACCCCTACGTTTTATTAACGAAGAACATCCTGATCATGTTTATATTTTAGATAAGGCAGTTTATGGTTTAAAACAAGCACCACGAGCATGGTATGCAACTCTTACTTCATTTTTGAAACAATCTAAATTTAAACAAGGATCTGTTGACCCCACATTATTTCGAAAGAAAGTTGGGAATCATCTAATGCTTGTTCAAATTTATGTTGATGATATTATTTTTGGCTCAACTGACCCTGCCTTGTCTAGAGAGTTCGAAGATCTAATGAAGAGTAAGTTCGAAATGAGCATGATGGGAAAAATCAATAATTTTCTTGGACTGAATATTCGTCAAAGCAGAGAAGGAATTTTTATTAATCAAGAAAAATATACGAAGAATCTGCTAGAGAAGTTTGGATTGACGAATAGCACAAAGTTACGAGTTCCTATGGCAACTGGCATAAAGTTGACACCTTCGTTAGATAAACCTGCAGTTGACCTAACTCTTTACAGGAGCATGATTGGTTCATTACTTTATCTTACAGCAAGTACACCTGATATCATGTTCTCTGTGTGTAATTGTGCTAGGTATCAGTCAAATCCACGAGAACCACATCTCACTGTTGTGAAGAATATCTTTCGTTATCTTAAAGGAACAATTTCGTTAGGATTGTGGTATCCTTCGAAAACTGGGTTCTTTGTCCAAGCTTATTCGGATGCAGACTTGGGTGGTTGTAATCTTGATAGAAAAAGCACAAGTGGCGGATGTCAATTTCTCGATGGCAAATTGGTGAGCTGGCAGTCGGAAAAGCAAACATGTGTATAAATTTCAACATCTGAAGCAGAATATGTGGCTGCTGCTGCTTGCACATCACAAATTATATGGATTCAAAGTCAATTGCGTGATTATGCAATTAATATGAAAAAGATTCCATTATATTGTGATTCTCAAAGTGCAATAAGAATTTGTCATAATCCTGTGCAACATTCGAAAACTAAACATATAGCTCTTTGTTATCATTTCATCAAGGATCACGTGGAGGATGGAAATATTGAAGTGCATTTCGTGAACACAACTGATCAGTTAGCTGATATTTTCACGAAACCTTTAGATGAAAAATCCTTTGTAAAAATTTTAGAAGGACTTGGAATGATCGATGGAAATTCTGTTCCATGCGAAAAAGGAGAATGATGGTTGACCAGGAATGATTCAAAGGCGCTGAATAAAAGACAATGCAACGTCATTCAACATTCAGAGGTTACTGTTCATAGTCAACGCTTCGACCCCTTCGAATTCGTAGATTTATCATTTTTCAAGGGTTGATCAAATTTCGTCTATTTGCAACAAGTACATTTCGTTTGTCATTTTATTTTCGAAAAATTAAAAATCCAAAAAAAAAAAAAGATTTTCGTTTGTTTTGTCAATTTATTTTCGAAAAATTAAAAATCCAAAAAGATTTCCGTTTGTTTTGTCATTTTATTTTCGAAAAATTAAAAAAAAAAACCAAAAAGATTTTCGAAAAATTAAAAATACAAAAAGATTTTCGTTTGTTTTGTCATTTAATTTTCGAAAAATTAAAAATCCAAAAAGATTTTCGTTTATTTTGTCGTACATTCGAAAATTCAAAAACATCAAAAAGATTTTCTCTATATTTTGTTCTTTATTTTCGAAAAATCAAAACAACAAAAATATTTTGTTTCTTATTTCTTTTTAGTACTTTGTTGCAGATATTCATGATGATAAACAGTGGATAATGCTTGCAGTACTAGGGTCAGGTAAATTTATCTTATGAATCTTTAAATTTTTGAACTAGTTAAGTTGTCCCTAGAAGCATGCTGCTGCATGTTGTCCAAAGCCTCCAATGACTCAATGTGTGTGTACGAAAGCCTTAATGAAATATTTCATACGAAAATTTCTTCCAAATCAGGCTTGTACTCACATTAGTCTCCTGAGCTACCTGACTCTTCTCACAACGAGTTAAGAGTTTACTGTTTTGTCCAAATATAACAGAGGTACATTTCGTGTCTTTTCTCCATCTTTTTCATCCAAAAAGTTCTTACACGATCACACACGAAGACATATGTCCGAGAGGTCTCTGAACACACCAATCAAGACTTAGACATATCAAAAATCTGTGTTCATGATCTGACATCATGAGACCGTGATGAAGGTGAAACCCAATAATCTAAACTTTTAAGGAATTGACGGGGAACTATGTTCCAGATTTTCACGAAACCTTTGTTTCAGCACCCACATTCGAAACTCAAAATCATATTTTGTTCATATGAGTGGTCTTGATCAAACATTCGAAACCCATGATGTTTGTTACCCAACAAGATCCAGCACAATTTTTTTTTCTCATGAATATGCTTTCCGTGTGAGTTTCATTCGAAATCCAAAGTCACTTAAAATTTTTCAAAGCAAACTGGTCACTGATTACAATGGTCAAACAAGTAATTTCTGTTATAATTTATCACCTTATGTTTAGGATGATATGTAACAAAATTTTTATAGCTACCCATGAAACCTTATAAAAGAAGCCCTTCGATACTTCTCTTCAAGTATTAGATTGTATTTCACGGGAACATACACAAGCTGTTGATCATCTCTCTTGGTGATTAACGAAGAAATCTTTGCCCGGGGTTTTATCAGGCTTCATGTCAAATTGATATTTCGACATCACAGAATCCCAAATTTTTCTTTTTATTGCTTCTCGTCTAAATTTTCTTTGGAACACTGCACTCACGAAATTCTTGAGGTTCTGAGTAATACCAACTCAGGCTGATGATTTCAAACATCTGGCATATGACTTCGCTTTTCATCCCAAAAGTGAAAGAGCCTTTCCTCCATCCGAAGGATGCTGACGGTTACTATTCCTTGACGAGACACGAACAGACTGTGAGAGGAGTCGTTTTCTTGTTTCAAGGCGATGTGACAGTTACTTTTTGAAACCTGGACATTTTTTGGCAGACTGATGCAACTTTTAAGGTGCCAGGTTGGATATCATTAATTGCACATCCCGCTTCAAATTCAAATTCTAGGGTTACATATAAAAGGGGATTCCAAGGTCTCTTATCAGTTTACGCGTTCAAAGTAAAAATTTCCAATTCTCTCTGATCATAAAAGTTTTCAAACTCTAACAATGGCGACTTCTGTTCATGTCGATGCTGATCCTTCTCACACCACTGAAGATGTGACTTCATTACCGATTATGAAGATTCAAGGGACTAATTATCAATTGGATGCTGATGTTTCTCAATACCCTAAAGAATTGAAGATGTTGATTGTTGCTTTAAAGAGTTATGTTCTGTCAAAGGCTATGTTCAGTTCATATTCAGTTCCGATGTCATGGCTTTCTCAAGCAGGATCAACGGCTACATACAACAAAGCTTTTGATGCTATTACTTTTAATCCGGTTAATGACAAAAAGGTTAGATTGTCAAAGAAACTCTTTTGCCAAATTCTTGAAATTCCAAATTCACCACCATATGTTGATTTCACTTTCCCTCAAATTGTTCATATGTTCAATGAGATGGGTTATCAACCACCACTAACTAAGATCAGTGATTTTAAGAAATCTGGTCTTCCTAGTATCTGGAATTTTCTATTTGGTATTTTTCTGAGGTGTTTAACTGGTAGAACTGTGGGTCTCGATAAAGGACGAATGGAGGTATATGCCATGGTTGCTGGGCTATACTATGATCTTCAAGTGGACTATTCTACACAGTTATGGAAAGAGTTTCAAAAGAGTGTAGAACACACGAATGCACTTCATGGAATTTCGTGTGTGAGGTACTGGAGCTTGATTCTCCAATATTTTTCCAACAAGGAGGGGATTTTGGTACCCAATGATGAAGAAAAAGCTGTTTTCCAGATCTTTCATAGTCCGAAGGATGTCACGGATAAAGTTGAAGATTTTCCCTTTGTGGCTCGTATTCCTGATGCTATGCTCAAAAGAGTTGATCCTTCGAATTCTGTCTTGGTGGCATATTTGAAAACTATTGATTCTACTGTAGAAACTGGGATACTATTGGAAAGGGAAGATAAGAAATCCAAGCGGTCAAAGAAGAATGAAACTACTTCTTCTGAAAACAAAGTCACAGAGTTGAAATCTACGAAATTTCCAAAGAAGAGGCCTATTACAGTTGACATGTCTGTTGCTGAGACAAAAGTGATTGAGCTTGTTGTTGAAGATACTCAAGAGCAAGTGTTCATTCCTTCGAACACCGGTATGTTTCGAAGAATCAAAACGAAGTCCACACATAAAAGCAAGTCTCCAACACATAAAGTTGTCCGAAAGCCTCAAGTTACTCATCAAGGTGTTTTAATTCGTGAAGTGCCAGCACCTGTTTCTCCATTGTCAAAGAAACGAAGGGCTGAGGATATGGCCAAACATATGTCAAAGAAGAAGAAGAAGAAGACACGAAAGCTTATGCTTTCCACTGAGTCTACAGAAGATGACGATGAAAGAATTCCTGAAACACCAGAAGTAACTCTTCACGAAGAAAGTTCAAATCCTAAGCAGACAATAGTCATACCACCCGAAGATTCGGTTGCCAAATCAGTTTCTGAGGAGGTATGAACTTCAGGCATCCCTGCAAACGTATCTGATACGGATGCAAATGTCAATCTGGGTGAAGGAGAGTCGAAGAAAGAAGCTCAAGGTCATCCTACTTCTACATCCTTCGAAAATATTGTTTCTTTACCTCCACCAATCACTCCAATTACTTCAACCACTGATTCTCCTACATTCGAAAATATCATCAATCAACCTTTTACTTCCATTTTTTCTTCTCAATCCACTGATACACCCAAACTTAATTCGCCTGTTCAAGAAACTGTTCTTATGGAAACCGACACTGACAATGAAGGTTTTGGAGGCACGTTTGATGAATTAAAGTTTGATGACGAAGAAGAAGATTTTCCAGATCATATGTTGATAACGATGAAATAGTTTAAAATTTTGAATATGAAGTTGAATTCCATAATTCAATCTCAAGCTGATTTGGGGGGTGGTTCGTCAGTCTCAAGTTTGGAAGTTGATACTATGTTGCAAATGTTCGAAGCCAAGATAGTGGGTAAAGTCTCTAGGATGGTTAGAGAGTCTGAGTCAAGAATTTTGGAGAAGGTTGATCATATTGATCAAAACAATGAGCTACGGATAAATTCTCAAAATTCAAAGTTTGCTGGAGATTAAAAAGACTTGAAGACAGTTGCAAAGGAACGACATGTTCTCTTTGTTCAAGATGTTAAGAAAGTCAGGGAGGATGTTAATTTGCAGATTCGTGAACTTCGCGAAGATATGCAAAAGGAGGTTGCTAGTGTCCAACAGGATTTTGCATCTCTGAGTCAGAAGATTGACATTATTTGTGATGCTGTCACGAAATTTGTCAAGTTATACGAAAGTATGAGTCCTCAGCTTACTCAACTTTCTACCATGGAAAGTAACAACTTTGTGGAAGTGCTTACATTGCTGAAGGAGTTAAAAAGATCTATCTGTCAAGCCAGTTTCGTCTTCTTTGATTACTCCAGAATTCTTATCCCAGAAGTTCACCCAATTCGAAGATATTTTACACAAGCAACTGGCCCCTCTTTCTCGTATATCAAGCCTTCTACCAACAACCGATGCCCCACCTGTTTTTACAGGGGTGCAAGGGGGAGAAAGAAAAGTTGAAGATATGAAGGCTGGTGGTAAAGATGCGAAGGTTGTGGGAAAGGTGTTCTCTTCGAAGATCCCATCAACAAAGCCAATTGTTGCATCCGCTGGGCCGGTTACTTCAACAATTGTAACAACTATGCCAATTACAAGACCAATTTCGAAAGGAATTGTGATTGGTAAATCTGCTGATATTGGTGGGAGTGGTTCGAAAACAAAAGAGGTAATAGATAATTCAGCTTTGAAAGATAAAGGGAAAACGATAGTTGTGGAAAAGTCGAAAGAAGAAAAGAAAGCTGAAGCAGAAGCTGAAATTGAAAAGCTAAGGTTGATTCAAAGCATAATGACTCAACGTGCAAGTGATTCGAAGGGTATGGACAAAGATGATCCGTCCAAACACTACAATTACGAAACAATTGAAGCCAAGGTAGCTTTTAATCATATGTATTTGTTTGAGAAGAAACAAAAACAAAGTTATGTGGTTACGGATACTGATACAAGTCAGCTGGACTTTCCAATGAATGAAATGATGTTCATCATGCCTCAATTTAAAGCAGAAGGAAATTTCAAAGAAAAGGATGATGGTACTCACATGAAAATTAGATTTCATGTTGTTCTTGCTAAAGCCCCTGAGGAAGTTTGGCCTTTGGTAAAGATCAAGAAAGTAATCCATATGAAAAAGGATGTGGTGTTCGAAAACACAGTCCAAAATATCAAGTATGTGGTTGCTAAGGCAAATGGAAATATTTGCGAATTTACAATTGCAGATTTTCCATTAATGAACTTGTATGATCTTATACAAGTTGCATTGATTCTGAAAGATAAATCATTTTCATATCTTCAAAACACTGAACCTGATGAATTTAAGCTTGGGGTTGCTCACATCAAGATTTTCATTGAAAATTATTATGAGTGCTTGGCTCTAACAGATGTGGAGTTAGCTACAGCTAAAGGTATGGAAATAAAAGCTCCAATGGCACCTACGAAGACTCAAGCAGAATTGAAAAAGTATGATGATGTTGAAATCTGCTTGAAGCCATTTGGGATGGTCTTCGCAGGAAAAGACAAGGCTGGAAAAGCAAAACGTTTCTTATTCCAGGCATGCGAAGTGGAGAGATATTCAACGTCTCAATATACGAACTTAATTGTTCGTATGAATCATTGTAAGAAGAACAATGAAGGAGATAAGAAAGAGCTAAAGAAGATAATTTCCTGGTACACGGAAATTCGAAGAGTGATGTTGTATTCCATCCAGCTTCTTACAAATTAAGAAGGTCGACTATGATTACAAAGGGGGAGATTGTAAGGGTCAAAATGTTGTAATTAGTCGAAGTGTATTTTGCACTCTTCGAATGTTTTGTAATCTATTTTACTAAGGCGCTTTTAGTCGAAGCTTAAGTGTCTATGCCTTAGTATATTTTTTGTACGCTTTCTGTTCCCTATAAATAGGGTTATTTACTAGAGTTAGATAAGAGTTTTTACAGACATGTCTTTGTACTCTGTAAACATTCGAAAGCGTAATAGCGCTGAAACAAGATCATATTTACATCCGTTGTTCAATCTCGCATTCTTATTTGATTTTATACTCTGATTCATTTTATACTCGATTCATTGTTTCATCACATACCCCCTTGTTTTCGGTTTTTACTTGTTTTTGGGGGGAGAATACAAGTGTTATGTGTTGATCTATGTGTGTTTGGATGTTATATGTGATTTCTTTGGTTTGTGTTGTGAAAATGTGATATTATTTGTTATATCTCGAGATCTTTGGCTAAAGTGTGAAGGATACATAAACAAAAACATAATAAACAACATACTTCAAAGATCTAAGAGTCTTTATGTTCAAGAAGCGAAAAACAAGACCAAAGATTTTCATAAGTGACATTTTTGCAAAATAACAAAGATTTGGTTAAAAGATAACATTTTCGGTTTTTACAAGGATAATATGGTATATATCTATATAAAATATGATTTTTATGGAAATAATGTTTCTCAAGGGACCAAAAACATAAAATTTTGCTTATTGGGCTTATATTTGGGCCCCAACGGTTTTTGGGCCCAAATTTGCGAAAAGGATGAAACTTGGGGCTGAAATTGTAAATTTATCAAAGTATAAATCAAAAACGTGAATAAATTAAATTCAGGGGTTGAAAATGACCTTTTTTGCTAAATTGGACTAATAATGCAAAGTTTTTAGATTTTGGGCCAAAATTGTAAAACTTACGGCAAATGGGCCAAAAATGTAAATTTTTAGCAAATAAGGGCTGAAAATGTCAAAAGTTGTATTTTGGGCTGAAATTATAATTTAAGATTTTATTTGGGCCGAAAATGCCAAGTTAAATAATCTAATGGACTAAAATGTCATCTTTCACCAAAAAGGACTAAAAGTGTCATTTTGCACCATTAAGGGCTGAAAATGTAAATTTTGTATGAAAAAGGGAAATAAACATTTTGGGCCAAATATGTAAATTCCTAAACAATTGGATCAAAGATATAAATTTTTACAACATGAAGGTTAAAAATGGTATTTTTATAAAAATTAAGAATATCGTTATAAACCAACATTGAGTATTTTTAACATCGAAAGTAAACACTAAGTGTAAACCAAATCACATACTACAACTTATAAAGACAAACAGATAAACGATTCAATGGTTGGGCCCAATATTTCCTATTCGTGCTTATTGGACCTTCGTGACCCAATTATACGATTATTGGGCCCAATATAATCAAAACATGTTTATTGGGTCTTGGTGACCCAATTACATGCCCAATGGGCCTTCATCAGCTTAAACATGCTATTGGGCCTTAGTGGCCCATTTGCATTGCTAATATGGCTCTAAACTTTTATCATATGCTCAATGGGCTATAACGTGTCCGTAGCATACTCGACAGCCTATAATAACATACATGATTAGTGGGCCACCGTTGTCCTCTTTCGTGTCTGTTAGGCTTACTTCATATTCACGTAAACATCAATCAGGTTGTAAAACAAAGTTATTCAATTTCATTGGGATTTAGTGAGAAATAACGGGTGGCACCAATAAGTGTCTTTCGTAGCCTGTAGTTATAATCAGAGTCTCCTGGAGGGAGAGCGAGAGTTTGTGTATAGATCTATACGGGGGTGACTCCCCCACACCTGAGCTGTTCGCTACAGTTAGACTCGGCCAGTCTAGGGTGACAAAATCTTGATCAAAACCGGCGTTCGGAAAAATGCCAAGACAGGCGAAGTAGTCACTATTATGCATGGTTATAACGACTCACATAGAGATCCATTACCATCTAAGTACTCATGGGAAATCATATTCATACACCGTGACGATGCAAAGTGATTTATACAATAATACAAAACTATCATACTATTTAAATTGGAAAACATCGGGTTTTCCGGGGAACGTCATTATTCACTTCTACATACAACAACTACAATACACGGAACAATTATGAAAGGCATTCACACTTACATGTTTTGAAATCACATACATATACACTTATGGGATCATCACATCTTTTTCGTAAACAGTTTTTGTTACAGAAAATATCGGATTTTCTGGGTTTTACAAACAATACAAACTATTTTTATATCAAACATGCTTATGAACTCACCAACATTATATATGTTGACCGTTTTCAAAATAACTTGTATTCTCAGGTAACCGTTAGAATGAAGAATCATCAAGCGTGTTTCTGAAATTTCTTTGGTGCAATGTCAATCGTTAAACAATTTATGTTCTGTGATGTTGTAATGTAAACAATGTACTTGATGTGAACAAGGTCAGTTGTAATGTATTAATGCATGGTGATGTTTATGTTATGTTTCATGTATATTCATTGTGATGATATTTCAATTTAAGTCACACGAGCCCTCTGTCGTTTCCGCCGTCTGGTTCGGGGGTGTGACAGGTTGGTATCAGAGCTTTGTTTATAGTGAACTAGCATATCTAATCGTACATGATATACAACTATAAACATAATGGGAATAAATAACTCTGAACAAAAATAAAATTTCATACTTATGTGCTTATATTAAAAACAACAATATAGCAACATTTAAAAGTCTTGGGAGGATTCGAACATTTTCAATTGTGCTCGGACAGTTATGAAGCTGTAATGGGGGTAAATGTAGCCTGATCAACTGCATTCACCCAAGGTATGACTGTCATGTGCCCGGGTGTGATTGTAATGATCGATAAAACAAAAACTTAATACCCAGAAGAAGAAAATTTCATTTCTACAAAATTTACCCTCTTTACGCTTTCCTCATCACAAATTTCTCGCACAGTCACCATGGAGGAGGAGCATCAAGGCATTCAGTTTCACCAGGCCCTGGTGGCCCACGGAATGATTGAAGACAACCCCAAGGAAGGACAAGGGGCAGCACCCGACATTGAGCCCGGCGAGTACACTGATACAGACTACGAGTTTGATGGGACTGATGACGACATGGATGAGGAAAGAGACACCGACGAAGCCCCCGTCAAACCACCTACCGACGAGGCACACCACGACCACCCTGCTCCACCAGGAAATCCCGTTGGTGAGGATCGTTCTCTGGAGGCAGAGGCTGCCACACTTTGGCAACAACTATTTGCCATGGAGGCACGAGCCGTGCAGGCTGAGCAGGAAAGGGATGAAGTCATCGGGGAAATGACCGAGATGGCTCAGTTATTGGCACAACATTTTGGGATATGATTTCGCTACCACCGTCAGACACTTCCTAGTGTGTTTAGAATCAATAGACCCCCTAGTAGTGTTATGTTTCTTTTATGCGCATTACGTTATGTATTGCCGACTCTATTTTAAGTGATCACACTACTCATAGAGTCTTTATGCTGCCAAACTTTGTACCCTTATATATGCCCTTTCGGGAAAATTTTCATGTATCAAAGGCGGATATTATTAGTGGAAAATATTATGTGTTTTATCGTGATGTTGTTATCTGCTATGTGTTTTATATTCTTATTATTTGGTGTAAATCTATGGAACCACTTAGATGCACAATCGATTCACAGAATTCCCAACCTAAATACGATGCGTACTCAACATCTTTCTGCTCCATGACAGCAAGATGCCACAAAGACCAAACCGTGGAAACAATCAACCACCGCCGCCACCAGAAATCAACTCAGTTGCATTCCAAGCGACTGTATCTGCTGCAGTCACAGCAGCGCTGGCACAGTTTCACAATGGAAACAATGGTGGAGGCAACGGACAGGGGGCCGGGAGTTCAAACAACGGAATGAACCATGGGCCTACCAAGATATGCTGCTACAAAGATTTCACCAACGCCAAACCGCGAACCTTTAATGGCACAGGGGGAGTAATAACCCTGAAAAGATGGATTGAAAAGGTGGAATCCGTGTTCGAGATATGCGGATGCTCTAAAGAATTCAAGGTGAAGTTTGCAGCATGTACATTTGTTGATCAAGCCCTCACCTGGTGGAATGGACATGTGGAGGCTATGACTCTTTCGGTGGCTAATGCCATGCCGTGGGCGGAATTGAAAGAAATGCTAATGGCTGAATATTGTCCGCGCGGCGAGGTTCAGAAAATGGAGCAGGAGTTATGGAACCTCACAGTCCGAAACTCCGACATCGATGCCTACATATCAAGGTTTAGTGAACTGTCTCTGTTGTGCCCTGGCATGATTACCTCGGAAGGAAAAAAGATCGAACGATTCATCTGGGGATTAACCTCCCCAATTCAAGGAAACGTGATAGCCGCAAATCCTGAAACCTTTGACAGCGCCAAGAGGTTGGCCAAGAAGTTGTACGACCACAACAACAAGAAGGGCAAAAAAGCAGGGGAAACTGAAAACAAGAAGGAGAGCGATAACAAGAAGGGAAAGAATAACAAGTGAAAGGGACGAAAAGGCTCAGAGTCGTTAAAGAAACAACAAACAGTGACAGTTCATGCTACAACCACCCAAGTCCCCTCCACACCACATGCTCCAGCCTCATCCACCCCAAGTGCCCCTAAGCAGTATTCCGGAAATCTCCCAAAGTGCAACAAATGCAATCTCCATCACAATAGTGAATGTAGGGAGATGCATTGTACCAGTTGCAACCGAAAGGGTCATATGGCAAGATACTGTAGGACCTATCCTCCCCAGAACCAACAACAGGAAAACAACTACAACAACAACCACAACAACAACAACAACAACAACAACAACAACAATAACAACGACAACAACACTAGGGCTAGCCACACTTGTTATGGATGTGGACGGACTGGGCATTTCCGGCGAAACTTCCCCAATGTCAACAATCAAGGAAATGGAGGATCAGGAAGGGTTTTGACTCTGGGACAAGGAGAAGCAGTCCAAGACCCTACCGTTGTCACCGGTACGTCTCTACTTAACAACACATATGCATGCATCTTATTCGATAGTGGAGCGGAGCGAAGCTTCGTTAGTAACACTAAATCAACAACCCCAGAAGCGCAATGAAGCCTTCACGGCGGAAATGGCTAATGGGAAAACAGAGTCAACTAGGGATATCTATGTAGGGTGCACGTTAACATTTAACCACCGCACTTTCCAAATAAACTTTATGCCTGTGAATATTAGGAGTTTCGATGTGATCATCGGCATGGATTGGTTGAGACCCCATCATGCCGATATTATGTGCCGCGACAAGGCCGTTCGCCTTCATCTCCCTAACCACGAAACCCTAATCATATACGGAGACAAACCTGGTACGAACCTTCGTCTTATCTCATGTATTAAGGCACAAAAGTGTCTACAAAAGAAGGACTCTGCGTTTCTGGCTCACATTGTGGATAAATCCAATGAAGAGGTTAACATTCAAGACATCCCAGTGGCTTGCAATTTCCCTGACATCTTTCCTGAAGATCTTCCGGGGATACCCCAGAAAGACAGGTCGAGTTCCGAATCGACCTTGTGCCAGGAGCTACTCCCATCGCCAAATCGCCCTATAGGTTGGCTCCTGCGGAAATGCAGGATTGTCAAGACAACTCAGCGAACTCTTGAACAAAGGATTCATCAGACCCAGCTTCTCGCCTTGGGGAGCTCCGGTCCTTTTTGTTAAGAAGAAGGACGGATCCTTTAGGATGTGCATCGACTATAGAGAGCTGAATAAGCTCACTATCAAAAATCGCTACCCACTTCCACGAATCGACGATCTATTCGACCAACTTCAAGGAGCAAATTACTTCTCTAAGATAGATCTGCGATCCGGCTATCATCAACTCAAGGTCCGAGAGGAAGATATTTCCAAGACCGCTTTCCGAACTCGCTATGGACATTATGAATTTGTTGTAATGCCTTCGGTCTAACGAATGCCCATGCCGCATTTATGGACCTGATGAATCGAGTTTTCTGTCCATTCCTTGACAACTTTGTAATCGTTTTCATCGACGATATCCCGGTCTATTCTTAAAGCAAAGAAGAACATAGTCGACATCTCCGACAAATTTTGGAAACCCTGCGAGCCGAAAAGTTGTACGTGAAACTCTCTAAGTGTGATTTCTGGCTCCGTAGCGTAAACTTTTTAGGTCACGTTGTCAGCCAAGAAGGGATACATGTGGACCCTTCCAAGGTTAAAGCCATTGAAGGATGGGCAGTCCCCACGACACCCACAGAAATTCGTCAATTTCTGGGTCTCGCAGACTATTACAGAAGATTCATCCAGAACTTCTCCAGGACATCCAAGCCTCTTACCACACTTACACAAAAAGGCGTACCATTAGAATGGACAGAGAAGAAGGAAGTTGCCTTCCAAACCATGAAGAAAGCCCTCTGCAGTGCACCTGTGCTATCCTTACCAGAAGGAACCGAAGACTTTATAGTCTACTGCGACGCTTCAAATCAAGGTTCGGGATGTGTACTTATGCAGCGAGGAAAGGTGATAGACTATGCATCAAGACAACTGAAAACGCACGAAGTGAACTATACCACTCATGACCTCGAATTGGGAGCAGTGGTCTTCGCATTAAAGATTTGGAGGCACTACCTTTATGGTACGAAGTGCACCATCTTCACCGACCACAAAAACCTCCAGCACATCCTGAACCAGAAGGAATTAAATATGAGGTAGCGGAGATGGGTCGAGCTGCTAAAAGATTACGAGTACGAAATCAAGTATCATCCGGGCAAGGCTAACGTGGTGGCTGATGCCCTGAGCCGAAAAGAATATTCAAGTCGTTACTTGAAAACTCACTCGATAACCATTCGATCCCACCTAATCTCACAGATAAAAGAAGCCCAGTTGGATGCATTGAAACCCGAGAACACTACAAGCGAATCATTACACGGGATGGAGAAGAACCTTGAAGTCAATGAGGATGGAGCATACTATTTCATGGATAGAATCTGGGTCCCTAAATTTGGGGGATTCATAGAAGTAGTCATGAATGAAGCTCACAAGACGCGATACTCCATCCATCTGGGATCAGATAAGATGTACCTAGATATCAAACAACATTATTGGTGGCCAAATATGAAAGCAGAAATTGCCACTTAAGTGGGTAAGTGCCTCACTTGCGCTAAAGTGAAAGTGGAATATCAAAAGCCCTCGGGACTATTACAACAGCCGGTAATACCCGAGTGGAAATGGGAAAGTATTACCATGGACTTTGTGACCAAATTACCCAAAACAACTGATGGATTGGATGCCATATGGGTGATAGTCGACAGATTGACGAAATCTGCCCATTTCCTACCAATAAAAGAGTCTTATAAAATGGAAAGATTAACCAGGATATACATCAAGGAGGTAGTGAGACTTCATGGAGTGCCAATATCTATCATCTCGGATCGAGATAGTAGATTCACTTCACGCTTTTGGCAATCACTTCAAAAGGCTATGGGAACACAACTCGACATGAGTATTGCTTACCACCCACAGACGGATGGTCAAAGCGAGCGAACCATTCAAACGCTTGAAGATATGCTTCGAGCATGTGTGATAGACTTTGGAAGGTCATGGGATACCCACTTACCTTTAATTGATTTTTCATACAATAACAGTTATCACACAAGCATCAAAGTTGCTCCTTTTGAAGCATTATATGGGCGTAAATGTAGATCACCGTTGTGCTGGGCTGAGGTAGGTGACACTCAGCTAGCAAGAGGACAGACACCAAACAACGCTTTAACAGGGCCAGAAATCATACGTGAAACAACAGAAAAGATAGTTCAAATCAGAGCTCGAATTCAAGCATCATGAGACCGACAGAAGAGCTATGCTGATAAACGGCGAAAGCCCCTGGAATTTCAAGTCGGGGATCAGGCGTTATTAAAGGTCTCTCCAAGGAAAGGGGTGATTCGTTTTGGGAAACAAGGGAAACTAAACCCACGATACATTGGTCCATTCGAGATTCTAGCCCGAATCGGTCCAGTGGCCTATAGGCTGCAGCTACCTGCCGAGCTCAGCAGCGTACACCACGTGTTCCATGTTTCCAATCTGAAAAAGTGCTTATCCGATGAAACTCTTGTCATCCCATTGGAAGAAATCGAAATCAACGAGAATCTCCTGTTCATCAAGGAACCAGTTCAAATCATGGAAAGGGAAGTGAAGCGTACTAAGCAAAGTCGCATTCCGATTGTGAAAGTTCGATGGAACGCAAAGCGTGGACCAGAATTCACATGGGAACGCGAAGACCAAAAGAAGCAAAAGTACCCTAACTTATTCTCGCAGTCTCAAATCTAGCTTCAAAAAGAATTTCGGGACGAAATTCCCTCTAACGGGGGGATGATGTCACAACCAGGAAATTCTATGCTTTTGTAAACATTAACAAGGACAAAATCGTAAACAAAATCTGGAAGCATGCATGATGTTTATTCAATGAAAACAAAATTACATCAAAAACTCTATACAAACAATTCAAATGGTCAACGAAAGATTTGAAACCCTGAAAATCCCGGTTTAAGTCCATTATGGACTAGGATTTCCTTAGTGGGCCTAATGGACCAAAAAGTTTCCAATTTGACTATTTTGGGCTTAGAACCCTTAAATGGGCTCTAATTGGACCCACTTTCATGAAACTTAACATTTTGGGCCATAATGTGGATCCAAAATGAATTGGTTTACCTTAATGGGCCTTATTGGGCCATAATTGATTCAATTAGCTTTCATGGACCATAAACCCATTCTTTTATACAATTGGGCCGTGAACCATCCAAAGAAGTCCAATGGACCGAAAAGTAATTATGTGCCTATGAAATTCGAACAAAGCTATGAATGGCCCAAGAAAACCCATTCTTCCCTTTTAAATCCCAACAAAATCAGCCCATATACATATATATGTACACACATTCATCTATATATACATATACATATATATATATATATATATATATATATATATATATATATATATATATATATATATATATATATATATATATATATATATATATATATATAGGATATAGATCCGGTAAGAAATTTTTTTTGGGAGGAAGGTAAGAAGTTTTTTTTCTACATATTTTTTTGACGAACAAACTAAATGAATCACTAGATGATTCATTTGTAAGATGATTCACAAGAAAAAATTCCCAAAAAAACATCTTTATGATTCATTTTTAAGTAAATTAAGAAAAAATTCATTTTTATGACAATTTTAGTGAATAAAAACAAAATTATTGTATAAATGAGTCATCGAGATGTTTTTTTGAGAATTTTTTCTTGTGAATCATCTTACAAATGAATCATCTAATGATTCATTTTGTTTGTTCGCGAAAAAAATATGTAGAAAAAAAACTTCTTACCTTCCTACCAAAAATTTCCTTCTTATTTGATCTTGACTCTATATATATATATATATATATATATATATATATATATATATATATATATATATATATATATATATATATATATATATATATATATGCAAATAAAAAAAAAGGGAAATGAAGTGAATTATGTGTATGAGACACCTCACTATTGCATGGAGGGTATCAATGCACATCACCTCACCCTCTCTCTTCCCCCCCCCCCCCTTCTTATCTTCGGCCGAGAAGATAGAAAACACACACACACATATTCAAAAATTTCTCTCTCAAACACTCACAACAACAACTCATCCTTTCTCTCAAAAAATTTCGAGATCTTGTGCATTTTCAAGAAGGTTCTTCCATCAAAATCATCATCTTTGGTAAGTTGTTGCTTAAATACATGGCTTAGCTTCTTGATAACTTCAAAACTCTCCTCTTAACTCATGCAAAATTCGCGATCTTGCTTCTTAGAACCTATCTAAGCCAAAGACCTCTCAAGAAGCTTGTTAGGGCCAAAAACAACACCATCTTCTTCCCTTATTCTTCAAAACCGAGAACAACAAGCAAAGGTGAGTTCATACCCCCTTGTTTTCGGTTTTTACTTGTTTTTGGGGGGAGAATACAAGTGTTATGTGTTTATCTATGTGTGTTTGCATGTTATATGTGATTTCTTTGGTTTGTGTTGTGAAAATGTGATATTATTTGTTATATCTCGAGATCTATGGCTAAAGTGTGAAGGATACATAAACAAAAACATAATAAACAACATACTTCAAAGATCTAAGAGTCTTTATGTTCAAGAAGCGAAAAACAAGGCCAAAGATTTTCATAAGTGTCATTTTTGCAAAATAACAAAGATTTGGTTAAAAGATAACATTTTCGGTTTTTACAAGGATAATATGGTATATATCTATATAAAATATGATATTTATGGAAATAATGTTTTTCAAGGGACCAAAAATATTTTTTTTTTGCTTATTGGGCTTATATTTGGGCCCCAACGGTTTTTGGGCCCAAATTTGCGAAAAGGATGAAACTTGGGGCTGAAATTGTAAATTTATCAAAGTATAAATAAAAAACATGAATAAATTAAATTTAGGGGTTGAAAATGACATTTTTTGCTAAATTGGACTAATAATGCAAAGTTTTTAGATTTTGGGCCAAAATTGTAAAACTTACGGCAAATGGGCCAAAAATGTAAATTTTTAGCAAATAAGGGCTGAAAATGTCAAAAGTTGTTTGAGCTGAAATTATAATTTAAGATTTTATTTGGGCTGAAAATGCCAAGTTAATTAATCTAATGGACTAAAATGTCATTTTTCATCAAAAAAGACTAAAAGTATCATTTTGCACCATTAAGAGCTGAAAATGTAAATTTTGTATGAAAAAGGGACTGAAATGGTCAAATAAACATTTTGGGACAAATATTTAAATTCCTAAACAATTGGATCAAAGATATAATGAAGGTTAAAAATGGTATTTTTATAGAAACTAAGAATATCGTTATAAACCAACATTGAGTATTTTAACATCGAAAGTAAACAGTAAGTGTAAACCAAATCCCATACTACAACTTATAACGACAAACAGATAAACGATTCAATGCTTGGGCCCAATATTTTCTATTCGTCCTTATTGGGCCTTCGTGACCCAATTATACGATTATTGGGCCCAATATAATCAAAACATGTTTATTGGGCCTTGGTGACCCAATTACATGCCCAATGGGCCTTCATCAGCTTAAACATGCTATTGGGCCTTAGTGGCCCATTTGCATTGCTAATATGGCTCTAAACTTTTATCATATGCTCAATGGGCTATAACGTGTCTGTAGCATACTCGACAGCCTATAATAACATACATGATTAGTGGGCCACCGTTGTCCTCTTTCGTGTCTGTTAGGCTTACTTCATATTCACGTAAACATCAATCGGGTTGTAAAACAAAGTTATTCAATTTCATTGGGATTTAGTGAGAAATAACGGGTGGCACCAATAAGTGTCTTTCGTAGCCTGTAGTTATAATCAGAGTCTCCTGGAGGGAGAGCGAGAGTTTGTGTATAGATCTATACGGGGGTGACTCCCCCACACTTGAGCTGTTCGCTACAGTTAGACTCGTCCAGTCTAGGGTGAGAAAATCTTGATCAAAACCGGCGTTCGGAAAAATGCCAAGACAGGCGAAGTAGTCACTATTATGCATGGTTATAACGACTCACATAGAGATCCATTACCATCTAAGTACTCATGGGAAATCATATTCATACACCGTGACGATGCAAAGTGATTTATACAATAATACAAAACTATCATACTATTTAAATTGGAAAACATCGGGTTTTCCGGGGAGCGGCATTATTCACTTCTACATACAACAACTACAATACATGGAACAATTATGAAAGGCATTCACACTTACATGTTTTGAAATCACATACATATACACTTATGGGATCATCACATCTTTTTCGTAAACAGTTTTTGTTACAGAAAATATCGGATTTTCAGGGTTTTACAAACAATACAAACTATTTTTATATCAAACATGCTTATGAACTCACTAACATTATATATGTTGACCGTTTTCAAAATAACTTGTATTCGCAGGTAACCGTTAGAATGAAGAATCATCAAGCGTGTTTCTGAAATTTCTTTTGTGCAATGTCAATCGTTAAACAATTTATGTTCTGTGATGTTGTAATGTAAACAATGTACTTGATGTGAACAAGGTCAGTTGTAATGTATTAATGCATGGTGATGTTTATGTTATGTTTCATGTATATTCATTGTGATGATATTTCAATTTAAGTCACACGAGCCCTCGGACGTTTCCGCCGTCTGGTTCGGGGGTGTGACAAATACCAAAATATCACTTAGTCCAATTTAATAATCCTTCTTTGGGTAAAATGACCATTCTACCCCTAGTCCATCCCGGTCCATATCCAAGGCCCAAACATGGTATAAAAGGCCCAACACCAGGTAAGCTTCCCAAGCCCACTAGTGGCCCACTAATTGCCCCATTTGCTACATTGGGCCCAATCCCTTAATGGGCCTTAACCTAAGCCCAAACATTTCCTTGGCCCATATTATCTGACTTCTGATGGCCCACTAAGGCCCAAGAACCCAAAGCATGGCCCAAACCGAGGCCCAAAAATGCAAAGCCTAAATTGACAGAGTACGTGGGGCGTACATTCACGTACGCTAAGCGTACTAGCCAATGGTGTGTACGTTGGGCGTACCTGCATGTACGCTCAACATACTCCCCCCTGTAAAGTCACTTTCCCATTAAGTGCTTAATACTCTACTCCAAAAGCTACAAACACATATCCAAGTCCATTTCCATGTCTTAACCCACAAAGTCACTGACTTGGTGACTTTACTTGGCCCAAACAAGCCCAAACTCCTAAAAACGATATTCCACTTCCATAAAGAGGGATAGATCTCATGCATGAACCCATTAAGACATTCATGATGGAGACTTTATTGCTTATGGGACCCGGTTTACCTCTGAGGGTGGCTACCCCAAGCTCACAAACGAGATTTCATCATAAAGGTCCATTCTTGGGACCAAAATAACTCCAAAACCACACTACACTAGATCTAAGCATTCTTAAGCAAAGTTAGGAACTTTATACCTCCAAAGAGTTCCAAATGATGATGCTATTCCAGATCTATGAGCTCCAACTTCCCAAGTTCTTCCTTGCCAACTTCTTCGTTTCTTCTTCCAAGCGTACACCACCAAAATGAGCTTCTTGAAGTCAAAATCACCCAAGGATGAAGAGATGAGGCGTTCTACGGTTCCTCTGAGGTTGGGGGACAGATAATGAGGCTAGGGTTTGAGCCATTAAGTTCTTTTTATAGTTGCTCACCCTAAAAGTTAGGGTTTTTGCACACTGGACGTACGCCAAAAACACCCGTGACCTTATGACCTTATATGCTGGGTGTAACCCAGCCTTATGTTGGGCGTACTCGCGCGCTTACCACATTGCATGCATGGTCCCTCCTTGCGATTTATTTCCATTAGGGGCCACTTCTGCCAATAACTTCAAAGTGTCATAACTCATTCATTCCAAGTCCGTTTCCGACGAACGTTATATCCACGAAAAGGTGGCGAGAAGCCCTACGCTTCTATTGACACACCCCGGCCCAAAACCTCTTGAATAAAAACTCAAGACCCATAAAAGACCAAAACGCCCCTAGCCTTGGCCTCTGAAATCCATAGGCGAATACTTTCATAACAGGGTGTTACAGGTAGATCTGTAGGACTACCTGTGATTCTATCTGCATGATTATTTATATATGTTGTTATCTAGTTAAATGTCGACATATTTTGTTGGGTTGAGGTCGTACTGCTTTGTGCGGTAGCCAACAAACCCTGGAGCATTCCAAATATGAGCTGAGGGGTGGGTAGGGTATGCTAGACTCATACTGAGGGCTTAGGAGCATTCCAGATACGAGCTGAGGATCGGGTGGTATGCTAGACTCATACTGAGGGCGTAACGGTATTTTATTTAGATGGATGATTTGGTCAGGGAGCAAGCCATACATAAGTTGTGGGCCTCGAGGTCAAGCCAGACTTATGTTGTGGACTCAGGGGTAATCCATTCTTTTAGCTGTGGACCCAATACATGTTGTTATTTTAAATGTTATATGTTTGTGTGTTGGTACTTTGGGAGAACTCAATAAGCTTTTGCTTACGGTTTTTAGTTGTGGTTTCCGGTACTTTGGATGATCGTTGGAAGGCGAAGGTGTGACCGTATACATCCTCTTGTTTATGACTTATGATTTTGGGAGACTCTGATATTTGGAAAATGTTTTGAAAATTATTATTTGTAAACAATTTATGATTTGGGTTGATTTTAAAAGTTTAAATTTTTGTGTTTTTTTCGAGAGTGTTACAAGTGAAGGGTTTTAGTATACTACAACATCCTATGGTGCACATATAACCCTAAATGCTTTGGATCTATGTTTTCTCTAATTATACACGCAATATTGTTTCGAAAGCATTAAGCCTACAACTAGCATACAAATGACATAAACAACATGAAATTGAGTTATAGAATTACCTCTTTATTGTAGCTTGTAGAACTTCTTGAGTTTGGCCGTTAAGAACTTAGTGCCCCAAGTGTTGCACCTCAAATGGAATCACAACACACCTTTGGAAAAAGGATTACTTTTGAGAGAGAATATTCTTGCACCTAAAATCGGCTCATGGAACTCCAAGGATCACTAGTGTGCCATTTTGGATGCTAAGGGGCTTCTTATATAGTGTGGCAAGATTAGGGTTAGCACCGTGTAAACCCTAATGCTCATGACTCTTCATATTACCTAGTATCCATGGGTTAAACCTCCATGGACTACCATATTGGTTTAGCCCATCCTAAATAACAATTTGGCTCACACTATAAGAATCATTGATTTACCAAATCAATCCCCATATATTGAATTAGTCTCTTTTGATCACAAAATTAATTCCAAATTAATTCTTGATCAATAATAATTAAATCATATGATTTCATATTAATATATTAGAACATATAATATATTAACAAATCATAAATAACCTCTTCTCAAAAATCCATCCTATCAAATTGTCCTGGTGATATGCAACCCAAATGGACCATGCTACTATCGGGTCAAGTACATACCAATTATAGTTATGGGCTTAGACACCTAATCCAATAGTCTCCCACTTGGATAAGTCTAATAACTATTATTGCAAGTACGACTCCAAAATCCCAATTAGCAATCGTAGCTCTTAAAAGCCGTTGTCGAACTCTGACCTAGTCAATGACGCGTCCATTAGATAAGGGATCATATATTCCTCCATTCTAGATATCGTATGAACTAAGACATGGATTATAATCATTCTCTCTATTCATGTGTAGTTTCCCGATTTCCGATTTATGACGACTGACTAATTGAACAAATCAAATTAGTCCAGGCTTGGCCAAGCACTTCAGGTGTCATCACTAAATCATCGAGGGGCCCACATATATCACATGGGATAAAAGGAATGGATAAACTTTGACTCAAATGCTTGCTTGTACTTACTCATCAAATTACACACAACAATATGTTTTATAACACCAAGTTACTGGTGCGTTTACATGTGTCAATGTGCAACCGACTTGCAACTGCAACTCACACGTCTTGGTTTCACGAATATAACATATTATCATCTCATAATCACTCGAGATAAAATCCATGAAGTGATTCAGATGAGCGTGGGTTGAATCCAATACTCAAATCTTATACCAGGAGAACTCATGAACACTGCAGCAAACTTGTGCTATGTTTAAAACATCGAGACAAACTACAGACCCATTCATGACAGTCTTGCCTCAATACCTACTTCCAAAGTATGATCGACTGTGGATGGTTTGAATAACTTAGTTATTCGGGAAGTCAAAACATGCAAAGCGAAACACAAGAATAATACTAATCCTATATGGCCCCAAAACTTTTGAGTGCCATATTGATTAGTCATTATTCATTGTATAATGTTTCGATTTATCAACTTAATACTTGAATTAAAACAATAGTTATGCCATGCTCCAAGCATGCACACTATGCTTGTCTATGGTCCTGACTTTGTGAAATAGATCAATTAAAAAACATTTCAATGATGCTCATTTCACAATTCTAGATCTTTATTGCAAGTGTAAGAATTCCAGATTCTTGTCACTGCTAAACTATCATGTAATGCAGCCTTTGTAATGTCATGGTACCAAAAGTCACAGAGACTTGACCAACGATATTACAAAACTTTCCACAGGAGATTGATAACAAAACAATTCCAAGGAAGCGAAGTCTCAAATTCAAAGTACATTCCTTTGAATATCTTTCTTGCATAAAAGTTTCTAACTTTATCATATATTCTTAATCTCCAACTCCCAATATGGAAACATTCCATATTTGACATACGACAACTCATTATTAATAGAATCCTGTCTATTCATAACAATGTCAATATGTTCCATCCATTACTATACTTCCAACTGTCCTTAATCGACCAATCCTTGGCGAACCTTAGATTGTCCTTAACAGTTGTTTAACCACTTTATTCCTATCCGGTTCTATTCCTTTTTCCCTCTTAATGCCCTAGGAAATTGGAAAATTAGAACACGAGAATATTATAGCATATGCAATCGATCCTATACCCGAAGCATATGGGATACGATTCATAATGTCTAGCATAAAGACATGATACTTGATCAGTCTTTTGCTATAATATTTCTATTTTCCATGTTCTCATAATTCGAATTATGAAGAGGGATGCCGTAATCATAATCAAATTTTAAGAACGCAATTAACATTTCCATATATAGAATTTCCTTATGTTCAACTATTCCAACATAACATTCATATATATTTGACTAAATTTGATTAAAAACTCAATCTAAGCTTTTAGATTTTGAAATGAAGTATAATTTCCTCTCCCTTAATTATAGCAAAACAACTTTTCAAACTCTACAACTTTGCGATTTGAAACCTTTTGTTTTTCTATAATTAACATTGCTAACTTGCAACACTTTCCATAATAATTATGCTCCCACTAGCATAATAATTATTATCTTACTCGCATAACACTTATGCTCCCACTAGTTTTGACATATATTCAGAAATCAGCTGGACTTCTAGAAATCAATACTTATTGACTTCCTTTCCAAAGTTCAGACTTCTGATACAAGATGCTTCGATAAGACTTTATCTAGGCTTCTCAAACTCATACACCTTTCCTTAGATAGCTCACATGTGTGTCTAAACAATTTTAGAACTTACAGAAATAAGTCTCAAATGTTTAGACCTTTACTATTTCTCATAATTCGAACTATGAAGAGAGATGACGTAATCATAATCGAATTTGAGAATGCAAATATCACAATTGCTAACTATTAAAATCTACTTAGTGAAAGCGTTTCCTCACAATCATTTTCATGAATTGGAGAGAAACCTTATGACACTTAGATCTTATGGTATATGTGTTCCTATCCATGTGAATTTGTCATAACCATAATCACAAGACAAGGTTAGTAACAAATCCAAACTCATATAGAATGAACTTGTTCAATCTTAATTTCTTACCACCTGGCAGCACAAAGGCCTCCCATTGCTTCCAAGTTGTTATGCGAACAATTGAGAACTCATAGAACTCACATGCATAGTCAACTTTAATTGGAATGGGCACAAAAACAAGAATATGTCAACACGATAGGTTACAAACCTCAAGTCGTGTGCTAGTGATTAACAATAGGTTTACTCTTGTTAGTTCTTGAAACTTTTCAAGATCTTTAATACTCCCACTGACCTCTAGACATATAAGATTCACTTTTTCAAGGAACATTACTTGACAAACAAATACTCAAGAGTTAGTGCGGTTCCTTATCAAGAAAGACACTTCACACAATTGGTCTTAGTTGGTCTTTGTCCTTACCAAGACATCACAACTTACCAATTTCAAATGTACAAGAGTAAGAAAAATGTTACTCTACATTTGATAAGTGTTATAAACCTTCTTAATTTAGTGTCACTCAAGGCACAAGCTTGGAGTATGACTCTAAGACTTGTTTTTGGAACGAAGTATGACTCATATTCTAGATTTAACCATTTCAAAAATTCACGATTCCTCTTCTTAGCCATACAAATGCACTAAGATATCCTTAGAGGATCAATTGTGACATGGTTTTCATAATCATTAAGATGATCATAAAACACGATACTCAAGTACTCTCCCATCTTTTCAGATTGGAGAAACTTCTATCTTTCTGCCTAATTTGATTCTTCTCATTCGTTATGCCATACATTGAACTTTTCCAATGATTCAGAATTATAATTAAACTTGTAAGCATAACCATATTTACTAAACTTTAGTAAGTTATGACGAATATTCTTATCGTTCTTTGTGGTGGACCTGACCAGCGCACACCCAGTGTACCCGATCCCCTGGTCCTTCACTTGACTCAATATTCATGTGAACAAGGAATTAGTCTTGATTTCCCAAAGATGAAGGTTCTCATTCATCACACAATACAAGTTGCGTGACTCCAAGTTTCTATCCAACTGAAACTTGGGTGATGAGAATCTTTCCTTATTTGGAAAATTCTCGACACTACCATAAACGAAGGAATCAAATTCATATTGCTAACATAGAAACATAGAAACATCATTTTTCACAAATTCCATTGCAAGGAGATATAATAAAATAAAAAAAATATTTATTTATAAAATGCGGAAAAACTTTTCCTTACAATGCAATTACAAATGAAAACTATGTTACTGCATTATTCTAAGTAATCTATGATAACTCTTTTAGCAGCAACTCAAAAATACGATCATCGAACCATGTGATTGAAATCTATATTCACGACCAGATTCAACATACTGTTCCTTTAAGCTTCCTTCCTTTTGCACGATCCTACAAAACATCAAAATGCAACCTTGTCACATCATGTATTAAGAATCAACAATTAGGAACTTAATAGATTTAAACAGCAGATTTACCTGAAGCAGAGTCAAACTTATTGATTCTACCTTCTTTCAGATCTTTCAGGTAGTCAGTACAGCTTCGCTTCCAATGTCCCTTCAAATGGCAGTAGAAACAAATGGCTTCTTTTGCATTGACACATGAGACAATCACAGAATTAGCCTTTCTCTTTACCATTTGGTCAACCGGGTTGACTATGGCCGATCCCTTTCCATTGGGAAGAGAAATCTTTTCTGGAGTTCCAATGTTACCATTGTCAATGTCCATGGAAGTTTGAGAAGTAGATCTTCCAATCAAATTTGCTTTTCCAGTGCGCCAAATCATTGTTGATTAAGCAGCAACAAGCAAATAGGTAAGATCAATAAGGGTCATGTTGTGGTATGTCACATAGTAGTCCTTAATGAACTCACTATATGACTCGGGAAGTGATTGAAGAACCCAGTCAACAACCAACTTCCTTGAGACAACGACACCCAATACTCTCAGCCTGTCAATATGTGACTTCATCTCCAAGACATGAGTACACAAATGTCTTCCATCTTGATGTTTCATTGCAAGTAGGGCTTGAGTGGCCTAGCTTGAATTTTTCAAGTTCTCGAGTATGTGGGTTAGGGAGAATAATTGGAGGAGGTGGAGGAAATGAAGTATGATTTCCACTTCCACGATCCAACCGTGGAACATCATCTTCAAGAGGAAACCTTATTCCAAAAGATTTGGGAAGACCATAGTTGTCTGAACTAGACATCTACAAAGGGAGAAATTCAGGTTAGTTGATTTAAGTCCTTAATATAACACGCAAATGAAATATTAAGGCTAGGACCCAACTCAATATTTTACAAATTGGAAGAGGGATGCCGTAATCCAATTGCAAAATATTTGAAGGTAGGTAAATGACGATTTACCAATTTCCACCATGCAAAACGAAATTGATTATTAAGTTTTAATTGGATTGAAATTCCTAGATCCTTTGAGATTCATTTAATTTTTCAATGGCATGTTTAAATCTCGATTGTGCCCTTCAGGTTTGTGACCGGGATGCCAAGGATCACAAACAAGGTGTGAATAACCATGAAAATTAGCTTGGTACACTTAATGTTACAACAACCTAATCAATGTACCGGTTAACCACACACGCTCCATTGATATGTGATTAATATCAAGCTACCCTTTGCCACACACTATCAGTCCAGATTAGTGTGCCGGTTAACCACACACGCTCCACTAACGACTTAACAAGGTGCAAAGTGCAATTTCATGGGATAGCACCATATTCACATTTTTCCTAAACTAACTAAGATTGAGAATTTAATAAAAGTTTAGTTACTTTATAATTATCATTGTAGTTGAATTGTATACGAGAAATCGATTAAGAACAAGATCAATCAATGTAATGAACTCAGAAAGTAAATAAGACTTTGAAGTTTCTATTACTCTCAATAAGCTTGATTACAAAAGTAGACTACGAAATCTGGAAAACTCGTTAGTCTAAACCAAAGCTCAGTCCCTATTTATAGGAAACATGAGAGTACAAAAAATACTAAGTCTGGAACCTTTTCGCTTCGTACAAAAGTCACTTAGTAAATACATTACATACGAAATAGACTAAACACAATTCGACTCTTTACAAGACTTCGACCCTTACAATCTCCCCCTTTGTAAACGATTCGAACTACTCAATTCGTGAGAATCTGAGCAGCTAAGTGCATCATCCTTCGTATCTCAGAATACCATGTTAATACCTTCTTTAACTACTTCTTGTCACCATCATTTTTTTTCGAGCAGTTGTTCATACGAACAATAAAGTTCGTATATTGTGACGTTGTATATCTTTCGTTCTCAACAACTTGAAAGAGAAATCTCTTAGCCTTTCCTTTAGTGTCCTTCCCAGCAAACACTAAACCAAACGGTTTTAAACATATCTCTCCATCAGCATACTTTTTCAACTCAGCATGTGTCTTTGAAAGTTCCATTGCAACAGAGACTTTCCTATCCATACTCGAAGCCAACTCTTCATCAGTTAGGGCAAGACAATCATAATAATTGTCAATGAAGATTTTAATGTGAGCAAGACCTAGTCTGAACACTTCTTTGTCTGTACCCTTGAGTTGTGATGCCTCCATTTCTTTTAAAAGTAATGCAACTTGAATAAGATCATTCAAGTTCATTAGAGGGAAGTCTGCAATACTGAAATCGATTGCTTGATTGTTTGCACGAATCACATGATACCTGAAATTTTGTATCATGTCTTCGAACAAGACATCTTTCTTAATAGCAACAACTTTCTTGATCTTGATCAGAGACCACACTTCATCTTGCTCTTTTCCAAGTACAGCATGAAAACGAATTTTCATGTATGTATAATCATCTGGGTTTTTGAATTTCTCACTAATCTTGTATTGAGCAGTGATAAACATCATTTCGTTTATCGGAAAGTCCAACTGACAAAAATCAGTGTTAGCAATCGAATAGCTTTTCCTTGGTTTCTTTTCGAAAGCATACATATGATTGAATGCAACTCTCGATTCGATTGATCCATACGAATACAACTTTTTGGGATCACCTTTGTCCATACCAGGTGGATCATTTTCTCTCAACCTCAGAATACTTTGAACATGCCTTTGAAGTTCGATTTCAGCCTCCACCTCTGCTTTCTTTTCTTCTTTAGACTTTTCGACTAGCACACCTTTCCCTTTGTCTTTCGAATCTGAATTTGGTTTTAAGAAACTTGAACTACCCCCTTCTGTAGCCGAATCAATCACAATTCCTTTTGGTTTTGTAAAAGGTTTTGTGGTAACAGTTGTTGTTGAGATAGTATCAGACTTCATTGGAATTGAAACAGGAATTTGTGTAGAGAACACCTTTCCAACAACTTTCGAATCTCCATTTGTTATCTTCTCTCCTTCTCCCTTTCTATTCACATTAACTCCTTTGCTCACTTTTGTTTCTCCCCCTTGCACCCCTATGACAACAGGTGGGGCATTCTATGGCAACATTTGAGCAAACTTGGAAATGGGAGCAACCGCCTTCTGCATGACCTGATCAAGTAAATTCAACTTCTGAGTAAGGAACTTAGGAGTTAAAAACGAAGTTGGAGTAGGCTTCAAAACAACTTCTTTTAACTCTTCAAGAAGAGACTGCAATTTCACAAGCTGATTGTTGTCTTCAGTTGCTTTAGATTCAAACTTCGGCATTGCATCTTGAAAAGTTTTGACAAAATTTGTAACTGCCCCAGGAATTATATCAACCTTCTCTTGAAGTGAATTGTACTGAGAATTCATATTCATGAGTTCCTGAGAGACTTCCTTCTTCAACTCTTCGAGTTTCAAATTGACATCTTCACGAACCTTTTTGACATCTTGTACGAAGAGAATATGACGTTCCTTCGCAACAGCCTTCAAATCCTTTAAGGCCCCTTCAAAATTTCCTGCCTGAGTCTTGATACGAAGCTCATTATTTTGATCAGAAAGATCTATCTTCTCATGAAGTCTTCGTTCAGCTGCCTTTATCATTAATTCAACTTAAAGACCCGAAACCGAATGTTTTGCTCCTGAATCAGCTTGGGACTGAAGAAGTGAGTTTAACTTCTTGTTCAAGATTTTGAACTGTTTTCCTGATATTAACATATGATTAGGAATCTCCTCCTCTTCCGAATCAAAATGCAATTCGTCAAACGTTCCTCCAAAACCTCCTCCTTCGGTTTGATCATCAGAATGAGGTTTGGGTGTGTCTGTGGATTGTGATGGAAAAAGAGTAGTAATTGGTTGTTGAAGGATAGTTTCAAACAGTGGAGATGAAGTAGAAGTTGAGATGGGTGGTGGTAATGAAACAAACGAAGTTGAAGTAATAGGTGGTATGAAGAAGAAAGAATAATAGGTTGTGAAGACTTGGTTACCAATTTTTCGAGTGGAATGGTTGGAGTAGGAGAAATGATAGAAACATTCGAAATTGAAGAGATTATAGGGGTTGAGGTTACCATAGAAGTCGCAGCAATAGGAGTATCAGGAACAACTTCGTTGTCTGAGGAATCATCTCTTATTACAAGCTTTCGCTTGTACCGTTTTTGTGTGATGTGCTTCGCAACATCATGAGCACGTCTCTTTTTGGATAATGGTGAAACAGGAGCAGGTATTTCACGAACTACCACTCCTTTACTGCTAACCTGAGTCTTACGAACCATCGGAGAGTCATCAGACGAAGTTCGTTTAGATGATTTCATACGAATCCGTTTAAGAATTCCTGATTTTGAAGGAGCAACTTCTTTTGAAGGCTGAGCTTCATTCTCTTCCACTTTCTTCTTCTCATCACCCTAAACTTTCGTGGGCGAAGATTTATTAGACTTCGTTTTCTTTGATGGCTTGGAAGAGCCAGCTTCGATTTCAAGTAACACCTCAGTTTCAACATCAGGGTTCACCGTCTGCAAATACTTTACAAGCATCTTGTTCGTAGGATTCACCTTCTTGAGCATTGCATCTGGAATTCTTGCAACACTTGTAAAAATTTGCTCATCATATTGAACATTCTATGGAAATTGATACTTCGTAAACTCAGCAATTTCTTCACGCTGAGGAACTTGAATTCCTTCTTTCTCATACACCTTCTCCAAAATTAAACTCCAGTATCTAGCACAAGAAATTCCCTTAGCCACACTTGTACGTTCTAAGCTTTTCGTGAATTCGATCCACAACTGAGTGGCATAATCCACACTCAAGTCGTAATATAAACCCATGACCATAGCAAAAACTTCTTGTCTTCCCTTGTCAAGACCCACTTTTATTCCTGTTAAACATCGTAGAAAAATCCCAAACAAGAAATTCCAGATACAGGGAAGCCCAGACTTTTTGAAATCACTTATATTTTCGAGTGGTGGCTGGTGACCCATCTCGTTGAACATATGCACAATCTGAGGGTTAGAAGGTTTGAAAAAGGGTGGTGAATTAGGAAGCTCCAAGAAATGTGAGAACATCTTCTTGGTGAGACAAATGCGTTTCGCATTCACTAAGTTGAAAGTGAGTACATCAGTTCCTTTATTGAATGAAGCAGTAGATGCAGCCATAGACAACCAAGTTAGTGGAACTGCGAAAGATTTGAACATAGCGGTGGCAAGAACTGCTCTTTTCAATGCAACTATCAGCATCTTGAGATCTTCTGAATACAACGAGACATTTGATTCAACCTGATAGTTTGTGCTTTGTATCATCATCAGAGGTTGGGATGCAATTTCGTCGGTAGTGAAATTCTGAACAGCAGCCATTTGAATGTTGATTGGAAGCTTTCAAAATAAAATTAGGGCTTTTTGATCTTTTGTGAATTCTTGAACGCGTGATTTCAAAAAGAAAGAAGATTTTCCTTTTATAAGTAAGCCCAAAATAATGTGAACCATTTGTTATTAAGAAGTAGATCACATCATCCCTTGAAACGCGCACCAGTAGCCGTTATTGTAGCTATGTCAGATAAAGTTCCTTGAAAGTAGGGCCAAGGTACCAAACGGTTACTTTGAGACTGTTCATGAGTACTTGTGGATAAGATCAAACGTTTCGGATTTGAGGTTGGGCTCCTTCGTTTTTGGGATTCGAAACAAAGTCATTTGCCAGTCTTGTGAAATCATCAGCCTAAGTTGGTATTACTTAGAACCTCAAGGATTTCGTGAGTGTAGCGATTCAATGAAAAAGGATAAGAAGCAAATTAAAAAAAATTTGGATCTGTGATGTCAAATATGTTGACACGAAAGAACTTAAACCCCAGGCAAAGGTTGCTTCGTTAATTATCAAGAGAGATAACTAACAGCTTATGCATTTTCCCGTGAAATACAATCGAATACTTTTAGAGAAGTATCAAAGGGCTTCTTTTTCAAGGCTTCAATGGGTGGCTTATGAATTTCGTTACATATCAACCTAAACATAAGGTGAGAAATCGTAAACGAAATTACTTGTTTGACCAGTGTAGTCAGTGACAAGTGGCTTTGTAAAATTTGTGAAAGTGACTAGAGAAAAGAAGTGATACTCACACTGAAATCACATTCAAGGAAAAATAGTTAAGCTGGATTTCGTTGGGAAACAAATGTTGTGGGTTTCGAACATTTGATCAAAACCACTCATACGAAAGAATGTGATATGGAGTATACGAAACTTGGGTACAGAAACAAGTGTTTCGTAAGAATCTGGAACAAAGTTCCCCGTTAATTCCTTATTAAGTTCGGATATTTTGGTTTCACTTGCATCACGGTCTCATGATTTAAGATCATTAACACAGATTTTTTACATGTTTAAGTCACAATTGGTTTAATCAATGACCTTTTGAACATGTGTCTTTGTGTGTGAAATGTGTTAAGAAATTTTGTGATGAAAAAGATTGGTTAAGATTCGAATGTACCTCTGTTATATATGGACCAAACAGATAACTCTTAACTCATTTGAGAAGAGTAAGGTAGCTCATTGGACTAATGCGAATGTAAGCCTAATTTGGAAGAAACTTTCGTATGAAAAATTTCATTAAGGCTTTCGTAACACACATAGAGTCAGTTGAGGCTTGGGTCGACATGCAATAGTATGCTTCTAGGGACATCTTAACTAGTACAAAGATTTAAGAGAATTACCTTCCTATAGAAGCACAAGCATGACCCTTTGAAGAATTGTCGTGAAAATTGTTCTTGAAGACCTGAAAAAAAAATAACAAAGTAACCAAAAATCTTTTTGGATTTTCTATTTTTTTTTTAAAAATATATTTTTGTGATTTTGAATTTTTCGAAAAATAAAACAAGCAATAAAAGGAAATCTTTTTGATATTTTTGATTTTTCGAAAATTAATGCAAAGAAATAAAAATATTTTTGGTTTTTCAGTTGAACAAAATTTTAAACAAATGAAAAGAAATGATAGTACCAAACACGCGAAAAGTTTTAGTTTCAATATACGAAAACGAAGCGTGTCGAAGCCTCTTAACGCACAGTAACCTCTGAATGGTTAGGACAACAAGCCTCTGAATCGACACATTTTTCACCAACAACATTTCGTTTATTTTAAGTATTTGATCCTGGTACCGAATTCGCATCTAACATTCCCAAACCTGCTAAAATTCTCACAAAAGATTTTTCATCAAGTGGTTTAGTGAAAATATCAGCAAGTTGATTAGTAGTTTTGACAAAATGAACTTCAATGTTACCATCTTCCACATGATCTTTTATAAAATGATAACGAAGAGCAATGTGTTTCGTTTTCGAATGTTATACTGGATTACGACAAATGCGAATAGCACTTTGTGAATCACAGTACAAAGGAATCTTTTTCATATTAATTGCATAATCACGCAATTGACTTTGAATCCAAATAATTTGAGAAGTGCAAGCAGCAGCAGAAATGTATTCAGCTTCAGCAGTAGAAATAGCTACACAAGTTTGTTTCTTTGACAGCCAACTCACCAGCTTCCCATCCAGTAATTGACATCCTCCACTTGTACTTTTTCTGTCGAGAGTACATCCACCAAGGTCTGAATCCGAAAAGGCTTGAATGAAAAATCCAGATTTTGAAGGATACCACAGTCCCAACGAAACTGTTCCTTTAAGATAACGAAAAATATTCTTTACAGTTGTTAAATGTGGTTCTCTTAGATTTGCTTGATACCTTGCACAATTGAACACATAAAACATGATATCATGTCTACTTGCAGTTAAATAAAGTAAAGAACCTATCATGCTTCGAAACAAAGTAAGATCAACAGCAGGTGAATCTAACGAAGGTGTTAACTTCGTTCCTAATGCCATTGGTACTCTTAGCTTAGTGCTATTAGTCATTCCAATCTTTTCAAGCAAATTCTTTGTGTATTTTTCTTGGTTAATGAAAATTCCTTCTCTGCTTTGACGTATATTTAACCCAAGAAAATTTTTGATTTTACCCATCATGCTCATTTCGAATTTACTCTTCATCAAATTCTCAAATTCATTAGACAAAGCTGGATCAGTAGAGCCAAAAATAATATCATCAACATAAATTTGAACAAGCATTAGATGATCCCCAACTTTCTTACGAAATAATGTGGGATCAACTGATCCTTATTTAAATTTTGACTGTTTTAATAATTTGGTAGGAGTTGCATACCATGCTCTTGGTGCTTGTTTTAACCCATACACTGCCTTATCTAAAATGTAAACATGATTAGGATATTCTTCATTAACGAAACCTGGTGGTTGTTCAACATATACTGTTTCTTCGAGCTCTCCATTCAAGAATGCATATTTGACATCCATTTGATAAACGTCAAAGTCTTTGTGTGCTGCATAGGCTAAAAATATTCGAACAGCCTCGAGTCTGGCGACAGGGGTAAAAGTTTCTTCATAGTCGATACCTTCTTGTTGCGAATAACCTTTAACTACAAGCCTATCTTTGTTTCGAATAATTTTGCCATCTTTGTCGGTTTTATTTTTGAAAATCCATTTTAGCTCGACAATCGAAACATCATTAGGTTTTGGAACAAGTCTCCAAACCTTGTTTCGTTCGAATTCAGCAAGTTCAGATTGCATAACAACAACCCAATCTGAATGTTCCATAGCATTCTTAACTGTTTTTGGCTCTATTTTCGAAATAAAAACATTAAACATGCAAAATTCTTGATTCGTATTGAGTACCTCATTTTTCGCACGAATTTGAGCTCTTGTTAAAACTCCATCTTGTGGATTTCCTATAACTTGCTCTTTTGGATGATTCTTCGTCCATTTCTCAAGTGGTGGATATGATGGATCAAATTCCAATGGTGCATCTTCGTACATTTCTTCATTTTCAGTACCTACCACAGAAATATTATCATCAAATTCATGAAATTCATCATTTTGATCAATATTAATTGCATCTGTATCATCATGCTCCCCCTCAACATGATTATCGTTTTGATGCTCCCCCTCAAATTCATGATTCATACTACTCTTCTCCCCCTCGAAAGGATGCTCCCCCTCAACATTACGGACATCTAGCATACTTTCGCCGTTTTCAGTAGTATCCGAAGTGAGTGTTGAATCATCAGTATGTTTTGATGATTCGGGTGTTTGATTTTCATCAGCATGAACTTCAGCATCAATTTCCCTATCTGGAACACCAAAAATGAGATCATAATCAAAATCAATTGTATTATTATTGTCAGTTTGATTGTTTGATTCAGCAAGAATTGGTTTTTGTTCAAACTTTCTTTCTACTTGTTTAACATAGTAATCATCAAAGGTGAGATTAAAAGTTTCTTCAACTTTGCGAGTTCGTTTGTTCAACACTCGATATGCAACAGAAGTATGCGAATATCCCAAAAATATTCCCTCATCAGCTTTAGCTTGAAACTTTGAAAGATTATCTTTAAGATTCATGATGAAACATCTGCAACCAAAAACATGAAAAAATTTGACATTAGGTTTCCGATTATTTATTATTTCATAAGGAGTGATATTAAATCTTTTATGAATAAAAGAACGATTCTGAGTAAGACATGCTGTTGAAACGGCTTCAGCCCACAGATATTGAGGAAGATTCGCATATGTCAACATTGTTCTTGCTGCCTCACACAATGATCTATTTCTTCTTTCAACAACACCATTTTGTTGTGGTGTATATGGTGATGAGAAATTATGCGAAATTCCTTTTTCAGTTAAGAACGAATCCAGCATCTTATTCTTAAACTCAGTGCCATTATCACTCTTTATTCGACGAACATTCTTTTTCAGACTCATCTCTTTCTTTTTGATAAAATCAATCATTGTTTGAGCTACTTCATATTTTAACCTGAGAAAAAATACCCATGTGAAACGTGAAAAATCATCAACTATAACCAAAATGTACCGTTTCTTGTTAATTGTTTCAACAGTCGAAGGTCCACAAAGGTCAATATGAAGAAGTTCCAATGGTTCAACAATTTTTGAGTCTATCACGATAGGATGTCCTTTGCGATGTTGTTTTCCTTGTTCACAAGCTGCACAACGAGTATTATTATCAAATTTTAACACAGGAAGACCACGAACTAAATCTTCTGTAACCAGCTTGTTTAGATTTCGAAAGTTTAAATGTGATAAACGTCTATGCCATAACCAACTGACATCACTTGAAGCTTTCGAAAGTAGATAAACAGATGGTTTGCCCATTATTGGTTTAATATCGAGTGTGAACATATCGCCATATCGTTTCGATTTTAGCAATACTTCATTCGTCTTGACTTTTGAGATTATACTCCCTTCTTCGTTAAACACCACTTGATTTCCAGTGCCCACAACTAATTGTGAAACACTAATCAAGTTATGTTGAAGACCTTCCACATATGCAACGCGATTTACTGTGAACTGCCCATTCGTTACTTTGCCATATCCTTTCACTTGACATTTTTGATTATTACCAAATTTCACTACTCCAGCATTTTCGAGACTTCGAAAATCTCTTAAATTCTCCTTCCTTCCAGTCATGTGACGTGAGCAACCACTATCAATATACCACTTCGTATCATATTGCTCGTCACATAGTACCTGCATTTAATTAAAGAATTTAGGTACCTAAGGCTTTTTGGGTCCTTGGTTATTAGTTTGAAACAAGGAGTGAATTTTAGAACTAAAAGCCCAAGTTCGAATTTTTGCAGTTATACTGTCAATTAAATCAACATCATTATCTAAAGATATTGAAATATAATTTTTCGATAGTTTTGGACATTCATTAGATTGCACCTCAGGCTTCTCAATTCTTGTTAATTTGTTGATTGGTTTCCATCTCTGTATCGGAATATCTGAATCTTGAGAAGATAAACTTCTAGTTGTTGACTCATTCAAATACTTTTCATAAGCTGTTTTGATCTGAACTTGAGAAAACCTCCCAGACTGATACCTTTTGCCTTGTCTTTCAAGCCAATTGTTGATAGAATGAATTTCTGATTTTTCATTTGAACACGAAACTCTTGTTGGTTTTGTGATTGAAGGATTTGGAAAATTTGGCTTTTGTGGAGTAAATGTAACTTTTGATTTGAAAGTTTTGTTTGGAACTTGTTGACTATTCGTTGATTTTCGAACATTGTTAAGTTTTTGATCATTCACAACCTGGTGTGATTTCTCATACTTTCGAATGTTATCAAATTTTCGAATATGTGCAACCTTTTGGTTTATTGGAAATTTGTCTATTACACTCATTGGATGATGAAAAGACGTGTCTTTTTGTTTTTCTGTGACAATTGGTTTTTGAGAACTCTTAGTTTTTGAAGAATTTGAGAATTTAGATTTTGAAACACTGACTGTCTCATACGAAACTTTGGATTTAGTTAGAGTAGGTTTTTCGTTAGACACTACTTGCCAAAAAATTACTTTTCATGCCTTTCTTTTTGAAACTTTGTGTTCTTTTGAAAAATTGTTAACAAGCACTTTGAATTCGTTTGAATTGAGTTTCACAATTAGAGTTGAATAAACAACTTCTTTTGTAACAACATCTTTTTCTTTTTCTGATTTAACAACCCATTTTTGTTTTGAGTTTTGTTTTTGAAAAACATACGAATTCTTAGTGAGATTGTTTTCAACTGTGTTTTGATTTGCAAAGAATCCTTCATCAGTTGAATGCTTATTGTCTTTTTCGACCAATTTGTTGAATTCGGGCTTGACGTTCTCAGCATTCCCAGTTGTGACAAATACTTGATTTGGAAAAACTACTTCATCTGTGCATGTAAAATTCGGATACACGACAGTATGAGTTTCCAAATAGTGAGCACCTTTTTCATTCATCACCTTGTCAAATATTTCAGTTTCTCCATAAACTTGTTCAACAACTCTTGGAATTGAAGTTTCAGTTGAAACTTTCTTTTCTGTTTTACAAACATTTGAAGCTTTGATTTCATCCTCTTCATCATCACTACTATCTGTCTGACTGTCTCAAACTTCCACTTCATCAAAGTCAAATAATTTCGAAGTAGAGGGTTTTCCAATGTCATCCTCAACCATCGAATCATTAACAATTTCTTTACCTTTGGCCTTAGATGTGATGTTAATGATAGACAACTGAGAACAATCAATATTGTCTTCTTCTTCAATTTCACTGATTTCGCTAAGATTATCCGAATTCTCATCGACATCAGCAAAATTGAGTTGTGAATCAAGTTTCGAATGTTCAGTTCTTTTCAAAATTTTCACTTGTTCATCTTTTGTCAAACTTTCATTAACAATATTAACCAATTCATCAGCATTTAAAAACTCATCTATCTTAACAATGCCATATGCAAACCTATCGTCTGGTACTTTGTTAAAATCAGCTATTGTGTTTTCACAATCATATGATAGGACATCAACTTTTTCTCTTTCGAATGCAAGAAAAGGAAATAGTTTACGATGTTGTTCTTTGCTAATTTTAGAAGAATGATGTAATGCAGTTAATTTTGCATATAACCGTTTTGCAGAATTACAATAGATGTTACGTTGAGCCAACAACATTCTTACACCTTTATCTAGATTCTCTCTATCACAATTGACATTCCCTAATTGCAACTCTAGATACTCTACCCTGCAACGTTTCGTGTCTAGCATCTTTTGAGTCTCAAGCAATTGATTATTAAGTTTCTTTGCCTCATTACTAGCAGACACAACAATAGCATCAAAGTAAGCAACAGTATCATCAAAAGCAATTATTTCAGAATCATATGCATGTAAAGGAGTATTGAAAGATTCGAGTATAAAGCGTACCTTTGTTGTCATTGGAGATTTGTCACTTGACTTCGAAACAAAGCAATGTCCAAATATCTCTTCTTCTTCTCCATCCTCGAATTCTGCATACATGGCACCATGAGTAGGATGTCTCATTTCCTCATCATCAGACCCGGATGACCAAATCTGATAAGTACCGCTTTCTTCATATTCATTCTCTCCTCTTGCCACAAATGACAATACCTTGGCCTTCTCACGAACTTCCTCTAGTTTTTCAGCATAGTATGCTTCGTCCTTCACTCTATTCTTCTTTTCCTCTTTCTTACGAAGCATACAATCAATTGCAAAATGATTCGCACCTTTGCAGTAATGACAATCTACACCAGAATCTCCTTTCAATTTCTTTTCTGCCTTAAACTCTTTCACCTTGTCATCATTCTTCTCAGACTTTTCAAATTTCTTTTTCTCTTCTAAACCAGACTTCGTAAGATTTCCTTTCAACTCACTCTGCTTTCCCTTAGAATTAAAAGGCTTTTTGAAAAACTTCTTAACTCGATTATTCGAATAAAAAGCTATAGCTTCATCATCCGAATGCAAGAGGAAACCTTCTTCATCTGAATTCTCTTTTTCAGCAGATTCCACCTCAGATACTTTCGAAACCAGAGCTAGTGGTCCTCCTAAACTCTGTTTCGCTTCTTCCATTATCTCAGACACTTCACTTTCGTGTGTCTTCAGCTGATTGTAAACATCATTGAAAGAAGAAATATCAAAGCTCTGTTGATTTTTGATCATCATACTAACACTCCTCCACTCCTTCCTAAGTCCCATAATAAAAGTAAGATTATACTCCATTAGAGACCTTGTGATTCCATAACGATTGCATCTGTAGATCAACTCATTCAGACGATCATAGTAAACTTCAATTGTTTCAGTTTCCTTCTGTTTGAACTCTTTCAGCTCAACCAAACATTGCTTAACAGAATTGATCTTAGTCTTCTCGCTTCCTTGATACTTTTCCTTGAGAGTATTCCAGATATCCTTAGCAGTTTTACAACCACGAATGTAGTTATAAACAACAGGTGGCAAAGCACCTCTTAATTCTCTCATACAACGCTTTTCGTGTTTCTCCAGTCTTGTTTGTTGATCTCCAACAACAGAAGTAATTCCAGATGAACCAATATTTTGAACATTCGGTGGAGGTTGAACTGTTCCATTGATGCAATTCCACAACTCTTCATCCAGACCATTCAAGTAGTCTTCCATACGATCAGCCCACTGATCATAGTATTCTGGAATCAGCATTGGAATTTTGGTTGATGATCTGAGCAGATGAGAATACGAAGTCATTGTGTTCATGTTAAAGTTCGCCATTGATGAACACATGAGAAAAAAAATTCAGAAATCACAGAAAACTTGATGAATTTGATATTTGATCAAACGAATTGATCAGAAACTTATAATCGATCACTTGATTATACAATTTGAATTCAGGATCTAATCAAATCTGTAGATCAGATGTGATTTTCAGAACCAAAAGTGCAGAAACTTTTGAGACAAAAAAATGACTCAAAATCAGATGATTCAGAAAGAAAATCAGATCAATGCAGTTTGATTCCTGCTCTGATACCAATTGTAGTTGAATTGTATACGAGAAATCGATTAAGAACAAGATCAATCAATGTAATGAACTCAGAAAGTAAATAAGACTTTGAAGTTTCTATTACTCTCAATAAGCTTGATTACAAAAGTAGACTACGAAATCTGGAAAACTCGTTAGTCTAAGCCAAAGCTCAGTCTCTATTTATAGGAAACATGAGAGTACAAAAAATACTAAGTCTGGAACCTTTTCGCTTCGTACAAAAGTGACTTAGTAAATACATTACATACGAAATAGACTAAACACAATTCGACTCTTTACAAGACTTCGACCCTTACAATCATTATACTTATAATGAGAATTAGTGTCCTATCCTACCCGTTCGGCTAACGACCCTCCACCAGTCAAGGAAGCGGTGGGTGAGAGTGGACACCCATTAAACTGCCATTTTATAGGCAGTAACCTTATACCCCCTTATAGACCAGCTTCGTGAATGAGGCCTACTAACGGTAAGACTGACTTGTCTTATACATATATATAATTATTAAACTTATAATAATATAAAGTATAAGGGTAGAATTTTAACTTTTAAAACTCTAGGGTTTGGAACTAAAGTATTCAAAAGGAGACTTTACAAATTCCAAAACTTGAGGGCAAGTTTTGAAACTTGTCAAAACTTTTCATATCTCTAACTTATGAGTTTAATGAGGTTTTTATGAAAAACTTTTCAAGTTCCATAACTTGAGGACAACTTACGGAAGACTTTAAAACCATTTAAGATGACTTTTAAAATGAGACTCTTAAAATTCCATAACTTGAGGACAAGTTATGGAGTTCATAAAAAACATTTATGAAAAACTTTTCATTTTCCATAACTTGAGGACAAGTTATGGAATTCATAAAAGACATTTAGATCAAATATTTCAATTAACACAATAATCAAATAATTTTTTCAATGATCTAGATTAAACTCATAAGTCAAGATAATTCACATTAACTATTTACAAGAAATTAGTCTATCATATAAACTAATACAAATCTTGAAACTATGACAATTATCTTTTAATTGGACAAGCATGATCATTACCTTATGAAAAAAACACATTTCATGGTTCAAAAAACAGTTTGGGGTAATGATCCTAATCTAATTTCTGGCCAAAAGTCGAAAATCTGCCCACTGGAGCACCAACTCGACGAGTACATGAACTGGACTCATCGAGTTGGCCATTTAAAGAGGGGACTCGACGAGTTCACTGGGCAGAAGGCAGAAAATTCGATTTTTTTTACTTTGAAAACCAATAAAACATCAAGTATAATGGAAAACAATCGTAGTCTCTGATACCAGTGAAGGGTTTTAGTATACTACAACATCCTATGGTGCACATACAACCCTAAATGCTTTGTATCTATGTTTTCTCGAATTATACATTCAATATTGTTTCTAAAGCAATAAGCCTAAAACTATCATACAAATGACATAAACAACATGAAATTGAGTTACAGGATTACCTCTTTGTTGTAGCTTGTAGAACTTCTTGAGTTTGGCCTTTAAGAACTTAGTGCCCCAAGTGGAATCACAACACACCTTTGGACAAAGGATGAATTTTGAGAGAGAATATTCTTGCACCTAAAATCGGCTCATGTGTCACAACTAGCATTCTAGCTAGGAAATTTTGTACTCTTGTAAACATTATCTACTGTAAACTCGTAACCCTAATTCATGTTATGCTTGAAGTTCAACCTATGGAAACACATTCAAACCTAGATTCATCAAGTAAAGTTGAAAACCCTAGAAGTCCCGGTTTAAGTCCTATATGGACTAGGGTTTCCTTATTGGGCCTAATGGGCCAATAAGCTTCTAATTTGACTATTTTGGGCTTAGAACTCTTAAATGGGCTCTCATTAGACCCACTCTCAGAAGACTTAACCTTTTTGGGCCTTATAAGCCTAAAATGGACTAGTTTATCTTTAATGGGCCTTATTAGGCCATAACTAATCCAATTAGCTTTAATGGACTCAAATCCATTCTCTTATACAAAAATTGGGCCGTGAGCTACCCTAAGGGCCCAATGGGCCGTAAGTTTTCCTTATGGGCCTCATGAACTCGAGCCAAGGCAAGAATGGGCCAAAGTGATTCCTTCCTCCTTCCTTAGCCCATTTCGGCCCAAGTAAAACAAAAAAAATATATAAAAGAATGGATAAATGAGGGTTGACAAATGTAGTGCCACCTCATAAATATACATAGGGTATCCATGCACCATTCTCATGTTTCCATGCATGTCAACTCATCTCACTCTCTCCCCTCTCCCCTCTTCTTGTTTCGGCCGAAGACACACAACACACACACACACTACACAAAAATTGTCTCCATTTCTCTCTAAGGCCATCTCCTTCCTTCCTTCAAGGAATTCTCGAAAATTTAGCTTGGATTCAAGAGTCTTCATCAAGTGTTGTCAATCTTTGGTAAGTCTTTACACATCCAAGCTTCATAACTTCACTCTCTTGTTAGATTATTCCTTTACATAAAGTTTTTGGTGTTTATACTCTTAGAAATCTTCTTGAGTTCGAGATCTACTCAAGGAAGTTGCTAGGACCAAACTCTTCCATCTCTTTCTTCAAAACCGAACCCACAAACCTAAGGTGAGTTCATACCCCTCTATTTTCGGTTTTCATATGATTTATGGGGGAGAATACCAGTAAAATGTGAAGATCTATGTGTATGTGTATGTTATGTGTGATTTCTTGTGTTTTGTGTTAAATATGTTCTAAAAATGAAAGATATTTCGAGATCAATAGTTCAAGAAGGAAAAATATGTGATCTAGGTCATATTTCACTTAACATGTCAAGATAAACTACTATACAAGCTTTAAAATAAACACACTATAACATAAAATTTGTTATTGGACCATTTTTGATAAATAAACAAAAGATGGGGAAAAAGATGTCATTCACGGTTTCTACAAGGATCAAAAGGTCAAAACAGCTAAAATAAGAGTTTTTATAAATATTAGGCTTTTTAAAGGACTAAAAATGTAAATTTTAGCCTAATGGGCTAAAATTTGGGCTTTTCGACTATTTAGGCCCAAAAATGCGAAAAATCAAATTTAAGGGGCTGAAATGGAAAGTTTTCTCAAAACAGGGGCTATAAACATATATAAACCTATTTCAGGGGTTAAAATAGCCTTATTTATCAAAAGGGACTAAAAATGCAAAGATTTTGGATTTTGGGTAAAAATTGTAAAATTTGGGAAAAGTGTGGATTTAAATGCAAATCTTTTAACTAAGGGGCTGAAACTGTCCTAAATAAAATTTTGGGCTTAAAACATCATTTAATTAAGTGTTTAGGTCAAAAATGTCAAGAAAAATAGTTCAAGGACCTAATATATCATTTTTCATAAAAAGGGCTAAAAATTGCCAACTTTACCAAAATAAGGGGCTGAATTGGTCAAAGTAATATTTTTAGTCAATTATGTTAATAATAAAATAATTGGGTCAAAATATACAAAACTTTATAACTTATGGGTTTTAAATAGAAAAATAACTATTTTTATAAATCTATGAATCATTATAAAACAAATTGGTGATTATTACGACATATCGATTAAATAACTTCGCAACACTAATACTATACAAACAAGTAAACATTCTAATTGTTGGGCTTGAAAGATTCTAATCATGCTTATTGGGCCTTCGTGACCCATTAACATGACTTTTGGGCCCAACATAAATAATACATGTTATTGGGCCTCCTGTGACCCAATTACATGCTTAAGGGACCCTCAATGGCTTTTACATGCTATTGGGCCTCAGTGGCCCATTAGCATTGCTAGTAAGGTCCAAATAAATCTTATGCGAAATGGGCCAACGCGCCTTTCGTATACTCGACAGCCTTAAATAACATACGTAATTAGTAGGGCCTAGTAGTCCTCTTCTACTCGTCTGTTAGGCTTACTTTCTCTTCAAGTAAACTAAAATCAGGTCATTAATCAAGGTTAATCAAATTCATTTGGGTTAAGTGAGTAATAACAGGCGACAACAATAAGTGTCGGTCGTAGTCTGTAGTTGTAATCAAAGTCTCCTGGAGGGAGAGCGAGAGTTTGTGTATAGATCTATACGGGGGTGACTCCCCCACACCTAAGTTGTTCGCTACAGTTAGACTCGGCAGTCTAGGGTGACAAAATCTTAAGATCAATTCCGGTGTTCATTAGAATGCCAAGACAGACGAACTAGTCATTATCATGCATGGTTATAACGACTCACATAGAGATCCAATATCATCTAAGTAATCAGGGGAAATCATATTCATTCGTTGTGACGATACAATAATACAAAACAATCATAATATTTTATCGGAAAACGTCGGGTTTTCCAGGGAAACCAATCTTACTCACTTGTACTTTCAAAAACCATAATGCAAAACTTCTCATTTATACACGTTTTGAAATCATTCACGCATATACTTACAGGATCATCACAACATTTTCATAAAAAGTCTTATTACAGAAAATATCGGATTTTCTGGGTTTTACGAACGACATAAACTATTTTACATCAAACATACTTATGAACTCACCAACATTATTTATGTTGACCGTTTTCAAAATAACTTGTATTCTCAGGTAATCGTTAGAACGAGGAAGCATCCAGTGTGTTGAAAGTTTCTTTTGTAGTTGCTAATCACCAAACACATTATATTTTGGGATCATGTAATGTAAACCATGTACTTGATGTAAACAATGCCAGTCACGCGAGCCCTCGGACGTTTCTGCCGTCTGGTTCGGGGGTGTGACAGGTTGGTATCAGAGCTCTGTTTATAGTGAACTGGTATATCTATCCACACATTGATATGCAACTATAAACCCAGCAAGGGACTAAATAACTCTGAGCAAAACAAATAAAATGTGCTAATAAACACTTTTATTTGTGCGACTTAGAAAAATGAACATAATAACAAATCAAATAAGATGATTAGGGAGAACCTGATATCCCGGTTAAACCAGGGTTGTTCACAGTTGTATTAGGAATGAATGTAGCCTGATCAACTACATTTCTTCGTAACACAACTAACACATGCCCTGGGACGATCGCGATGGTCAGTAAACCTAAGGCATACCCTATTGTTAAACAAGAAGAGTGCATCAACCTAACTTTTTATATATAAATAACAAATCTTAGGAGTAATAATAGTTTATTTATATACCTCCTCACAATCACCATGGAAGAGGAGCATCAGGGCATTCAGTTTCATTAGGTCTTAGTAGCCCACGGGATGATTGAGGACGACCCCGAGGAAGAACAGGGGGGAGCACACAGCGTTGGGCCCGACGAGTACACGGACACAGACTACGAGTTTGATGGGACCGATGACGACATGGGGAAAGAAAGAGGCACAGACGAGGCCTCCGTCACACCACCTACATGTGAAACGCAGCAGAACCACCCTGCCCCACCAGGGAATCCTGTGAGAGAGAATCGTTCTCCAGAGGCTGAGGCTGCCGCACTACGGCAACATCTATTCGCCATGGGAGCACGAGCGGTGTAGGCTGAACAGGAAAGAGATGAAGTCATTGGAGAGATGACTGAGATGGCCCAGTTGTTGGCACAACACTTCGGTATATGATCTCGCTGCCACCGTTGGGCGCTTCCTAGTGTGTTAGGACCAGCTTTACCCTACTAGTACTATGTTCTCTTATGTTTACTATGTACTACCGACTCCATCTTTAAGTGATCACACTACTCATAGAGTCGTTATGTTGTCGAACTTTGTACCACTATGTGTGCTCTTTCGAGCAAATTTTCATGTATCAAAGTGCGGATAATATTAGTGGAAAATATTATGTGTTTACTTGTGATGTTGTTATCTGTTATGTGTTATACATTCTTATTGCTTAGCGTAAATTATGGAAACACTTAGATGCGCAAACCGATTCACGAAATTCCCAACTTAAAAACAATACATACTCAACATCTTTCTGTTTCGTAACAGCAAGATGCCGCAAAGACCAAACCGCATAAATAATCAACCACCGACACCACTGGAAGCCGACTCAGTTGCGTTTCAAGCAGCTGTATCTGCTGCAGTCACAGCAGCCATGGCGCAAATCCACCAAGGGAACAATGGCGGAGGAAACGGGCAGGGGGCTGGAAGTTCAAACAATAGAATAAATCAAGGACCTACCATGACATGCTCTTACAAAGACTTTACCAACGCCAAGCCATGAACCTTTAATGGAACGGGAGGTATCATATCCCTAAAGAGGTGGATTGAGAAAATTGAATTCGTCTTCGAAATTTGCGGGTGTCCAGATGGGTGCAAGGTCAAGTTCGCAGCATGTACCTTTGTTGATCAAGCTCTCTCATGGTGGAATGGTCACGTCGAAGCCATGACCCTTCCAGTGGCAAACTCGATCCCCTGGGAAGAACTGAAGGAAATGATGTTGGCAGAATACTGCCCTAGAGGCGAGATACAAAAGATGGAACAAGAATTGTGGAACTTGACAGTTCAGAACTCCAATATCGACGCATACATATCCAGGTTTAGCGAGCTATCCCTTCTGTGTCTGGGAAAATTATCCCTTCTGTCGTGATAGCATATGCCTCACGACAGTTGAAGCCGCATGAGGAAAATTACCCTACTCACGATCTGGAACTGGGGGCAGTGGTGTTTGCCCTCAAGATTTGGAGGCATTACTTGTATGGAGTGCGGTGTACCACTTTCACCGACCACAAGAGTCTGAAGTATTTGATGGACCAACAAAACCTCAACATGCGACGGAAAAGGTGGTTAGACGTGCTAAAAGATTATGATTGCGAGATTCTATAGCACCCAGGGAAGGCCAACGTAGTGGCCGACGCTTTGAGCCGTAAGTGTTGGGTTATGAGCATTCTAACACTCCTAAGTGTACATGCAACCCTAAATACCTTGGATCTATGTTTTCTCTATTATACATACAATTATGAACATCCAAGGTATTATCCTAATCTAGCATACAAAATAATAAATATAACAAGATAGAATACATACCTCTTTGATGTAGAATGTCTTCATGAAGCTTGAGTGCCTAGTGCCCCAAGTGTGACACCTCAAATGGTTCACACAACACCAAATACACTTGGAATAACTTGATAGAAACTTGAACACTCCTTGAAATCGTCTAGCCCTCACACTCACACATTAGTGCACGATTTCTTGAGCCATGGGATTCTTTTATATGGTGGCTATTAGGGTTACACCATGTAACTCATAACTTTACCCATTCCTTATGCTCCATGGATTTAACCTCCATGGAGTATCCATGGGTCACCCCATGGACTTAGTCCAACATAAGGAATCTTGGATCACAAGCCCACATATATAAGAATGAATGATTTACACAATCAACCCATATATTTAATTAGTCTCCTTTTGATCACTTAATTAATTCCAAATTAATTCTTGATCAATACTAATTAAATAACCTTATTAATATATTAGAACTTATAATATATTAACCGACCTTAAGTGTTATTTCTCTCATTATAGTCTATCCAAATGCATGATGCCATGCAACCCAAATGGACCATGCCGGGTCGGGTCAAGTCTTACCAATTATAGTTATGGACTTAGACATTAATCCAACAGCTACCACAGCACCACATGCTCCAGCCTCATCCACGCCGAATGCTACAAAACAGTACACAAGGAATCTTCCCAAGTGTAACAAATGTAACTACCATCACCACGGGGAATGCAGAGAGATGATGTGCACAAGATGCAACCGGAAGGGCCATACAACAAAGTATTGTAGGACCCAACTTCCACAATACCAGATGCCCAACAACAACAACAACAACAACAACAACACAAAGGATGGAGCCACTTATACCTGTTATGGGTGCGGGAAGACCGGACATTTCAGGTGGAATTGTCCCAATGCAAACAACCAGGCGACAGGAGCAGAAGGAAGAGTGCTGACTATGGGTCAAGGAGAAGCGGTTCAGGATCCCGCTGTCGTCATCGGTACGTTTCTCCTTAACCACTCATATGCATGCATCCTGTTTGATACCGGAGCAGAGCGAAGCTTTGTGAGTAATAAATTCAAACACTTGCTAAAACAACAACCCCAAAAGCTTAATGAAACCTTTACGGTGGAAATGGCTAATGGGAAAACAGAATCAACTGGGTAAATCTATGTAGGATGTACCCTAACCTTAAATCAACATGCCTTTCAAATAAACTTGATGCCTGTAACTATTAGGAGTTTTGATGTGATTGTCGGCATGGACTGGTTGAGCCCCCATCATGCCGAAATTATGTGTTGCGAGAAGGCCGTTCGCCTTCATCTCCCTAACCACAAAACCCTAAATATATACGGGGACAAACCCAGTACGAACCTTCGTCTTATCTCGTGCATTAAGGCACAGAAGTATCTATAAAAGAAGGACTTGGCGTTTCTGGCTCACATAGTGGATAAGTCCAAGGAAGAGGTAAATATTCGAGACATCCCAGTGGCTTGCGACTTCCCGGATGTTTTTCCTGAAGATCTTCCGGGGATACCCCCAGAAAGACAAGTCGAGTTCCGAATTGACTTGGTGCCGGGAGCCACACCCATTGCCAAATCACCCTATTGGTTGGCTCCTGCGGAGATGCAAGAACTGTCAAGCCAACTTGGCGAACTCTTGAGCAAAGGATTCATCCGACCTAGCTTCTCACCCTAGGGAGCTCCGGTCCTCTTTGTTAAGAAAAAGGACGGATCCTTTAGAATGTGTATTGATTACAGAGAACTAAACAAGCTCACTATCAAAAATCGCTACCCACTTCCATGAATCGACGATCTATTCGACCAGCTCCAAGGAGCAAGTCACTTCTCTAAGATAGATCTGTGATCCGGATACCACCAACTCAAAGTCCGGGAAGAGGATATACCCAAAACCGATTTCCGAACTCGCTATGGACATTACGAATTTGTTGTAATGCCCTTCGGTCTAACGAATGCTCCCGCTGCATTCATGGACCTGATGAATCGAATCTGCCGACCATTCCTCGACAATTTTGTCATTGTTTTCATCGACGATATCCTAGTCTATTCTCGAAGCGAAGAGGAGCATGGCCGACATCTCTGGCAAAATCTTGGAAACTCTACGAACTAAAAATTTATACGCAAAACTCTCTAAGTGTGAGTTCTGGCTCCGTAGTGTGAACTTTTTGGGTCATGTTGTCAGTCAAGAAGGGATACATGTAGACCCTTCTAAGGTCAAAGCCATAGAAGGATGGGCGGTCCCAACGACACCCACAGAAATTCGTCAATTTTTAGGTCTCGCAGGCTATTACAGGAGATTCATTCAGAACTTCTCCAAAACAGCCAAGCCACTTATCATGCTTAAACAAAAGGGTGTGCCATTTGAATTGACAGAAAAGTAGGAGGTTGCCTTCTGAACTCTGAAGCGAGCTCTCTGTAGTGCACCAGTACTATCACTACCAGAGGGAACAGAGGACTTCGTAGTTTACTGCGATGCTTCGAATCAGGGTTTAGGCTGTGTACTCATGCAGCGTGGAAAGGTGATAGCTTATGCATCCCGACAACTAAAGACACATGAGGTGAATTATACCACCCATGATCTCGAATTGGTAGTTGTGGTCTTCGCCTTGAAAATTTGGAGGCACTACCTCTATGGTACCAAGTGCACCATTTTCACCGACCACAAGACTCTCCAGCACATTTTAAATCAAAAGGAGTTAAACATGAGGCAGAGAAGATGGGTTGAGCTGCTAAACGTTTATGAGTGCAAAATCAAGTACCACCTAGGAAAGGCTAACGTCGTAGCTGATGCCTTAAGTCGGAAAGAATACTCAACTCGTCGTGTGAAGACCCTTTCGATAACCGTTCAATCCCATCTATCCTCGCAAATCAAAGCAGCCCAGTTCGATGCCATGAAGATAGAAAACAGAACAAGCGAAGCATTACGTGGAATGGAAAAGAACTTTGAAGTCAAGAAGGACGGAGCATATTACTTCATGAACCGAATTTGGATCCCTAAACTTGGGGGATTCAGAGAAGTAGTCATGAATGAAGCCCATAAGACACGATACTCCATCCATCCGGGTTCAGATAAAATGTACTTGGATATCAAGCAGCAGTATTGGTGGCCTAACATGAAGGCAGAAATTGCCACTTACGTTAGCAAGTGCCTCACTTGTGCTAAGGTGAAGGTAGAATATCAGAAGCCCTCGGGACTATTACAACAACCAGTAATACCCGATTGGAAATGGGAAAGGATTACTATGGACTTTGTGACCAAATTACCCAAGACAACAGATGGATTGGATATTGTAAGGGTTAAGATGTTGTAATTAGTCGAAATATATTTTGCCTCTTCGAATGTTTTGTAATGTATTTTACTAAGGCGCTTTTATTTGAAAATTTAGTGTCTATGCCTTAGTATATTTTTTGCATGCTTTCTGTTCCCTATAAATAGGGATATTTACTAGAGTTAGATAAGAGTTTTTACAGACCTGTCTTTGTACTCTATAAACATTCGAAAGCGTAATAGAGCTGAAACAAGATCATATTTACATCTGGTGTTCAATCTCGCATTCTTAATTGATTTCATACTCTGATTCGTTTTATACTTGATTCTATGATTCATCAATTGGTATCAGAGCAGGAATCACATCTGTGATCTGATTTTCATCCATTCAAAAAGTTTTTGAATCAAATTTTTGGTTCAAAAGTTTCCGCACTTTTTTATCGTGAAAAATTTGTCTAGATTTTAGTTTGTGATTTGATTCTGCATTTGAATTGTTGAATCGAGTGTTCTTCTTGCAATTCCGATTTGATTCAACTAGTTTGTTTTCAAATTTCCAAATCTTCTTAAAAATTTTCAAAATCTTCTTAAAAAAATTTTCAAAATCAGCTTCCGTACAACAATGGCGAGTTTCAATCTCAATTCGATGACCTCGTTTTCTCATCTGTTAGGATCATCAACCAAAATTCCAATGCTAATCCCTGAATATTATGATCAGTGGGCTGATCGTATGCAGGATTATCTGAATGGTCTTGATGAAGAATTATGGTCATGTATCACTGGAAATGTCAATGTTCCAGTGAATGTTCAAGCAATTGGATCATCTTCTACAAGTTCTGATGTTGATAATAAAACTGATCGTCTGAAGAAACTGGAGAAGAGGTGTATGAGAGAATTGCGAGGAGCTTTACCTCCAGTTGTGTACAATTATGTAAGGAGTTGTAAAACTGCAAAGGAGATCTGGAACAATCTGAAAGATAAGTTTCAAGGAAGTGAGAAGACGAAAATTAATTCAGTCAAACAGTGTTTGGTGGAGCTGAAAGATTTCAGACAAAAAGAATGTGAAACAATTGAAGTCTACTATGATCGACTGAACGAGTTAATCTATCGTTGTAATCGCTATGGAATTACCAGGACTTCAATGGAATTCAATCTCATCTTTGTGATGGGTCTTAGAAAAGAATGGAGAAGCGTAAGTATGATGGTGAAGAATCAGCAAAGTTTTGATACATCAACTCTCAATGATTTGTACAATCAGTTGAAGACACACGAAACTGAGGTAAATGAAATTGCTGAGGAGACGAAGCTAAATTTGGGAGGTCCATTGGCACTTGTGTCAAAGATATCTGAGAAAGAAGCTGAAAATGGTGATTCTGAGGAAGAAGAAGGATTCATCATGAATTCGGATGATGAGGCGATAGCTTTTTACTCGAATAATCGTGTTAAGAAGTTTTTCAAAAAGCCGTTTAATCCGAAGACTAAGCTTGCTGAGGTAAAAGGAAGTGCTGTGAGTAAAACTGTTGTTGAGGAGAAAAAGAAAATTGAGAAGAAAGATTCGAAAATGTCTGAAGGAAATATCGAGAAAAAGCTGAAAGGTGATGCTGGTATAGATTGTCATTATTGCAACGGAGCTAATCATCTTGCGAATGATTGTATGCTTCGGAAGAAGGATGAGAGGAAGAATAAAGTTAAAGATGAAGCGTATTATGCAGAGAGGCTTGAGGAGGTTCGTGCGAAAGCCAAAAACTTGTCATTGGTTGCAAAAGGTGCACATGAGGATGAAGATAGAACGTATCAAATCTGGTCATCCGGATCAGACGATGAAGAAATGAGGAATCCAACACATGGAGCAATGTATGCGAAAATGGAGGAGGACTCAGATGACGAGGAATTCGAAGTGAAAGGACGATGCTTCGTATCCAAGACAGCAGACAAATCTCCAATGACAACAAAGGTACGTAAAATTCTCGAATCTTTTAATATTCCTACACATGCTTATGATTCTGAACTAATATCTTTTGATGAGACGGTTACTTATTTTGATTCAATTGTTGTGTCTCCTAGCAATGAAGCCAACAAGTTGTCAATGGAGTTGTTAGAGACCAAAAAGCGATTAGACATGAAAATAAGTAAAATTGATTGCTTGGAATTACAAATAACAAATATTATGTGTGATAGGGATACTTTATCAAGTGAAGTCAAACTTTTGCTAGCACAAAGAAACATTTATTGTAATTCTGCTAAAAGACTTTATGGAAAATTAACTGATTTACATCATTCATGTGAAATAAGTAAAGAGCAACATAGAAAATTACTACCTTTTCTAGCATACGAAAGAGCTAAGGTAGATAATATTTCGTATGATTGTGAGCAAATAATAGCTGATTTTGACAAAGTTCATGATGATAGATATAAATATGGAATTGTCAAAATTGATGAATGTCTTGATGCGAATGAATTAGTTAACATAGTGAATGATACTTTGACTAAATCTGAACAAATTCAAATTTTGAAAAAGACTGAGAATTCAACATCTGATTCTCAATCTAATTTTGCTGATATTGAAGATAATTCTGACAATATTAGTGAAATTAGTGAACTTGAGGATGTTGATTATTCCCAGTTGTCTGTTGTTAATGTTGCATCAACATTTAAAGGGAAAGAAAAAGTTAAGGATTTGATGGATGAGAAAGAAACTGATATACCTTCAACTTCGAAAGTTTGTGATATGAACTTCGTGGATCTCAAAGTCAGTCAAACTAATGATAGCGATGATGAAGATGAAGAGAAAATTTCGAAGGGAAAGAAATCTTCAAAGGAAGAAGAAACTCCAAGAATAGTGGTTGATCAAGTGTATGGTGATACATAAAAGTTCGAAAAAGTAATGACTGAAAAAGGTGAACATTACCTTGAAACGAATACTGTGGTTTATCCAAATTTCAAGTGTACAGATGATGTCATTTTTCCAAATCAAGTTTTCGTAACTACTAGAAATGCTGAGAATATCAAACCAGAATTAAAGAAGTTAGTTGAGGAGGATAATTCAAAAACAACTGATGAAGGTTTTTTTTCGCAAATCAAAGCACAGTTGAAAACAACTTAACAAAGAAATCATACATGTTTCAACGTCAAAAACCACAAAGAAAATGGGTTGAAAAATCAAAATTTGAAAAAGAGAATTCAAAACAAGTTGTAAAAGAAAATGAAAAAGTTGTCAAACTAAACTCCAAGGAATTCAAAGATCAAATTGACAAATTTTCAAAGGAAAACAACATTTCAAAAAGACAAGCTAGGAAGAAAATATTTTGGCAAAATATTGAGTCTCAAAAGATGTCTGAATCACAATCACCCAAAAATATTTTCAAAGCTAAAAATTCCTCTTTTTCAACAAAAACTCAACATTCATCACAATCAAATCATTCAAGGTCTGAAGTGAATAAACAACCAAGGTTTTCGAAAGTTTCAGAAACTAATATTCCAAGAAAATTTTCCAATAAATCAAATCCAAATCAAAAATTATTTCAACGTCAACATTTTAAATCAACAGTTGATACATCATATGCTCAATCTTTTCTAACAAATCCAAAAGTTGATTTTGTTACTCAAAAGCCAAATTTTCCTAATCATACGAAGAAATAAACTATGAAAATTTCACGTGAAAAAGGAATGACTTCAAGGAAGAACATTGATCATTGGCTTGAAGGCAAAGGAAAGATGTATCAGTCGAATACATTTTTAAAGGAGCAAGTTCACGAAGCATATGAGAAGTATGTGAATACTTCATCAAACGGCAGTTCATCTTCTAAGGATTCGAACATATCAGTCAAAGCTTGGAAACCAGTAATAAAAGCAAAGAATGTCCATTCACAAACTCAGAATTCGAAGGGTAATGTCAGTGAACATTCGAAACCATCAAAATCTTATGTTTCGGTTTCTTTAAATGAAGATGTGAAATTAATTGATAATCTCAAAACCAAAGTTTGTGATTGGGTTAAAAGTTCTTCATTACATTCGAAATTGAAATCTAATTTCCAAGGACCCAAAAAGCCTTGGGTACCTAAATTTTTCCAATGATTGTAGGTACTATGTGACGAGCAATATGATAATAAATGGTACATTGATAGTGGTTGCTCTCGTCACATGACTGGGAAGAAGGAGAATTTACGTGATTTTCGAAGCCTAAAAAATGTTGGAGTTGTGAAGTTTGGGAACAATTAAAAATGTCAAGTCAAAGGATATGGGAAGAACACGAACGGACAATTCACAGTGAATCGTGTTGCGTATGTTGAAGGTCTTCAACATAACTTGATAAGTGTTTCCCAACTTGTTGTGGGCACTGGCAATCAAGTTCTTTTTAATGAAGAAAGAAGTGTTATTTCGAATGTCAACACTAAAGAAGTGTTACTGAAATCCAAAAGGAAAGGTGATATGTTCACTTTGGACATCAATCCGATAGTAGGGAAACCTGCTATATGTCTTCTTTCGAAAGCAACATCAGACTTAAGTTGGCTTTGGCATCAAAGACTTTCTCATCTCAATTTTCGAAATATCAATAAACTTGTGGTACAAGATTTGGTAAGAGGTTTACCTGTACTTAAATTTGACAATGATTCTTTATGTGCAGCTTGTGAAGTTGGAAAGCAACATAAACAAGGTCATCCAATTACGATAGATTCGAAAATTGTCGCACCTTTGGAGCTCTTACATATTGATTTGTGTGGTCCTTCGACAGTTTCAACTCTCAACAAGAAAAGGTACATTTTAGTTATTGTTGATGACTTTTCCAGATTTATGTGGGTTTATTTTCTCAGGCTTAAATCCGAAGTTGCACAAATCATGATTGACTTTATCAAAAAGATGGAAACAACATTCAAGAAGATTGTTCGAAAAATTAAGAGTGATCATGGAACTGAATTTAAGAACAATATCCTTGATTCATTTTTGGTGGACAAAGGGATTTCGCATAACTTTTCATCTTCATACACACCACAACAAAATGGTGTTGTTGAATGAAGAAATAGGTCTCTATGCGAAGCAGCAAGGACTATGCTGGCATCTGCGAATCTTCCACAATATCTTTGGGCTGAAGCCGTATCCACCGCATGTTTTACTCAAAACAGATCTTTCATTCATCGTCGTTTTAACATTACTCCATATGAAATTCTCAACAATCGAAAACCTAACGTCAAATTTTTCCATGTTTTCGGATGCAGGTGCTTCATTATGAATCTCAAGGATAATCTTACGAAATTTCAAGCTAAAGCAGATGAAGGGATTTTCTTGGGATATTCGCATAATTCAGTCGCATATTGTGTGTTGAACAAAAGAACACGAAAAGTTGAAGAAACTTTTAATCTTACATTTGATGATTACTACATTAAACAAACTACATCGCAGTTTGAAAATCATGCTATTCTGAAAAACATACAAGATGAATCTGAATCCTCACAAACCTTAGATATTGATTATGATTTAATTTTTGGATTTTCAGATCATGTTGTTGATGCTGAAATAAATGCAAATGATAATCATCTCTCTGAACTAACGAAGCTTACTGATGATTCAACATCAACTTCTCCAGAGAAAGGCGAAAGTATGCAAAACAATCCGGTGGAGGGAGAGCGCTTGGATTCGAATACTCTAGTTGAGGGAAAGCATTCTTTCGAGAGGGAGAATGAAAGATTGAATGCTGATGTTGAGGGGGAGCATGATGTTGAGAGGGAGCATAATGTTGAGGGGGAGCATTTAGAAAACATTGAGAATAATAATGATTTTGATGATGTTTTTTCGATTGCAGGTTCAGAGAATGATGATATATACGAAGATGCACCTTTGGAGTTTGATCCAGCATATCCGCCAATGGAAAAGTGGACAAGAGATCATCCGAAGGATCAAGTAATTGGGAATCCACAAGAGGGTGTTTTAACAAGAGCTCAAATTCGTTCAAAGAATGAGGTATTGAATACTCATCAAGAATTTTGCATGTTCAATGTTTTCATCTCTAAAATTGAACCAAAAACAGTTAAGGTTGCAATGGAACACTAAGATTGGGTTGTTGCGATGCAATCTGAATTGTCTGAATTTGAACGAAACAAGGTTTGGAGATTAATTCCTAAACCTGAAAATGTTTCGATAGTCGGGTTAAAATGGATTTTTAAAAACAAAACCGACAAAGATGGAAATATTGTTCGAAACAAAGCCAGACTTGTTGTTAAAGGATATTCACAACAAGAAGGAATCGACTATGAAGAAACTTTTGCCCCTGTCGCAAGACTCGAGGCGGTTCGTATATTTATGGCTTATGCAGCTCACAAAGACTTCGATGTTTATCAAATGGACGTGAAGTGTGCATTTTTAAATGGAGAGCTTGAAGAAACAGTTTACGTGGAACAACCCCCAGGTTTTATTAACGAGGAATATCCAGATGATGTTTATATTTTAGATAAGGCAGTTTATGGTTTGAAACAAGCACCACGAGCATGGTATGCAACTCTTACTTCATTTTTGAAACAATCTAAATTTAAACAAGGATCTGTTGACCCCACATTATTTGGAAAGAAAGTTGGGAATCATCTAATGCTTGTTCAAATTTATGTTGATGATATTATTTTTGGCTCAACTGACCCTGCTTTATCTAGAGAATTCGAAGATTTGATGAAAAGTAAGTTCGAAATGAGCATGATGGGAAAAATAATAATTTTCTTGGACTGAATATTCGTCAAAGCAGAGAAGGAATTTTTATTAATCAAGAAAAATATACGAAGAATCTGCTAGAAAAGTTTGGATTGACGAATAGCACAAAGTTACGAGTTCCAATGGCAACTGGCATAAAGTTGACACCTTCGTTAGATAAACCTGCAGTTGACATAACTCTTTATAGGAGCATGATTGGTTCATTACTTTATCTTACAGCAAGTAGACCTGATATCATGTTTTCTGTGTGTAATTGTGCAAGGTATCAGTCAAATCCACGAGAACCACATCTCACTGCTGTGAAGAATATATTTTGTTATCTAAAAGGAACAATTTCGTTAGGATTGTGGTATCCTTCGAAAACTGGGTTCTTTGTACAAGCTTATGCGGATGCAGACTTTGGTGGGTGTAATCTTGATAGAAAAAGCACAAGTGGTGGATGTCAATTTCTCGATGGCAAATTGGTGAGCTGGCAGTCGAAAAAGCAAACATGTGTATCAATTTCAACAGCTGAAGCAGAATATGTGGCTGCTGCTGCTTGCACTTCACAAATTATATGGATTCAAAGTCAATTGCGTGATTATGCAATCAATATGAAAAAGATTCCATTATATTGTGATTCTCAAAGTGCAATAAGAATTTGTCATAATTTTGTGCAGCATTCGAAGACAAAACATATAGCACTTCGTTATCATTTCATCAAGGATCACGTGGAGGATGGAAATATTGAAGTACATTTCGTGAAAACAACTGATCAGTTAGCTGATATTTTCACGAAACCTTTAGATGAAAAATCCCTTGTGAAAATTATAGAAGGACTTGGAATGATCGATGGAAATTCTGTTCCATGTGAAAAAGGCGAATGATGAATGACCAGGAATGATTCAGAGGCGTTGAATGAAAGACAAAGCAATAACCGTTAGCATTCAGAGGTTACTGTTCATAGTCAACGCTTCTACCCCTTCGAATTCGTAAATTTGTCACTTATTTTAAGGGTTGATTCAGAGGTTACTGTTCATAGTCAACGCTTCGACCCCTTCGAATTCGTACATTTGTCACTTATAAAGGGATGATAAAATTTTGTATTTTTGCAACAAGTACAGTTTATTTTCATTTTCGAAAAATTAAAAATCCAAAACGATTTTCTTTTGTTTTGTCATTCAATTTTCGTAAAATTAAAAATCCAAAAAGATTTTCTTTTGCTTTGTCATTTAATTTTCGAAAACTTAAAAATCCAAAAAGATTTTCTTTTGTTTTGTCAGTCAATTTTTGAAAAATTAAAAATCCAAAAAGATTTTCTTTTGCTTTGTCATTTAATTTTCGAAAACTTAAAAATCCAAAAAGATTTTTGTTTGTTCTGTCTCTACTTTCGAAAAATCAAAACAACAAAAATATTTTGATTCTTATTTCTTTTTAGTATTTTGTTGCAGATAATCATGAAGATATACAATGGATTATGCTTGCAGTTCTAGGGTCAGGTACATTTTTCGTATGAATCAATACATTTTTCATCACTTGAACTAGCTAAGTTGTCCCTAGAAGCATGCTGCTGCATGTTGTCCAAAGCCTCCAATGACTCAATGTGTGTGTACGAAAGCTTTAATGAAATTATTCATACGAAAATTTCTTCCCAATCAGGCTTATATTCATATTAGTCTCTGAGCTACCTGACTCTTCTCAAAATGAGTTAAGAGTTTACTGTTTTTTCCAAAAATAACAGAGATACTTTTCGTGTCTTACATCCATCTTTTTCACCTATAAAGTTCTTACACGATCACACACGAATACATATGTCAGAGAGGTCTCTAATCAAACCCATCGAGACTTAGACATATCAAAAATCTGTGTTTATGATCTGACATCTTGAGACCGTGATGAAAGTGAAACTCAATTTTCACTACACTTTTAAGGAATTTACGAGGAACAATGTTCCAGATTTTCACAAAACATTTGCTTCAGTACCAAAATTCGAAACTCCAAATCATATTCATTTCGAATGAGTGGTCTTGATCAAACATTCGAAACCCTTGATGTTTGTTACCCAACAAGATCCAGCACAAATGTTTTCTTGAATATGATTTTCCTGTGAGTTTCATTCGAAATTCAATGTCACTTAAAATTTTTCAAAGAAAACTTGTCACTGACTACACTGGTTAAACAATTAATTTCTGTTACAATTTCCCACCTTATGTTTAGGATGACATGTAACGAAATTTTTTTAATTACCCACAAAGCATTATAAAAGAAGCCCTTCGATACTTATCAACAAGTACTCGATTGTAATTCACGGGAACCTACACAAGCTGTTGATCATTTTTCTTAATGATTAATGAAGCAATCTTTGCCCGGGATTTCATCTGCTTTTGTGTAAAATTGATAATTTGACATCACAATATCCCAAAATTTTCTTATCTTTGTTTCTCGTCTACATTCTTTGGAACACTGGACTCACGAAATCCTTGAGGCTCTGAGTAATACCAACTCAGGCTGATGATTTCAAACTTCTGGCATATGACTTCGCTTTTCATCCTAAAAGTGAAAGAGCCTTGCTTCCATACGAAGGGTTCTGACGGTTACAATCTTCTTGGGGATAACAATACAGGCTGTTTATAAATGACGTATGGTTTTATGTCTGGTTTTCAAGGAGATGTGACAGCTACTTTTTGACGCATGGCTACTTTTACGCAGTAATGGTCCGATTTTCAATGTGCCACGTCGGATATCATTAAATACATATCCCGATTCAAATTCAAACTTCAGGGTTACATATAAAAGGGGATTCAAGGGTTCATTATCAGTTTACGCGATCAAAAAGAAAAATTCCCAAATTCTCTGATCATCAAAGTCTTCAAACCCTAACAATGGCGACTTCTGTTCATGTTGATGCTGATCCTTCTCAAACCACTGAAGATGTCTCTTCATTACCAATAATGAAGATTCAAGCAACAAACTATTACTTGGAGGGTGATGTTTTCTCAATACCCGGAAGAATTGAAGATGCTAATCGTTGCCTTGAAGAACTCTGTTTTGTCTAAGGCGATGTTCAGTTCATTCTCTGTTCCAATGTCATGGCTTTCTCAAGCAGGATCAACTGCTACTTACAACAAAGCTTCTGATACAATTACTTTCCATCTGGTGAATGACAAAAAGGTCAGTGTATCCAAGAAACTCTTTTGCCAAATTCTTGAAATTCCGAATTCACCTCCATATGTTGCTTTCACATTCCCTCAAATCGTTAATATGTTTAATGAGATGGGATATCAGCCTCCACTATCAAAGATCAGTGATTTTAAGAAATCTGGTCTTCCACGACTATGGAATTTCTTATTTGGTATTTTTCTAAGATGTTTAACGGGGAGACCAGTTGGTCTTGATAAAGGAAGAATTGAGGTTTATGCAATGGTTGCTGGTATATATTATGATCTTCAAGTGCACTGTTCTACACAATTGTGGAAGGAATTCCAAAAGAGTGTAGAACACACGAATGCTATTCATGGTATTTCGTGTGCGAGATACCGGAGCTTGATTTTGCAATATTTTTACAACAAGGAAGGGATTTTGGTACCCAATGATGAGGAAAAAGTTATTTTTCAATCGTATCACTATCCGAAGGAAGTCACAGATAGTGCTGAGGATTTTCCATCTGTTGCTCGTATTCCTGATGCTATGCTCAAAAGAGTTGATCCTTCGAATTCAGTCTTAGTGGCATATTTGCAAACTATTGATTCTACTGTTCCAACTGGGAAATTGTTGCCAAGGGAAGAAAAGAAATCTAAACAATCGAAGAAGCCTGAACCGGATTCTTCTGAAAAGCACACCAAGGATTCGCAATCTTTGAAATCTCCAAAGAAGAAACCAGTTACAGTTGAAGAGTCTGTGGTTCAAGAAGTGTCAATTGCAGAGACTCCAATAATTAAACATGTTGTTCCTGAGTCTCAAGAGAAAGTGGTTATTCCTTCGAAGACTGGTATGTTTCGAAGAATCAAAAAGATGTCTTCGCATCTACGTAAGTCTCCAACATCTCATGTAGTACGAAAGCCTCAGGTGACTCATCAGGGTGTTTTGATTCGTGAAATGCCAGCGCCTGTTTCTCCATCATCAAAGAAGCGAAGGGCTACAGATATGGCGAAACACATATCTAAGAAGAAGAAGAAGAAGAAGACACGAAAGCTTATGCTTTCTACTGAGTCTATAGAAGATGATGATGAAAGAATTCCTGAAACACCAGACGTCACTCTTCATGTACAAAGTTCAACTCCTGAGCAGACAATCGTCATACCACCTGAAGATTCGGTTGCCAAATCAGTTTCTGAGGAGGTACGAACTTCAGGCATCCCTGCAAACGTATCTGATACGGATGCAAATGTCAATATGGGTGACGAAGATGCGAAGAATGAAGCTCAAGGTCAATCTACTTCTGTTCCCTTTGAAAGTATTGTTTCTTTACCACCATCCATTATTCCCATTACATCAACCACTGATTCCCCTACATTCGAAAATATTATCAATCAACCATTTACTTTTATTTTTTCTTCTTAATCCACTGACACACCCAAACCTAATTCGACTGTTCAAGAAACCATTCTTATGGAGACAGAAACTGATACTGAGGGGTTTGGGGGCATGTTTGAAGAATTAGAGTTTCATGACGAAGAAGAGGATTTTCCAGATCATATGCTGATGACAATGAAGCAATTTAAGATTTTGAATCAGAAGTTGAATTCTATAATTCAATCTCAAGCTGATCTGGGGGGTGGTTCGTCTGTTTCCAGTTTAGAGGTTGATTCATTGTTGAAAATGTTCGAAGCCAGAGTTGTAAGTAAAGTATCTGGGATGATTACAGACTCTGAATCTCGAATTTTGGAGAAAGTTGATCATAGTGATCAAAACAATGAACTACGAATTAATTCTCAAAATTCGAAGTTTGTCGGAGATTTGAAAGAATTAAAGAATGCAACAAAGGAAAGGCATGTTCTCTTTATTCAAGATGTAAAGAAAGTCAGGGAGGATGTCAATTTGCAGATTCATGAACTTCGTGAAGATATGCAAAAATAGATTGCAAATGTTCAACAAGATTATGCATCTCTGAATCAGAAGGTTGATATCATTTGTGATGCAGTCACAAGATTTGTCAAATTATATGAAAGTTTGAGTCCTCAACTTACTCAACTTTCATCATCTAAAAGTGCCAACTTTTTGGAAGTGATTGCTTTGCTTAAGGAATTAAAGGAACTCTCTGTCCAGCCGGTTTCTTCTTCCCTGATTACTCCTGAATTTTTATCTCAAAGTTCATACAATTCGAAGCCATTCTTAACAAGCAACTTGCTCCTCTCTCTCGCATCTCAAGCCTTCTTCTAACAACAAATGCCCTGCCTGTTTTCACAGGGGTGCAAGGGGGAGAAAGAAAAACTGGTGACTCGAAGGCTAGTGGTGATGATGCGAAGGTGGTAGGAAAGATGTTTTCTTCAAAGATCCCAACAACAAAGCCAGTTATAGCATCTGCTGGGCCGATTACTTCAACTGTCATAACAACAATGCCAATTACAAGACCAATTTCGAAAGGAATTGTGATTGGTAAACCCACTGATACTGTTGGTAGTAGTTCGAAAACTATGGAGGTGAAAGATGATTCAGTTGTGAAAGATAAAGGGAAATCAATAGTGGTGGAAAAATCGAAAGAAGAAAGGAAAGCCGAAGCAGAAGCTGAAATCGAAAAGCTAAGATTGATTCAAAACATAATGACTCAGTGTGCAAGTGATCCGAAGGGAATGGACAAGGGTGATCCGGCCAAACATTACAATTATGAAACAATTGAGGCCAAGGTGGCTTTTAATCATATGTATTCGTTTGAGAAGAAACCAAAACAAAGCTATATGGTTACGAATACAGATTCAAGTCAGCTGGATTTTCCTATAAATGAAATGATGTTCATCATGCCTCAATTTAAGCATAAGGTAATTTCAAAGATAAGGATGATGGTACACACATGAAAATTCGATTTCATGTTGTTCTTGCAAAAGCCCCTGAGGAAGTGTGGTCATTGATAAAGATCAAGAAAGTGATCAGTATGAAAAAGGATGTGGTATTCGAAAACACAGTCCAAAATATCAAGTATGTGGTTGCCAGGGCAAATGGAAATATTTGCGAATTTACAATTGCAGATTTTCCATTAATGAACTTGTATGATCTTATACAAGTTGCATTGATTTTAAAAGACAAATCATTTTCATATCTTCAAAACACGGAACCTGATGAATTTAAGCTTGGGGTTGCTCACATCAAGATTTTCATCGAAAATTATTATGAGTGCTTGGCTCTAACAGATGTGGAGTTAGCTATGGCTAAAGGTATGGAAATTAAAGCTCCAATGGATCCTACGAAGACTCGGGTAGAATTGAAGAAGTATGCTGATGGTGAAATCTGCTTGAGACCTTTTGGATTGGTCTTCGCAGGAAAAGACAAAGCTGGAAAAGCAAAACGTTTCTTGTTCCAGGCATGCGAAGTGGAAAGGTATTCAACGTCTCAATATACGAACTTAATTGTTCGTATGAATCATTGTAAGAAGAACAATGAAGGAGATAAGAAAGTGCTTAAGAAGATTATTTCCTGGTACACGGAAATTCGAAGAGTGATGCTGTATTCCATCCAGATTCTTACGAATTAAGATGTTCGACTATGATTACAAAGGCGGAGATTGTAAGGGTTAAGATGTTGTAATTAGTCGAAATATATTTTGCCTCTTCGAATGTTTTGTAATTTATTTTACTAAGGCGCTTTTATTCGAAACTTTAGTGTCTATGCCTTAGTATATTTTTTGTACGCTTTCTGTTCCCTATAAATAGGGATATTTACTAGAGTTAGATAAGAGTTTTTACAGACCTGTCTTTGTACTCTGTAAACATTCGAAAGCGTAATAGAGCTGAAACAAGATAATATTTACATCTGGTGTTCAATCTCATATTCTTAATTGATTTCATACTCTGATTCATTTTATACTTGATTCTATGATTCATCAGATACCATATGGGTAATAGTCGTCAGGTTGACAAAATCCGCTCATTTCCTGCCAATAAAAGAGTCATACAAGATGGAACGATTGACGAGAATCTACATCAAGGAAATTGTGAGACTCCATGGAGTAGCAATATCTATCATCTTAGATCGAGATAGTAGATTTACTTCACGCTTTTGGCAATCGCTTCAGAAAGCTATGGGAACACAACTCGACATGAGCACTGCCTACCACCCACAAACCGATGGTCAAAGTGAGCGAACCATTCAAACGCTTGAAGATATGCTTCGCGCATGCGTGATAGACTTTGGAAGGTCGTGGGATACCCACTTGCCTTTAATTGAGTTTTCATACAACAACAGTTATCAATCAAGCATCAAAGTTGCTCCTTTTCAAGCCTTATGTGGACGTAAATGTGGATCACCGTTGTGTTCGGCTGAGGTAGGTGACACTCAGCTAGCAAGAGAACAGACACCAAGCAATGCATTAACAGGACCGGAAATCATACGCGAAACGACAGAGAAGATAGTTCAAATCAAAGCTCGACTTCAAGCATCACGAGACCGACAGAAGAGTTACGCTGATAAACGGCGAAAGCCCTTGGAATTCCGAGTCGGGGATCGGGTGTTGTTAAAAGTCTCTCCCTGGAAAGGGGTGATTCGTTTTGGGAAACGGGGAAAACTAAACCCACGATACATTGGACCATTCGAGATTCTTGCCCGAATCGGTCCAGTGGCTTATAGACTGCAGCTACCTGCCGAACTTAGCAGTGTACACCCCGTGTTCCATGTTTCAAATTTGAAAAAGTGCTTATCCGACGAGACTCTCGTCATCCCGTTGGAATAAATCGAAATCAACGAGAATCTCCTGTTCGTGGAAGAACCCATCGAGATCATGGACAAGGAGGTGAAGCGTACTAAGCAAAGTCGCATTCCAATAGTGAAGGTTCGGTGGAACGCAAAACGTGGACCGGAATTCACATGGGAACGCAAAGACCAGATGAAGCAAAAGTACCCTCACCTATTCTCGCATTCTCAAATCTAGCTTCAAAAGGAATTTCGGGACGAAATTCCCTCTAACAGGGGGATGATGTCATAACTAGCATTCTAGCTAGGAAATTATGTACTCTTGTAAACATTATCTACTGTAAACTCGTAACCCTAATTCATGTTATGCTTGAAGTTCAACCTATGGAAACACATTCAAACCTAGATTCATCAAGTAAAGTTGAAAACCCTAGAAGTCCTGGTTTAAGTCCTATATGGACTAGGGTTTCCTTATTGGGCCTAATGGGCGAATAAGCTTCCAATTTGACTATTTTGGGCTTAGAACTCTTAAATGGGCTCTCATTGGACCCACTCTCATAAGACTTAACCTTTTTGGGCCTTATAAGCCTAAAATGGACTAGTTTATCTTTAATGGGCCTTATTGGGCCATAACTAATCCAATTAGCTTTAATGGACTCAAATCCATTCTCTTATACAAAAATTGGGCTGTGAGCTACCCTAAGGGCCCAATGGGCCGTAAGTTTTCCTTATGGGCCTCATGAACTCGAGCCAAGGCAAGAATGGGCCAAAGTGATTCCTTCCTCCTTCCTTAGCCCATTTCGGCCCAAGTAAAACAAAAAAATATATAAAAGAATGGATAAATGAGGGTTGACAATTGTAGTGCCACCTCATAAATATACATAGGGTATCCATGCACCATTCTCATGTTTCCATGCATGTCAACTCATCTCACTCTCTCCCCTCTCCCCTCTTCTTGTTTCGGCCGAAGACACACAACACACACACACACTACACAAAAATTGTCTCCATTTCTCTCTAAGGCCATCTCCTTCCTTCCTTCAAGGAATTCTCGAAAATTTGGCTTGGATTCAAGAGTCTTCATCAAGTGTTGTCAATCTTTGGTAAGTCTTTACACATCCAAGCTTCATAATTTCACTCTCTTGTTAGATTATTCCTTTACATAAAGTTTTTGGTGTTTATACTCTTAGAAATCTTCTTGAGTTCGAGATCTACTCAAGGAAGTTGCTAGGACCAAACTCTTCCATCTCTTTCTTCAAAACCGAACCCACAAACCTAAGGTGAGTTCATACCCCTCTATTTTTGGTTTTCATATGATTTATGGGGGAGAATACAAGTAAAATGTGAAGATCTATGTGTATTTGTATGCTATGTGTGATTTCTTGTGTTTTGTGGTAAATATGTGCTAAAAATGAAAGATAGTTCGAGATCTATAGTTCAAGAAGGAAAAATATGTGATCTAGGTCATATTTCACTTAACATGTCAAGATAAACTACTATACAAGCTTTAAAATAAACACACTATAACATAAAATTTGTTATTGGACCATTTTTGATAAATAAATAAAAGATGGGGAAAAAGATGTCATTCACGGTTTCTACAAGGATCAAAAGGTCAAAACAACTAAAATAAGAGTTTTGATAAATATTAGGATTTTTAAAGGACTAAAAATGTAAATTTTAGCGTAATGGGCTAAAATTTGGGCTTTTCGACTATTTAGGCCCAAAAATGCGAAAAATCAAATTTAAGGGCCTGAAATGGAAAGTTTTCTCAAAACAGGGGCTATAAACGTATATAAACCTATTTCAGGGGTTAAAATGGCCTTATTTATCAAAAAGGACTAAAAATGCAAAGATTTTGGATTTTGGGTAAAAATTGTAAAAATTGCGAAAAGTGTGGATTTAAATGCAAATCATTTAACAAAGGGGCTGAAACTGTCCTAAATAAAATTTTGGGCTTAAAACATCATTTAATTAAGTGTTTAGGTCAAAAATGTCAAGAAAAATAGTTCAAGGACCTAATATGTCATTTTTCATAAAAAGGGCTAAAAATTGCCAACTTTACCAAAATAAGGGGCTGAATTGGTCAAACTAATATTTTTAGTCAATTATGTTAATAATAAAATAATTGGGTCAAAATATACAAAACTTTATAACTTATGGGTTTTAAATAGAAAAATAACTATTTTTATAAATCTATGAATCGTTATAAAACAAATTGGTGATTATTACGACATATCGATTAAACAACTTCGCAACACTAATACTATACAAAACAAGTAAGCATTCTAATTGTTGGGCTTGAAAGATTCTAATCATGCTTATAGGGCCTTCGTGACCCATTAACATGACTTTTGGGCCCAACATAAATAATACATGTTATCGGGCCTCCTGTGACCCAATTACATGCTTAAGGGACCCTCAATGGCTTTTACATGCTATTGGGCCTCAGTGGACCATTAGCATTGCTAGTAAGGTCCAAATAAATCTTATGCGAAATGGGCCAACGCGCCTTTCGTATACTCGACAGCCTTAAATAACATACATAATTAGTAGGGCCTAGTAGTCCTCTTCTCCTCGTCTGTTAGGCTTACCTTCTCTTCAAGTAAACTAAAATCAAGTCATTAGTCAAGGTTAATCAAATTCATTTGGATTAAGTGAGTAATAACGGGCGACACCAATAAGTATCGGTCGTAGTCTGTAGTTGTAATCAAAGTCTCCTGGAGGGAGAGCGAGAGTTTGTGTATAGATCTATACGGGGGTGACTCCCCCACACCTAAGCTGTTCGCTACAGTTAGACTCGGTCAGTCTAGGGTGACAAAATCTTAAGATCAATTCCGGTGTTCATTAGAATGCCAAGACAGACGAACTAGTCATTATCATGCATGGTTATAACGACTCACATAGAGATCCAATACCATCTAAGTAATCAGGGGAAATCATATTCATTCGTTGTGATGATACAATAATACAAAACAATCATAATATTTTATCGGAAAACATCGGGTTTTCCGGGGAAACCAATCTTACTCACTTGTACTTTCAAAAACCACAATGCAAAACTTCTCATTTATACACGTTTTGAAATCATTCACGCATATACTTACAGGATCATCACAACATTTTCATGAAAAGTCTTATTACAGAAAATATCGGATTTTCTGGATTTTACGAATGACATAAACTATTTTACATCAAACATACTTATGAACTCACCAACATTATTTATGTTGATCGTTTTCAAAATAACTTGTATTCTCAAGTAATCGTTAGAACGAGGAAGCATCCAGCGTGTTGAAAGTTTCTTTTGTAGTTGCTAATCACCAAACACTTTATATATTGGGATCATGTAATGTAAACCATGTACTTGATGTAAACAATGACAGTTGTACTATGTAATGTTTGGTGATGAATGTGTTATGTTTCATGTATATTCATTGTGATGATATTTCAATTTAAGTCATGCGAGCCCTCGGACGTTTCCGCCGTCTGGTTCGGGGGTGTGACATCATGGAACTCCAAGGATCATTAGTGTGCCATTTTGGATGCTAAGGGGCTTCTTATATAGTGTGGCAAGATTAGGGTTAGCACCATGTAAACCCTAATGCTCATGACTCTTCATGTTACCTAGGATCCATGGGTTAAACCTCCATGGACTATCCATGGACTACCATATTGGTTTAGCCCATCCTAAATAACAATTTGGCCCACACTATAAGAATCATTGATTTACCAAATCAATCCCCATATATTTAAATAGTCTTTTTTTATCACAAAATTAATTCCAAATTAATTCTTGATCAATACTAATTAAATCATATGATTTCATATTAATATATTAGAACCTATAATATATTAACAAATCATAAATAACCTCTTCTCAAAAATCCATCCTATCAAATTGTCCTGGTGATATGTAACCCAAATGGACCATGCTACTCTCGGGTCAAGTACATACCAATTATAGTTATGGCTTAGACACCTAATCCAAGAACAAGTTGGTATCAGAGCCTTGGTTTGAGTGAATTGGAGGAACACTCATGTGAATCCTGTCTCAAACGAAGGAAAAAGATTGTTAAAATGACTTTCAAATTGTTTTCAAAATAATCAAAGAGGATGTGATGTGCACGATCAGCCGGAGCTAGTAAGTAGACCCCAAATTACCACATTGTTATTTGATATTGTGATATGTTAGAACAACATGCTAGCGATAAGCTAGGGATCTTCAGGAACTGCATGATAGAATTTCCTGATTATATGATGCCTGATAGCCTAGGGTTAATTCTTACATGGAATTGACATCGTGACTGTAGTTGCTTTGTGTATGCATCATACTTGTACATAACTAAGATTTTATAGCCTGAGAATGTTTGATTTGGCCTTATTTCATGTTCATTGTTTGGTTGTGGGCTTAGGTTGAATTGAATATTCGATTGTCTATAAGATCCAGTGTATGTATGATTAGCATACATGAGTGTTGTAGGGTTGGTGGAAGTTTCATGGATGATCTGTATGGGGTCAGCCGACCAGTTGCGTAATGTTTAGCCTTCCTATAGGAAGTGATTATTGATTGTACACGTGTACTAGTGTGTATTGTTAGGGTTGTTGTGATGATCCTTTAAGATGAATACGGGTAGGTGTGGAAGGTAGTATAGGCCCGCACTACTGAAAGCACAGGACCCGTATGCATTACAGGGAAGTTACAATCCCTAGGACTTAGTTGGGAGTTGGTTCCCATGGTATGATGTACGTTTTATCTGATATCTCCCTGGTTTATTTCCAGTATGGTGATGACGCGACGATTTGAGGCAGGATCCGGATTAGGATCAGGAGCAGGTGGCCAGAATGGGCCAACATTGACTAAGCATCGGGTTGGGGAGATCCTTCAGGAGGAGGTTGTTTCCCTCTTTCGGGCACAAATGCTGGAGATGTTTGGGTCTATTAAGACCGCTATGCTGGAGTACTTTGATGAGCGATACGCTTCACTTTCTGAGGTTGTTGCTGCTGCAGCCACTACAGCCGTTGCTGCTGCCGAGATTGGCGCTGGGAGAGCCTTCCAGTATTGGGACTTCGACAATACAAAGCCCCTGACATTTGATGGAGTTCAAGATCCGATCATAGCCATGAGGTGGTTGTATGACATCGAGGGATTCTTCTTCACTTGCTGTTGCCCAGCTGACCAGAAGGTCAAGTGCGCTTTGAACCTTCTTAGCTCCGGAGCGAAGGATTGGTGGAGACTTGTTACTAGCTCGTATTCTCCTAAACAGAGGACTGCAGTGACTTGGGAGCAGTTCTCAGAGATGTTTTGTTCTATATTTGTTCCGTTGGTGAAGCGTGAGAGGTTGGCCCAGGAGTACCTGGATTTGAGACACGGGACTGAGTCGGTGACGGAGATCACCAAGATGTTTACGGAGAGGGTCATGTTTTGTCCTGAGTTTGATGCTTCTGAGCAAGCTCAGATGACCCTTTACTTGAGCATGCTCAAGACAGGCATCAGGTAGTTTGTATCCACACTGCGCTATGGTTCACTGATTTAGTTGTAGGAGGCTGTTAGGCGGTAGGAGATTGAGATGAAGCTCCAGACGAGGGAACAGAGGCAGGACCCGGCGTAGTCTCAGCCTGCGCCGAAGCGGTTCAAGGCCGCTGATGTTAGATCTGGGGGTCGTAGGGGCTGCACTTGTGGAAAGTGCGGCAAGGTTGATGATGGTGCTTGTCGATCTTCTTCTTGATGCAAAAATTATGGCAGGCAGGGTAACATGGCGAGGGATTGCCGTCAACAGACCCCAGTACTCAGCTCCAAGATTTTCTACCACTACGACCTAGTTGGCCATGTGAAGGCCAACTGTCCATTGCTTGCTGTTAGGTCGGCGCAGGCTCCAGCGCTGGCTACTGTGAGGATCACGGATAGGGGTGTGTAAAAAAACCACAAAACCAAAAAACCGAGCCGATCCGGTCAACCCGAAACCGAAATAAACCGAAACTGAAACCGAAAAAACCGGGTACCTACGGGTCGGTTTCGGTTTGTATATTTAGATACACGCGGATACCCGAACCGAACCGTCACATATATATATATATATATATATATATATATATATATATATATATATATATATATATATATATATAATAATAATAATAAAAGAATTGTGTTCCCGTTTTAAATTTAAATTTTAAACCTATGTCACAGAGTACACACATAAATCACGTTCATATGCTTTTTATCAACTTTATCTTATTTATCAAATGTATTTTTTATGTCTATGTATTTATTTATAAAATGTATATTTTATCATATTCATAAAACGTATGTATTATCAGTAACAGTTGAATATATATATATATATATATATATATATATATATATATATATATATATATATATATATATATATATATATATATATAAAGTTTTTGGTTTTCATAAAGAAATGGTTAAAATAAAGATAGTAGGTTTGATTGATTATTATTTTTTATATTTAACGGATACCCGTGAATCGAATCGCGGTTACCCGTCTTCATACGGTTCGGTTCGGTTTGGTTTTTTTGGAAATTCTATTCGGTTTCGGTTAGTGAATGCAAGGTACCCGCCCCGTTGTCACGGTTCACAATTTTATCAATATCCGAAACGAACCGCCCCGTAAACACCCCTAATCATGGATGGGAGTCAGGGCAGGACGGAGCCCTCGAGGGCTCGACATCGCGCTTTCCAGCTCACGGCAGACGAGGCCAGGTCGGCACCAGACGTCGTGACCGGTATGTTTCTATTTATTATTCTCTTAATTATGTTTTATCGTATGCTCACGTTTATGCTCCTAATATGTAAGTTCTTAGTGAATTATTTGCCCGATCTTGTGTTATTTGACTCAGGCGCTAGTCGGTCTTTTGTATCTCGATCATTCAGTAGGGTGTTTGGTATGTCTATTAGGGAGTTAGAGTGTCTGTTGCGGGTTTCGATCGACAATGAACACGGGGTTTCTGCATCCAACGTGTATCAGGGTTACGTCTTGGAGACCTTCAGGGTGCCTTATCCGATTGATCTGATCCTTATCCCCATGGGGGATGTCTGTGTGATAGTAGGTATGGGTTGGCTGAGTAGTTTTGGTGCCATGATCAATTGTGAGGGCCAGCGAGTGGTTTTTCGAACCCCAAGTGGGGGAGAACTAGTTATCTATGCAGAGCGCACAAGGATTGGTTCAGGGTTTTGTTCGGCAGCCAGGGCTCAACAGTATATTCAGCACGGGTGTGCAAGTTATTTGGCTTATGAGGTCGATACTCGTGTTAGGAAGCATATTTTAGTTTCAGAGGTACCAGTTGTCAGGGAGTTTGCCAGTATTTTCCCGGAGGAGTTACTCGGTGTGCCTCCTGAGAGGCAGGTCGATTGGACCCTCCAGTCATGTATCTCAGTGAAGACCCTCCAGTCTCACAACTCGGTTTGGACCTTCCGGTCCTAATTCAATAAGGCACAGAATAATATATAGCATAAATAAAAAAAATGCATAATATCCCATAACTCAGTATAAGCACATAAGACCCTCTGGTCAATAACTCAAATAAGACCCTCCGGTCACACAATATTACCACTCTGGTAAATATTGTGAGAAGACTCACCTCGTAAGCAAGCAAGTAGGTCTCGTACTCGACGATCGGTCTAGACTCCGCCTACATATCATAATCATCTCTAATTAACATGTTATAACAACAACTCTAAATATGATAAGCTAACCAATTTTTTAACTCTTGGAAAGGGTGAAAGACCATTTTACCCCTCCATGGTCTCCATAATCCATATCTTGACCAAACCCTAAAAGTCAACGGAAGTAAACACTCGAGTCAATAGTCCATGTTGAACCAACTCGTCGAGTGCATCTATGCGACTCGTCAAGTTCCTTCATTTTCTTTGAAATATCGGGAAAATCCAACTCAAACCGTCGAGTTGTCTTACCAACTCGCTGAGTGGTAATGGGTCCAGACTATCGGGGGAAAACCCTAACCAACTCGTCGAGTTGGCTCATCAACTCGTCGAGTCCATTCAGTCCATTCTCTCATTCAGACATTTTTAAGCAAAACTAAGGTCCCGTACTCTAGATCTAGCTTTCTAAGGCTGAAGTATCACGTAAAGTCGCAAGCTTTACGTCCATGCATGGCATCTAGGGCTCAACATGCCAAAACAAAGCTCTATAGAGGGTTTAATGCATGAAAGTTGGCCAATAGCTTGATAAAGCTTGAATCTTTATGCCCAAGGGACCTCATACTGTCCATATCTGAAGTCTCAACTTCATGGCATGCTCAAACAACTTAAGGACTCAAAGAGAAGATGGAAATGGCCATAAACTCCCTAGTGAAGAGATCTAACCAAACAAATGATCAAGGTGATAGTTTTTACCTCCAAATAGCAGCTAGCACTGAAAGAACACTGGATCCAAGAGCTCCTTCTCGTTCCAAGCCTTTTGCTCCTCTATATCCTTCCAAGAATGCACTAAAACATACAATCTTAGCCTCTCTCTCTCTCTCTCTCTCACACAGATGGTAATTGCTCGATTAAGGTTTCTCTCAGTCTGTTAAGGTGGTAAGGGAGGCAGAATGAAAGTATTAAGGTCCTCTAAATAGGGTACAAACCCTGAAAATTAGGGTTTTCACACTCAGCTCCTACTCCTCGAGTTAGGGTCCTCCAACTCGTCAAGTAGACTCTAAAAATCACGCGGCCAACTCAAATCTCTACTCGGTGAGTTGGGGCCTCCAACTCAACGAGTTGCCCTGATAAAATGCATATAATTCAATTAAATATTATACCTGGGAGTCGGGATGTTAAAGTATTTTCCCTCATGATTTGGAGACATTGTGACATCCCCATTTTTACGGCAAAAAAAAACCGATTTGTTTATGCTTTATTTTGAAAATCAGAGTATCTTTTAAAGAAATATGTTGCGTAATTTGTTCCCAGAAAAGCATGATAAATACGTTATCAAAACATTTCCGAAGAAATGTATTTTATTCCTTTTAAAACGTTGGGATGCCATCGTTAATAAAGAAACATAAGCATAAACAGACCTTACATTCATTTACACTAGTGATCTACATATCCTTAATATCTCAGTGTAATGTAGCTTCATTTCGACACATGTGATACAAATAAACTGAGTGCGTCAGGTTAAGAAACCTGGTGAGTACATAGGGATTTCAATCCTACAATGTTATATCATATATATATATATATATATATATATATATATATATATAATATATATATATATATATATATATATATATATATATATATATATAAATATATATATATATATATATATATATATATATATATATATATGTGTGTGTGTGTGTGTGTATATATCTATATATATATATATATATATATATATATATATATATATATATATATATATTAGAACTCACAAGTATACAATTGCACCATGTATAAACAACTCTTACCCTACCCCGTTAATCCTCTCAACGACACTATCCATACTCTTGGATCCAAAATTTACCTTTTTACTTAATCCATACTCCCGGATTAAGTGTGTCTAATCCATTCTCTCGGATCAATAACTGTGACCATTCCATAATCTCGGAGTAGGGACAATTGACTATGCCTCAATCCATACTCCCAGATTAATGACAAATAACTATGTCTTATCCATACTCTCGGAATAAGGACAATGGTCTATGTCTAAATCCATACTCCCGGATTAATGACAAATAACTATGTCCTATCCATACTCTCGGACTAAGGACAAATGACCATGTATAATCAATGCTCCCGGATCAATGAAATATTTTAAAGTTCTATTCTCCGAGTATATCTCACTCGTACTCATAAGAAGATACTACCCAATATGCCTCATAATTAATTTAGGTTTACTCTTTATCCTAAATCATCATATATTATCAGGTATATTCTTTAACACGTATTTCAGGCAACATCAAATAATTCGCACATAAACATATAATTTAATACTTGTATTAAAATCATGTTCATGAAAAGGACTATGCACTCACTTGTTAAAGTGATGTTTCCACACTCGGCAACGCTTCGCTTCTAACAATTCTATTTTCCTTCGACGAAACCTAGTATCAGTACCACTAGATTTTAGCTAAAAATCACCATGAATAATTATTAGTCTCGATTTATCATTAACTCAAAGTCTACTTGCATGATCTATCAAGTAAGGAACAACTAGGTAGGATCATATCGTAGGTAGAGTCCGTTTGGTATACGAAGTATACTGTTTGGAAATCCCACTTTAAACACCTCACTAAATCACAACCTAGACATCTTCCCCGTAAGAAGATCAATCAATATAACGACTTCAAATACTGATAAATCTTGTTTATAGGTTCATAATAACGATAATGAACTTAAACATAAGTTATACTTAAAGTAGGGTAAGCATAACTCACATACTAGGGGGTTTGGTTAGGAACCGGGCTTTGTAGGGGTAGAACTTCCGAGCCGAAAGCTCTTCTTCTCGGAGCCTTCTGGTACTCTGGTACTCGCTTCTAACACCTTGGAGTTGCTACGGAAAAACCTTGAGGGTTTGGGGGTGTTTAGGAGAGAGTTGGAGTGAATTGGTGTGGAAAAATGAGAAGAAACGAGCTCTATTTTAGGCTAGGCGGAGGGTCGAACGCTGTGCGTTCAAGAGAAGAACACAAGGCAGTCGTGAACACAGCGCGTTCTGTAGCTGAACGCAGGGCGTTCGTTGCCACATTTCGCCATCTTTTTCAAAGCCATGGGGAAGAAGGAGTGGCCCAGATTGCGCCACGTGTCACTCGTAGATTACCCAAGAACTAATTATCTTCTAAAATCTGTAACTTTTGCATACGAGCTCCGTTTTCGACGTTCTTTATATCCACATGTAGGTGGGGTCGTACTCTACAGCTTTCGTTTAGACTCTATCGGCTAATTTTGACTTTATTTTTAAAGTTATATTTTTAATACGCCGGGACAGGAAAAGTCCGTTAAAAATCCATAACTTCTTCATCCGACGTCCGTTTTCGTCTGTCTTTTTACCGTTGAGATAATATTAATGAGACCTTCGATTCTTGTTTAGGATGTGTCGGCTAAAAATCGATCGATCTAAAATTTGAATTTCGGGCTGTACAATGTTACGTCAAATCTTAGAAAAATCATGACTTCCCCATACGAAGTCAGATTTGGGCGTTCTTTTTATGCACGTTCTCAGTTTAACGTATACTACGACTTTCATTTAGATCTCTAAATCTAAAACGTAATTTATCAAAAAATCACTTTTTACGTCACGCGGTGCCGTGCGGGTTTAGCCGTAAAACTTCGACGGGTTATAACTTCTTCGTTATAACTCGGATTTCAACGTTCTTTATATGTACGGAACCCTTGAGACATACATTATAACTTGGTTAAGATTATTCCTTCTAAATAATCTTCCATCAAAAAGTCATTTTTGATGCTCATTGTCTCTAAATTGACTAGCCCGAATCTGCGGGCATTACAATTATCTCCCCCTTAGGATGATTACGCCCCGGAATCATCAATGAAACAGGGCTTGTATAATGACTCCATACATTATCTCTTCATCCTAGGTAATAATCGTAACTTCTATGTTCCTTCGAATGAGTATCTAACTCTTGGACTTCTTGACCGCAGGTGGTGCTCAATCTTGCACCCGCTCTTTATCCTATGTTGGACTTTTAATCGTAACCTTCGAGTTACAAAATTCATCCTGTTTGGAGACTCCTACTTCTTCTTAAACAGACTTATCTTAAGAGAAGTTCTTTGATTACCACAATAGACCAATGGGTCATGTTGTAATGACCTCTCATCATATGATGCAACGCTTAGACTCAAGTGTTTTAGAGTCAAATTACAAAACAGAATATACCTTCCTTCTTGTTCTAATGTGATATAATCACATTCTAGTTTGTTGCAGTTCTAGCTACAAGTTTATTACCTTAACAACGGTTGCGATACTTCTATTGATTGCTTCTATTATCTTTCACTTCAATCGTCTGGCTTAAGTAAGGTATTACGTCGAACTTGGTTCTCTGAACCACATAGAATACATATCTTATTCGGACTCGATATGATATGACCACTAGGGTTGGAATAATAGTCATCTTCTTAGTCATTACCGAAATGATGGTAACGACATACTTGAACAAAACGGAATCAATTACTAGCTTCTTGGTAACCTTGTCACTTTCCCTGATCCAAGCGTGAGTCCTGTGCCTCCGGTAGTATAGGCCTCTACTACCATTCACACCTACTCATACTCGTCCCAAGCATTGTCTCGCGGTTTTTTTCCAAGTCACCATTCAAGAAAATCATATATCACTTAACACATCGGATAACATAACCGAAGTTTATATTATTTTTCGAAACCATTACATAGATGTTAAAGTTCCCCTTATATTTTGCCTCTAATAGGCTACACCACATGATACTATCCACATGGCTACTTCATAACCCGATCTTCGGATATCAAGTCCTCACTCCTGATTCCTTACATTGTCACCTGCTTCGTCAAGGACGATTTGGAATGCTCTTACCTTCGGCTTTGGCGGCACATTTTGCTTTGTTGCCCCTTCCCTATCCAGGCAATCTTGCTTGATGTGTCCTTCTCCACTACACTTAAAGTAGACTTCTCTCTGGGTTGTGCATTCATGGGCATAGTGACCAGTCCTCCCACATTTGAAGCATGTCACCTCTTTAGGACATCTCCCGGTGTGTTTTCTTCTACATTTGTCACACCACCTTTTTCCATTACTATCCCCATATTTATCAGACCTTGGGGACCTATTTCTCTTTTCAGATCTTGAGGATCCCTCAAACTTCCTCTTCTCGCCTACCTCAGCTCTTTCTAAACCCTTTTCCTAAGTTGGATCTCCACATTCATGGCTGCTCTAACGGCTGTCTTCAAGGTAGTTGATAGTTTTTCTATTTCACCAAAGTCTTCTGGCAACCCGTTAGCAAACCTATCTATCTTGGAGAGTTCAGTAGGAACCAAGTAGGGAAATAGCTTCATCTTCTCGGTGAATGCGGTGGCATATGTAACGCCGGTGTTTCTGTGCTAGGCATTAAGGTCGTTGTAATAGTCTAGGTTAACCTTTGTAACTCATTTTTAATAATAAAGATGTATTATTTGAATATTATGAGTTCTATGCCTAATTGTATGACTTAAATGAATTAAGGATAAAAATAAGCATCAAAATGAAATGTTAGATAAACATGATATCTATGAAGGATGTGGTAGTGGTCGTGACGAGGTTTCCGAATGTATAAAGAATGTTGAAATCCGAGTTATAACGAAGAAGTTATGACCTGTCGAAGTTTCGCGACAGAACCGGCACGACGCTGAATGACGTAATATATGAATTTAAGATAGAGCGATATTAAGCCTTAGTAATCTAAACAAAAGTCGTAGAATAAGTTAAACCGAGAGCATGCATAAAAAGAACGTCTAAATCTGACTTCGTATGAGGAAGTTATGATTTTTCTATGTTTCAGCTTAGGAGTATGCAGCCCGAAACTCGAATATGAGATCGAGTGATTTTTAGCCGAAACAATCTAAACGAGAATCGAAGATCTCGTTAATAGTAGTGAAACGGTAAAAAGACAGACGAAAACGGACATCGGATGAAGGAGTTATGATTTTTTAACGGATTTTTCCTGTCCCGGCCTACTAAAAATAATATAATAAAAATAAAGTCAAAATTAGCCGATGGAGTCTAAATGAGAGTTGTAGAGCATAATCTCACCTACGCGTGGATATAAAGAATGTCAAAAACGGAGCTCGTATGCGAAAGATATGAATTTCTGAAGTTCGGAACACAAAATTCTAGGTTGTGTCAGAGCTCACGATGTGAGCATAGTGTTCACGACGTGAGCACAGACTGGACGTCCTCCAGAGCAAGTGGACGAATGAAGAACGCAGTGACCTACTGTGCTCACGACGTGAGCACTTAAAACTCACGACGTGAGTACAGAAATCAGCCCTATAAATAGATTTGAAGGGGCAGCCGAGTTTTGTTGCTCATTTTCTTTCCTCTCACCCATATTTCCTCGATTTACGTGCAAAGAAGTACCCCCGAAGCCCCGGTATCATCCCGAGAACCGAAGCGAGTCCCGAAGCCCGAAGATCCCGAGAAGAAAAGAGTTTTCGAGCCGAAGCTCTGCCTGCGAGAAGCCCGATCTTGGAAGATATTCCAGTTTCACCAAAGAATACTACTCTTAGAGCTGTAGTGCTGTCCGATCATCTTCTGATCAAGTGAGTGTATAGTCGTTTTCTTCTAACACATAGATATGAAGTATTCTTTATAAAATACGTGCTATGTGTTTATATATTATTTGTTTATTTGAACTAGTTGTTGAATGGATGTTTTGTACAGGTTTTAAGCTGTATATAAAAGTATATATTTTATCTACTAATATGTGGGGTAGAACATGGGTAGACAGTTGGTGTGTGATGAAATAAAATGATGAGAGGCCTCGATGTTGTTGTTGATCTAGTCATCTAGCGGAGTATGGATGACGACCATGGACTCTTTCTAGACAGTCCAGTGGAATGCTAGCAGGCTCATAACCTGTAGGTGTTGTGAACGATGTGCTCATCGGTGTACTCCATCCCCCTCATGGTTGCCTTTAGGACATCTATTGTTAAGGAAACCCCTTTGCAGTAATGTCCATCCCGATGAAAATCCTAGATTAGGTCCCTTGTAATAGTTGTTGTTTTAGGGACGTAAAGTGAGGATAACGGGAATGGGTAATCAGGTTATTGTTGGTTGGTGAAATTAAATATAATTATTCATTGTGGGTTGAAAACCCTATATGCTCACCAAGATCCCAAGCCTGACCCACTCAGTTTCTTTGTATTACAGGTAGTGGCGCGAGATCATAAGTTGGAGAACTTGTGAAGATGTTTTTGTTTATAGACATGTAGTTGTATGTAACTGTGTAAGGTCTATGTTTTATTGTTTATGCTTTTGTGTCTGTATCGGAACATGACATCCCGAGTTTTGTTATATAATGAAAATACACTTCTTTAAGAAATGCTTTGATAAACCTTATTTTATCATGTATTGTTTTGGGGACAAATTCCGCAACTCTTTTAAATCAATGGATTTACTCTGAAATTATTCTAAAAGCATAAATGAAACCGGTCTTTTCTGGCCGTGATTTCAGGGATGTCACAGTTGGTATCAGAGCATTAGTTTAAGCGATCTAGGAATTTGTAGGATTTCTAGACTTAAACTTAGAATGCTAAGTGAAGGTTGTGGGGTGGGTGTCAGTTATATTTAAGACACGAGCACTAGTTTATTTTAGGAAAGTTGCCTAAAATGCTTTTATGTGCTAAATGTTATATGTTTGCCATATATGATATTATTTGTTCGGATCTATGGTTTGTTGCCAACCGGATCTGGAAACCTTATGTGTTTAGGATTCTAAGCGTATGACAAAGGTATTAGAACTAGCATGTAAACGTTTCGGAGTGATAAGGATGATTTGATTTTTCTATCGTGATTGAGGATCTAAATTCACCTTGTTCGGTGTATAGATCAAGAATGGCAAGAACAAGAACCGGAGTTGGGAACGCGAACGAAAACAGGAATCAAACACCTGTAATCGAACAAATACCTGTTGTAGCAGCAGCACCCGAGCCAATGACAATGGCTGGTGTAAAAATGATGATCCAGACGATGTTGGATCGTCAGATGGAGGAGACTAGACGTCTGCTTTAACAGAATCATGAAGAACCTTTGATGCCGATTGTGCAGCCCGAATTAAGTGAAGGGCAGTCGGAAGGAGGTAACTTCAGTGGGACTGTTGGTCAAGCCAACCCACCGATTGTTAGACAAAACAATCGTGATGGAGGAAACGACGGACGTGGATGAAAGTATAAAGATTTCATGGCATCCAAACCACCATGTCTATCCGGAAGCCCGATGCCGGTGCAAGTTATGGACTGGATCTCCGAAATGGAGACAATGTTTGAAAGTTGCGAATGCAGCAACCGGCAGAAGACCGCTCTTGCGATCCCTTTGTTAAAATATGGCGTGTTGAGTTGGTGGAAGCTGTTAGTTGACTCTATGCCCAAGGGAGAAGCGAGCAAAATGTCTTGGGAAGGCTTTGTAGTGCAACTCAAATTGCAATACTGCTCAGAGCAGGACCTTCTGGAAATCAATAATGAGTTTCAGAATTTGAATAAGGGAAAAATGAGCGTTACTGAATACGCATCAAGTTTCATAGAAAAGATGTACCTAGTTCCAACAGAACTCTCAAAGGTCAAAAAGTTTGCCCTCGGACTACCAGTGGACTATGGTCCAATGGTTAAGCAAGCAACCACATTGAAAGCCGCCATCTGGGCTGCTAAGAATGTTGAGACTCAGTTCAGGGAGAAGGGTCTGGAGAGATCAGAGGTTGGAGAGAAGATGAAGTTTGATGGGCCTTCAGGGTCGAACAAGAAAAATAAATTCTCGAAATCTGGTTCGAGAGGAGGAGGAGGAGGAGACGAGGCGAAATGGTGCGAAAAATGCAAGAAGAAGCATCATGGGAAATATGGCGGGGAAACCACATGCTTCAAATGTGGAAAGCCAGGGCACTATGCCAACGAATGCACCCTTACCAAGAAAGTTTGCTATGGTTGTGGTGAGGAGGGGCACATCTTGAGGGATTGTCCGAAAAAGAAGGAGGCAACAAAACCCAATATTCCACCAAAGCCGAAGGCGAGAGCCTTCCAGATGACACTGGAAGCTGCTAAAGAAGAAGCTGATGTCGCTTCAGGTACCTTTCTCGTAAACGAATTGCTTGCCCAAATTTTATTTGATTCTGGAGCCAACTATTCATTTATTTCGCATGAATTTGGTAGAAAACTAGCTTTGCCTATTGATAGACTAGATAATGCTTTATTAGTCGAAGTTGCTAGTGGCAAGTTTGTACCTGTTAGTCATCGTATGAAAAACATCTTAATCGACCTGAATGGGAATAAGTTCCACGAGGAATTATTGCCAATCGAACTTAACGGTTTCGACATCGTGCTGGGAATGGATTGGCTTAGTGCCAATGACGCCGAGATATTGTGCAGAAAGAAGATAGTCAAAGTAAACCCGCCAGGGAAATAGTCATTTATGGTGTATGGGGACAAACGCAGGGTGAATTCTGGAATCATTTCTCTAATGAAAGCCAGAAAGTGTTTGGCCAAAGGATGTACATCATATTTGGCATTCGTGATCGATGCTAAGAAGGAGAAAAAGGAGATGCAGAGCATTCCTGTGGTGTGTTATTATCCGAAAGTATTTCCCGAAGATCTTCCTGGATTACCGCCTGATCGACAAGTAGAATTCCGTATTGACTTGTTACCAGGAACGACGCCAATAGCAAAAACACCTTACCGATTAGCACCAACGGAGATGAAGGAGCTGATGATGCAACTTCAGGAGTTATTGGACAAAGGTTTCATAAGACCTAGTTCATCACCCTGGGGAGCTCCGGTGTTATTCGTGAAAAAGAAAGACAGGAGTATGAGAATGTGCATTGATTACAGAGAGCTGAATAAGGCAACGGTAAAGAATAGATATCCATTGCCAAGGATTGATGACATGTTCGATCAGCTGCAAGGCTCAAGTTATTTTTCAAAGATCGACCTTAGGTCAGGATATCATCAGCTGAAGGTGAGAGAGCAGGATATCGAGAAGACTGCATTCAGAACACGATATGGACACTACGAGTTCTTGGTTATGTCGTTTGGATTAACCAATGCTCCAGCAGCATTCATGGATTTAATGAACATGGTTTATAATTCGTTCCTTGATAAATCTGTAATAGTGTTCATAGATGACATTCTGATTTACTCAAAAATCCAAGAGGAGCATGGCAGACACTTGCGCGAAGTGTTAGAAGTCTTGAAGAAGGAGAAGTTGTATGCTAAGTTCTCCAAATGTGATTTTTGGATTCGAGAAGTCCAGTTCTTGGGTCACGTGGTCAACCAAGAAGGAATAATGGTTGATCCAGCAAAGATTGAAGATGTGATGAAGTGGGAACAACCAAAAAGTCCCACGGAGATCCGAAGCTTTTTGGGATTAGCTGGATATTACCGAAGGTTTATCCAAGGCTTTTCTTCGATTGCTACTCCATTAACATCTTTGACTCACAAAGGAGCTACTTATGCTTGGAGTGATAAACACAAAGAAGCATTCGAGTTGCTAAAGAAGAAGCTATGTGAAGCACCGATTCTTTCTCTACCCGATGGAGTTGAAGACTTCGCGGTCTATAGCGATGCGTCTCGGGTTGGATTGGGTTGTGTTTTGAACCAAAGAGAAAAGGTGATAGCATATGCGTCTCGACAGCTGAAAGAGCCTGAAAAGAACTACCCCACTCATGATCTGGAGTTGGCAGCGGTAGTATTTGATCTAAAGATATGGAGGCATTACCTCTATGGCACGAAGTGTAAACTTTTCACTGATCATAAGAGTCTCCAATATCTCTTTAATCGGAAGGAATTAAATATGAGGCAACGACGCTGGCTGGAGTTACTCAAGGACTACGACTGTGAGATACTTTACCACCCTGGTAAAGCGAATGTTGTTGCTGATGCTCTCAGTCGGAAAGTCAATCTTGAGAGAAAAAGGCCAAGAGCGTTGAGAATAGAAGTTGTCTCGACAATTGTGGAGAGTATAAAGAAAGCTCAAGAAGAAGCTTCTGAGAAGAATGACCGGAAGGAGGAACGTTTGGGCAAAACGTTAGTGTTTGGTACAAACGGTCATGGACTGAAGGTATTCCAAGATCATATTTGGGTACCTAAGTCAGGAGGAATAAGAGATCTTCTGATGGAAGAAGCTCACAAAACCATGTACTCAATTCATCCCGGTAGCACTAAAATGTATAGGGACCTGAAACCCTATTACTGGTGGCCGACGATGAAGCTCGACATTGCGAAGTATGTGGCGGAGTGTGTGACCTGTGCGAGAGTCAAGGCACAACATCAGAAACCATACGGGAGTTTAGAACCTTTACATGTACTTATGGGTAAATGAGAAGACATTGCCATGGATTTTGTCACTAAACTGCCCAGAACAAAGAACGGTCACGACAAAATTTGGGTGGTCGTTGATCGCTTCACTAAGAGTGCGCACTTCATAGCAGCCAATGAGAAATGGAATATGGATAAGCTTGCGAATTCTTACGTGAAGGAAATTGTGAGGCTTCACGGTGTTCCATTAAGGATTGTGTCAAATCGTGACAGCCGTTTCACCTCACGATTTTGGAAAAGTCTACAAGAGGAATTGGGTACCAAGTTGTGTCTGAGTACAGCTTACCATCCACAGACTAATGGTTAGAGCGAAAGAACGATACAAACACTTGAAGATATGCTGAGAGCATGTACCCTGGAATTCCAAGGTAACTGGGATGAACATTTACCTTTGGTAGAATTTTCCTACAATAATAGTTTCCACTCGAGCATAAAAATGGCACCTTATCAAGCTTTGTACATACAGAAGTGTCGTACGCCGTCTTGTTGGCTTGAGGCTGGGGAAAAGCAGTTTATGGGACCGGAGATAGTCCATCAAACTGCTGAAAAGTTGAAAATAATTAAGGAGAGAATGTTAGCAGCTCAAGATCGTCAAAAGAGCTATGCTGACAAGAAAACACGGCCGATGACTTTTAAAGTTGGAGATTCGGTTTTGCTTAAAGTCTCATCGTGGAAGGGACTTATAAGATTTGGTAAAAGGGGAAAGTTAAGTCCAAGATTTATTGGACCTTTTAAAGTTCTTCAAAGGATTGGGAACCAAGCTTACAAGCTCGAATTACCCGAAGAACTGAATGGAATTCATAACAATTTCCATGTGTATTATCTGAGGAAGTTCACGGGAGAAGTTCCCGACATGATTCCACTTTCGGAATTAAGGATTGATGAAAACAAGAGGTTGATTGAAGAACCAGAGGCAATCGTTGACCGAAAGACTAAGAAGTTGCGACGCAAGATGGTCGAATTAGTGCTTGTCCGATGGAAACATACGAATGGGCCAAATCTCACCTGGGAAACGGAGAGTGACATGATGAGTCGCTATCCGCATTTGTTTGTTGATGTGTGATTCCGGGGACGGAATCATCCTAAGGTGGAGAGAATTGTAACGCCCGTGTTTCTGGGCTAGGCATTAAGGACATTGTAATAGTCTAGGTTAACCTTTGTAACTCATTTTTAATAATAAAGATGTATTATTTGAATATTATGTGTTCTGTGCGTAATTGTGTGACTTCAATGAATTAAGGATAAAAATAAGCATCAAAATGAAATGTTAGATAAACCCGATATCTATGAAGGATGTGGTAGTGGTCGTGACGAGGTTTCCGAATATATAAAGAATGCTGAAATCCGAGTTATAACGAAGAAGTTATGACCTGTCGAAGTTTCGCGACAGAACCGGCACGACGCTGAATGATGTAAAATATGAATTTAAGATAGAGCGATATTTAGCCTTAGTGATCTAAACGAAAGTTGTAGAATAAGTTAAACCGAGAGCGTGCATAAGAGGAACGTCTAAATCTGACTTCGTATGAGGAAGTTATGATTTTTCTAAGTTTCAGCTTAGTAGTATGTAGCCCGAAACTCGAATATGAGATCGAGTGATTTTTAGCCTAAACAATCTAAACGAGAATCGAAGATCTCGTTAATAGTAGTGCAACGGTAAAAAGACAGACGAAAACGGACGTCGGATGAAGGAGTTATGATTTTCTAACGGAGTTTTCTGTCCCGGCCTACTAAAAATAATATAATAAAAATAAAATCAAAATTAGCCGACGGAGTCTAAACGAGAGTTGTAGATCATAATCTCACCTACGGGTGGATATAAAGAACTTCGAAAACGAAGCTCGTATGCGAAAGATATATATTTCTGAAGTTCGGAACACAAAATTCGAGGTTGTGTCAGAGCTCACGACGTGAGCACAGTGTTCACGACGTGAGCACAATGTTCACGACATGAGCACAGACTGGACGTCCTCCAGAGCAAGTGGACGAATGACAAACGCAGTGACCTACTGTGCTCACGATGTGAGCACTTAAAACTCACGACGTGAGTACAGAAATCAGCCCTATAAATAGATTTGAAGGGGCAGCCAAGTTTTGTTGCTCATTTTCTTTCCTCTCACCCATATTTCCTCGATTTACGTGCAAAGAAGTACCCCCGAACCGAAGATCCCGAGAAGAAAAGAGTTTCCGAGTCGAAGCTCTGCCTGCGAGAAGCCCGATCTTGGAAGATATTCGAGTTTCACCGAAGAATACTACTCTTAGAGCTGTAGTGTTGTCCGATCATCTTCTGATCAAGTGAGTGTATATTCGTTTTCTTCTAACACATAAATATGAAGTATTCTTTATAAAATACGTGCTATGTGTTTATATATTATTTGTTTATTTGAACTAGTTGTTGAATGAATGTTTTGTACAGGTTTTAAGGTGTATATAAATGTATATATTTTATCTACTAATATTTGGGGTAGAACATGGGTTCTGGCCGTGATTTCGCAACTCTTTAAGAAATGCTTTGATAAACCTTATTTTAACATGTATTGTTTTGGGGACAAATTCCGCAACTCGTTTAAATCAATGGATTTACTTTGAAATTATTCTAAAAGCATAAATGAAACCGGTCTTTTCTGGCCGTGATTTCGGGGATGTCACAGCATACTCATCAACACTCATCTTCCCTTTCCTCAGGTTCTGAAACTCATTGTTTTGGTCTATCAGATCTATCTCTGAGCAATATTGCATTTTCAACTGCTCCATGAATGCTTCGCAAGACATCCTCAGGGCTTCACCCTGTGGAATTGTATCTGCCAACAACTTCCACCAACTTAAAACTCCAGTCTTCAGTTGTCTAACTACAAATACGGTCTTTCGCTTAGGGTTGCAGTTGCAGCTTTCAAACATCATCTCCATTTCAGAGATCCAGTCCATAATCTCCACTGGCTTTGGGATTCTAGAAAGACTTGGTGGTTTGGCACCCAAGAAGTTCTTATACATGCGCCCATCCCTGTCAATCCTTCTGTTCGGTTCGTTCCTCCAGACCATTCGGGGTTTAATTTGACTCACAGTCTGACTATAGTTCCCTTCATCAGATTGCTCAAGATTTAGCTCGGGTTGTTCAACAGGCATAGTAGGCTCGTCCTTATTCTGTTGAAGTAAATGCCTCCTCCATCTGACGATCCAACATCGTTTGGATCATCGCTTGCACGCCTGCCGTCATGATTAACTCAGGTGCAGCTGCTACTTCTGGTGCATGCTCAATCACAAGCCGTTGATTAACATTTCCATTTGCGTTTCCGCTTCGGGTTCATGTCATGTCAATCTATACTCCAAATCAGACGTTCAGTTTGCATTGGCATGAATTTAGATAAGGAAACTTTATTTACGATAGACGTAGAAATCTTCTTATCACTCTGAAAAGTTATATGCCAGTTCTAATACCGTAATTTCAACATTTAGAAATCTGAACACATAAAATTTTCCAAATCCGGTCGGCAACAGACCATAGATCTAATCATATAATGCATACCATAAATCATTTAGCACATAAAAGCATTTTAGGCATCTTTCCTCTAATAAGCTAGTGCTTGTGTCTATTCAGGTGTACTACTCAACTCGTAATTATCGCTTAGCATTCTATGTTTAAGTCTAGAAATAAATCCTTATTCCTAGTTCGCTTAAACTAATACTCTGATACCAACTAGAAATAAAAAGACCGATTTGTTTATACTTTATTTTCAAAATCGGAGTATCTTTAAAGAAATATGTTGCGGAATTTGTTCCCAGAAAAACATGATAAATACGTTATCAAAGCATTTCCGAAGAAATGTATTTTATTCCTTTTAAAACGTTGGGATGTCATCGTCAATACTAAAAGATGAGCATAAACAGACCTTACATTCATTTACACTAGTGATCTACATCTCCCACAATGTTATATCATATATATATATATATATATATATATATATATATATATTAGAACTCACAAGTATACAATTTCACCATGTATAAACAACTCTTACCCCACCCCGTCAATCCTCTCAACGACACTGTCCATACTCTCGGATCTAAAATTTACCTTTTTACCTAAGCCATACTCCCGGATCAAGTATGTCTAATCCATGCTCTCGGATCAATAACTATACCCATTCCATACTCTCGGACTAGGGAAAATTGACTATGCCTCAATCCATACTCCCAGCTTAATGACAAATAACTATGTCCAATCCATACTCTCGGACTAAGGACAATTGTCTATGTCTAAATCCATACTCTCAGATTAAAGACAAATAACTATGTCCTATCCATACTCTCAGACTAAGGACAAATGACCATGTATAATCCATGCTCCCGGATCAATGACATATTATAAAGTTCTATTCTTCGTGTATATCTCACTCGTACTCATAAGAAGATACTACCCAATATGCCTCATAATTAATTTAGGTTTACTCTTTATCCAAAATCATCATATATTATCAGGTATGTTCTTTAACACGTATTCCAGGCAACATCAAATAATTTGCTCATAAACATATAATTTAATACTTTTATTAAAATCAAGTTCATGAAAGGGACTATGCACTCACTTGTTAAAGTGATGTTTCCACACTCGACAACGCTTCGCTTCTAACAATTCAATTTTCCTTCGACGAAACCTAGTATCAGTAACACTAGATTTTAGTCTAAAATTTACCATGACTAATTATTAGTCTAGATTTATCATTAACTCAAAGTCTATTTTCATGATCTATCAAGTAAGGAACAACCAGGTAGGATTATATCGGAGGTAGGGTCTGTTTGGTATACAAAGTATACTGTTTAGAAATCCCACTTTAAACACCTCACTAAATCACAGGCTAGACATCATCCCCGTAAGTAGATCAATCAGTATAATGACTTCGAATCACTGATAAATCTTGTTTATAGGTTCATAATAATGATAATGAACTTAAACATAAGTTATACTTAAAGTAGGATAAGCATAACTCACTTACTAGGGGGTTTAGGAACCGGGCTCTACAGGGGCAGAACTTCCGAGTCGAAAGCTCTTCTTCTCGCAGCCTTCTGCCGCTCCAGGACTCGCTTCTAACACCTTGGAGGCGCTAGAGAAAAACCTTGAGGGTTTAGTGGTGTTTGGGAGAGAGTTGGAGTGAATTGGTATGGAAAAATGAGAAGAAATGAGCTCTATTTATAGGCTGGGCGGAGGGTCGAACGCAGTGCGTTCAAGAGAGGAACACAGGGCATTTGTGAACGCAGCGCATTCCCAAGCTGAATGCAGGGCATTCGTTGCCACTTGTCGCCATCTTGTTCAAAGCCTTGGGGAAGAAGGTGTGGCCCAGATTGCGCCACGTGTCACTCGTAGATTACCCAAGAACTAATTATCTTCTAAAATCCGTAACTTTCGCATACGAGCTCTTTTTTCGATGGTCTTTATATCCACGTGTAGGTGGGCCATACTCTACAGCTTTCGTTTAGACTCCGTCGGCTAATTTTGACTTTATTTTTAAAGTTATATTTTTAATATGTCGGGACAGGAAATGTCCGTTAAAAATCCATAACTTCTTCATCCAACGTCCATTTTTGTCTATCTTTTTGCTGTTGAGATACTATTAATGAGACCTTCGATTCTCGTTTAGGTTGTTTCGGGTAGAAATCGATCGATCTAAAATTCGAATTTCGGGTTGTGCAATGCTATGTCAAATCTTAGAAAAATCATAACTTCCTCATACGAAGTCAGATTTGGGCGTTCTTTATATGCATGCTCTCAGTTTAATGTATAAGATGACTTTTGTTTAGATCTCTAAGGCTAAAAAGTAATTTATCAAAAATTCAGTTTTTACATTATGCGGTGCCGTGCGGGTTTAGCTGTAATACTTCGACGGGTCATAACTTCTTCGTTATAACTCGGATTTCTACGTTCTTTATATGTACGGAACCCTTGTGACATATATTATAACTTGGTTAAGATTATTCCTTCTAAATAATCTTCCGTCAAAAAGTTATTTTTGATGCTCATTGTCTCTAAATTGACTAGCCCGAATCTGCGGGCGTTACATACATTATCTATATGAAGTCCGTTGTACGGTTTACACGGATCACAAGAGTTTGAGACATCTTATGGATCAGCCGAACCTGAACATGAGGCAGCACAGGTGGCTGAACGTGGTCAAGGATTACGACTGTGAGATCCTTTACCATCCGGGTAAAGTGAATGTGGTAGCGGATGCATTGAGCTGCAAGTCGGTTGGGTCTTCAGTCGGGGAGGTGTGTATGAGGATATCAGTTGATTCCCTACTTTTGGGATTGATCAGAGAGGCTCAGGCCGAGGGAGTTTGAAAAGAGAACTGGAAACACGATAGTCGAGGGTTATTGAACCGATGTGGTCGGGTTTGGGTTCTAGTTTCTGGCGGGATTAGATAGGTTGTGCTGGAGGAGGCTCATAAGTCTCATTTTTCTATACACCCGGGAGCCACCAAGGTGTACCTGGATTTGAGATTGAGCTACTGGTGGCCGTGTATGAAGAGGGAGACCGGCTGGTATGTTGAGAGGTGCTTGGCCTATAGGATGGTTAAGGCCGAGCATCAGAGGCCGCATGGCAAGCTGCAGCCTCTGGAGGTTCCGATGGGGAAATGGGAGCAGATTACCATGGACTTCATCACCAAGTTGCCGAGGACAGCAAAGGGTTTTGATGCTATATGGATCATCGTGGATCAATTGACCAAGGGTCCCACTTTTTTGCCATCCGGGAGAGCTCTTCGGCCGAGAAGTTGGCCGACATCATTGCTCGCCATGGGGTTCCAATCTCTATTGTTTTAGACCAAGATGTTCGGTTCACTTCCCGCTTTCTGGCAGAAGTTCCACGAGGAAGTGGGCAAGAGGTTACATTTCAGCACCGCTTATCATCCGCACACCAACAGTCAAAGCGAGAAGACTATACAAACCCTTGAGGATATGTTGCGGGCCCGTGTTATTGATTTTGGTGGGTGTTGGGACTCCTACCTACCTCTCGCGGAGTTCTCCTACAACAACAGTTATCACACCAGCATTGGTGCTCCGTCATTTGAGCTCTTGTATAGTCGGATATTTCATACCCCGGTTTGTTGGGGAGAGGTTGATCATAGGGTCATAGGATGGACCGAAGTAGTCCGTCAGGCCACGGAGCTTATTCAGCAGATCATGCAAAGACTACAAACAACATAGAGTCAGCAGAAGAGTTATGCTGACCAACGTCGATCTAAGTTGGAATTTCAGGTCAGTGATATGGTATAACTGAAGGTCTCTCATTGGAAAGGTGTGATATGCTTTAGGAAGAGGGGGAAATTGGGTCCCCGGTTTATTGGACCTTTTCGGGTGATTGTCAGGGTTGGCAAGGTGGCATACGTGTTGGATTTTCCGAGCGAGCTCAGTCAGATCCACAACATTTTCCATGTTTCTCAGTTGCGGAAGTGTGTGTTGGACAGCAAGATGGTGGTTCCATTGCATGATATTCAAGTCGATGAGCAACAGAACTATGTTGAGAGACCAGTGGCTATTCTGGAGAGGAAGATGAAGGTCCTGTGCAAAAAGGAGATACCTTTGGTAAGGGTATAGTGGCAGCATCAGAGAGGCTTCAAGTGGACCTGGGAGTCAGAGTTAGAGATGCAGGAGCATTACCCAGAGTTGTGTTGGATATAGTGTCTAAGTCCATAACTTTATTTGGTATGTACTTGACCCGACCCGGCATGGTCCATTTGGGTTGCATGGCATTGCAATACTTGGATAGACTAAATGAGAGAATAAGGCACTTATGATTATTAATATATTATAAGTTCTAATATATTAATAATAGTATTATTTAATTAGTATTGATCAAGTATTAATCTAGTATTAATTTGGTGATCAAAGTGAGACTAATTAAATATATAGGGTTGATTATGACAATCATCAATTCTTTTATGGTGGATTAATGATCCATGGTTTATGGGTTTGGTTATAACCATATGGAGCTCCATGGATAGTCTATGGGAGTTACAAACCCATGGGTCATGAGAAATCAAGAGTCATGACAATTAAGGGCATTCATGCGTAAACCCTAATTGTGACAACACTATAAAAGGAACCCTATGGCTAGCAAAATGGTGACCTAGTGGACATAGTGTTACTAGAGAGGGCATAACCGATTTTGAGTGCTAGAAGTATTCTCTCAAGTTATTCCAAGTCTTGTGGTGTTGTGTGAAGCATTTGAGGCACAACATTTGGGGTGCTAGGCTCACAAAGTCTTGAAGGAATCCAAGCAACAACAAGGTATGTATTTCTACTAGTTTTTATGTTTTATGTAATCCCCATGCCATGCTAGTTAGGAAATAACCTTGAAAAAGAAATTTGCATGTATATAGAGAAAACATAGATTCAACGTTATTAGGGTTTCATGTACACTTAGGAAGTGTTAGAATGCTCAAAAACCCATCAGTGGTATCAGAGCCTAGGATTGTTTTATGTATACTTGATGCAAAACTGCTTGAAAATCGAAAATTCTGCATTCTGACGACTGGACTCGCCGAGTCCATGGGGAGGACTCGCCGAGTCCATGAACAAATTCATTCTACTCGCCGAGTAGAATAATGCACTCGGCGAGTAGGAGCGTGTTGGGCAGTTTTTTCGAGTTTTGTTGCTGGAATGGATTAAGATCATTATCCCAATCTGTTTTGGACTTGTAAAATCTGTTTTTCAAAATGATAATGATTATGTTAACCCATTTTACATGACTTTTATCAATTTTCAAGTATTGTACATGTTTATATGATTTCTTGAAATTGCTTGACATGAATTTGTGTTCTTATGAGTTTTTAGAAGATCATAGGAATTATGTGTAACCACCATGTGTGTTTAATTCATGATCTTAATGGCTATGATGGTGTCCATAACTTGTCCTCAAGTTATGGATAACCAAAAGTCACTTCTTTTAATTATGATTAAAGAACTAAAGAGGTTTCATAAAATGAAGAGTCTTCATTTTTATGAACCATTAAAACTCATAAGTTACAAATTGAAGAGACTTGGAATAGTTTCAAATCTTGCCCTCAAGTTTTGGAATTGAAAACTCTTATACTTTAATACTTTAATTCCAAATTAAACCTTAGATTTTTAAAAAGTCTAAAAATCAACACTTATACTATTATTATAATTTTATTATATAGATATGTATAAGAATATGTCATTCTTACCGTTAGTAGGCCTCATTCACGAAGCCGGTCTATAAGGGGGTATAAGGTTGTTGCCTATAAAATGGTGACTTAATGGGTGTCCACTCTCACCCACCGCTTCCTTGATCGGTGGAGGGTCGTTAGCCGAACGGGTAGGATACGACTTTAAATACTCGTTAAAAGTATGATGAATTATAAAGTAACTATACATTATAAATTCCCAATTTTAGTTACTTTAGGAAAATGTGAAATTGGTGCTAGCCCATAAAATTACACTTTGTACCTTACCAAGTCGTTAGTGGAGCGTGTGTGGTTAACCGGCACACTAACATGGACTAGTAAGAGTGGAAAAGGGTAACTTGACCTTATTATAGATCGGTGGAGCGTGTGTGGTTAACCGGCACATCGATTAGGTAATATTGTTGAGGGTACCAAGTCAATTTGTATGGTTATTCACACCTTGTTTGTGATCCTCGGCATCCCAGTCACAAACTTGAGAGGGCACAATCGAGATTCAAACATGCCATTGAAAAGTTCAATGTATCTCAAAAGATCTAGGAGTTTCAAAACCAATAAAACCTAATAATAAAATATTTCGTTCTTATGGTGGAAATTGGTAAATCGTCATTTACCTACCTTCAAATATTTTATAGTATGGATTACGGCATCCCTCTTCCAACTATAAATAGTTTGTTGGATCCTAGCCTTAATATTTCATTTGGGTGAATTATTAAGGATTCCTAATCTAATGAAACTTGTCTTTCTTTCCTTTCAAGATGTCTTCCAACAATGCTTCTGGCTCAAACCCAACAGGCTCCTTTTACCTTATGAACTTGTGTGGTAAGGTCATCTTTGATGGATCCAATTTCAATGAGTGGATCAGAAACATCAGAATGATTACCTGCTATGAGGACAAAGAATATGTCCTCGATAGGGAGCTTAAGGATGTGAGTGAAGCCACTGCTACTCCTGAAGAGTTTGCGGAGTTTGTTGCACATGAAAAGGATGCTACTAAAGTAGCATGCATCATGATGGCCACCATGACTCCTGAACTTCAAAAATCCTATGAAGATTTCTACCCCTATGAGATGCACCTGGATCTGATGGAAAGGTACCATCAGAGCGCGCGTCAGGAGAGGTATGAAATCATCTCCTCCATGATAACCGCAAGGATGAAGGATGGTGAACCTATCACCGGTCACTTGCAGAAGATGCAAAGGTTCGTTCACCGGTTGCTGAAGCTAAATGTTGACTTTCCTGAGGAAATGGCGATTGACATCATTCTCCATTCCTTACCTCCAAGTTATGATCAGTTTCGTATGACTTATCATATGAACAAGGAGGAAGTCACACTTAGCAAACTTCAAGGACTCTTAAGGACAGCTGAAAATGGCCTTAAGGGTAAAGCGGTTGCTACTTCTACTCCTTCAACAGCCCCTGTTCTGGCTATTGGGCAGGGAAAGGGTAAGAAGAGGAAAAGCCCTTCGAAGGGTACCAAGGGTAAGACTCTTGATGGTTCCTCTTCAAGTGGGACAAAGAAAGATCCCATTACTCCTTCTTCAAACCCAAAGGAAGCACAGTGCTTCTATTGCCAGGATAAGGGACACTTCAAGCGAAGCTGCCCCAAATATATGCAAGATCTAAAGGATAGGAAGGTTAAACCCACCCATGCAGGTATTTACACAATATTGTCTAACAACTCATCTAATGCTAATTCTTGGGTGCTTGATACAGGGTGTGGTATTCACATTTGTACTGATTTGCAGGCACTAAGAAGAAGTGAGCAAGTGGAGCACGGAAAGATAAACTTAGTCATGGGCAACAGGAAAGCATCACATGTTACCAAGATAGGAGTTTATTCTTTATTGCTTAATAATGGGTTAATGTTAGATTTGAATAAGTGTTGTTACTCGCCCGAAATGGCGAGAAATATTATTTCTTTTCATGGCTTGTACAAACAAGGTTTTTCATTTTCATTTGATAATAAAAATGGTGCTATTAATGTTTATTACAATGATGTATTTTCCTTTAAAGCATTATCTTGTGATGGTGTATATGAAGCTGTGAATGTTGTAGACAATCTAGGAAATAATGTGTTGTATATTGATTCTTCATATAGCTTGGATAAAGCCTCCTTGTGGCATTGTCGTCTTGGACATGTTAACAAGAAGCGCATAGGCCAACTCCAAAAGGCTGGAGTCTTGGAATCATTTGACCTCAAGTCAGATGATAGTTGCGAGTCTTGTTTACTTGGAAAAATGACAAAGTCACCCTTCACAGGTACTTGTGATAGGGGTGAAGGTTTGTTGGACCTTGTACACACGGATGTGTGTGGGCCCTTCAGAGTTGCTACAAGGGATGCTAATCGCTATTATGTGACTTTTACTGATGATTACAGTAGATATGGATATATTTACTTAATCAAGCATAAGTCAGAAACCTTTGAAAAGTTCAAAGAGTTTAAGCAGGAAGTGGAGAATCAATTGGGCAGGAACATCAAGATGCTCCGATCCGATCGGGGAGGAGAGTATCTTAGCATTGAGTTCCTTGACTATCTTAAGGAATGTAGGATTGTCTCACAATTGACACCTCCCAGAACACCACAGTTGAATGGTGTAGCTGAGAGGCGCAATCGAACCTTGTTGGATATGGTTCGTCCCATGATGAGTCGAGCTTCGTTACCAATCTCTTTCTGGGGGTATGCCTTAGAGACTGCCGCCCATATCCTTAATCTAGTCTCTACTAAAAAGGTTGCCAAAACACCTCACGAGATGTGGATTGGGAAAGTTCCCAATTTGGACCACATCAAGATTTGGGGTTGTGAAGCTTTCGTGAGGCGTGAGACTTATGATAAGCTTGAACCTCGAAGTGAGAGGTGTATTTTCATCGGCTACCCACAGAGATCCTTTGGTTACCTCTTCTACAGACCCAGTAATAATGTGGTCTTTGTAGCAAGAAGAGGAGTCTTTCGTGAGAGAGAATTCATAAGCCAAGGGGACAGTGGGAGGCAAATTGACCTTGAAGAGCTTCAAGAGTCAAGTGGTGAAGGAACCTCAAATGCTATCGACCAACCTGAGGAGGAAACTCCTGTTGATCTGATAGATGAGTCTGTACCTCCAAGACGTTCCACTAGGGTGAGGAACACACCTGATTTTTATTATGGTTATCACATCACCACTGAAGGTGATACATTTATTAGTGATAGTACACTAATAGATTTAGATGAACCTAATAACTACAGGGAAGCCATGGCAGGCCCTGAGTCTGTTAAATGGAAGGAGGCTATGGACAGCAAGATTCAGTCCATGTATGACAATCAAGTTTGGAACTTGGTTGACAATGTACCAGGTCGTAAGACAGTTGGGTGCAAATGGATCTTCAAGAAGAAGACCGACATGGATGGAAAGGTACATACTTACAAAGCGCGACTGGTTGCGAAGGGCTTTACTCAAACTCCGGGAGTTGACTATGATGAGACCTTCTCGCCAGTAGCGAAGATTAAGTCTATTAGAGTATTGTTAGCCGTAGTTGCATTTCATGATTATGAAATATGGCAAATGGATGTCAAAACCGCTTTCCTTAATGGAAAGTTGGCTGAGGATGTTTACATGGCTCAACCAGAGGGTTTTGTCGATACAAGATACCCTAATAGAGTGTGTAAGCTTGATAAATCCATTTATGGATTGAAACAAGCATCTCGCAGATGGAATCTTTGCTTTGATGAGAAAGTCAAAGAGTTTGGCTTTTCTAGGAGTGAGGATGAGTCTTGTGTGTATGTCAGTGCTAGTGGGAGCATAGTTAGCTTCTTGGTGTTGTATGTGGATGACATACTTCTCATAGGAAACGACGTCCCAACCTTGCAGGAGGTTAAGTCCTGGCTTGGGAAGTGTTTCGCTATGAAGGACCTTGGAGAAGCTGCCTATATCCTAGGGATAAGGATATTGAGAGATAGGAGTAAGAGACTAATTGGACTTAGTCAAAGTACTTACTTGGATAAGGTGCTGAAGAGGTTCAGCATGCAAGAATCCAAGAAAGGGGAATTACCCGTCCAGAGTAATGCCAAGCTAAGTAAGACTCAGAGTCCGAGTACAGAGGCTGAGATAGCTGAAATGAGTCATATACCATATGCTTCCGTTGTGGGCTCGATCATGTATGCTATGACTTGTACTCGCCCTGATGTGGCCTTTGCTTTGAGCATGGTCAGTAGATATCAAGGGAACCCTGGCAAGGCACACTGGACAGCGGTAAAGAACATTCTCAAGTATCTGCGGAGGACTAAGGATTGGGTCCTTACCCTCGGAGGCAGTGATGAATTGAGAGTGGAAGGATATAGCGATGCTAGCTTCCAGACTGATAGGGATAATTTCCGCTTGCAGTCAGGCTGGGTCTTTATCCTAAATGGAGGGGCAATTACTTGGAAAAGTTCCAAGCAGGAGACAGTAGCTGATTCTACTTGTGAATCAGAGTACATAGCAGCAAGTGAAGCAGCTAAGGAGGCGATATGGCTAAAGAACTTCATCGGAGACCTTGGAGTTGTACCAGCTATAAAGGAGCCAATGGAAATTTTCTGTGACAATGAAAGTGCGGTTGCTTTGGCTAAGGAACCAAGAGATCACGGGAGATCTAGGCACATTGACAGAAAATACCATTCCATAAGACATAGAATAGAAGAAGGACTCCTCGTGGCAAAGAGGGTATCATCATATGAGAACCCGGCAGATCCCCTCACGAAGGGACTGAGCAGGGTTAAGCATTTACAGCATGCGAGGCGCATTGGGCTGAAGGATGATATTAGTTTCAATAATTAGATTCCTGAAACTTGTAAAATGTAATTGACATTTGATGATAAATAAAAGTTGTTATTTATTTATGAGTAAGGTGTTACTATCTTGTGTTGATTGTTTACTATGTTTCAATTTTGCATGTTTTTACTTCCAGAATAATTATGTTATTATTCAAACCATCCACAGTCAGTCAAACTTTGGAAGTAAGTATTGATTTAAGACTGTCATGAATTTGGCTTGTATGATTTGTCTAAAAGTGCTTTGGACAATGCAATGGTTGCTACAACATTCATGAGTACTCATAAGGGCTGAGTATTGGATCCAACCCACGCTCACTTGCATCACTTCATGGAATTTATCTCGAGTGATCGTGAGACGGTAATATCATATAAATCTTCAAACCTAGAGATATGAGTTGTTGACTATGAGTTGGTTATTCATTGATTGTACGAAAACGCATTGGTAACTCGATGTTATAAAACGTGCCTTTGTGAATAATTCAACAAGTAGTTAGTACAAGCATATCAGTCGAAGTTTATCTGTTCCTTCTAGAAATAGAAGCGATATCTGGGCCCCTCGATGATTTGGTTTTGACCTATGTACCGGGCCCGGTCAGAACCTAATTGATGTGTTCAATTTAGTTCTATGTCGAAACAAATCAGAGATCGAGAAACAAATGTTGGACAATAAGTAAGACCATGTTCCATGTGTTTGTCCGGCTGATATCATGAGAACAGAGGATTATATGATCACTTATCTTAAATGGCATATCATCATCATCTCAGTTCCGAGAGACTTTGAAAGAGCTATGATTGCTAGTCGGATTTTGAAGTCATATTTGCAAATATAGTTATTAGACTTATCCAAGTGGGAGACTGTTGGATATAGTGTCTAAGTCCATAACTTTATTTGGTATGTACTTGACCCGACCCGGCATGGTCCATTTGGGTTGCATGGCATTGCAATACTTGGATAGACTAAATGAGAGAATAAGGCACTTATGATTATTAATATATTATAAGTTCTAATATATTAATAATAGTATTATTTAATTAGTATTGATCAAGTATTAATCTAGTATTAATTTGGTGATCAAAGTGAGACTAATTAAATATATAGGGTTGATTATGACAATCATCAATTCTTTTATGGTGGATTAATGATCCATGGTTTATGGGTTTGGTTATAACCATATGGAGCTCCATGGATAGTCTATGGGAGTTACAAACCCATGGGTCATGAGAAATCAAGAGTCATGACAATTAAGGGCATTCATGTGTAAACCCTAATTGTGACAACACTATAAAAGGAACCCTATGGCTAGCAAAATGGTGACCTAGTGGACATAGTGTTACTAGAGAGGGCATAACCGATTTTGAGTGCTAGAAGTATTCTCTCAAGTTATTCCAAGTCTTGTGGTGTTGTGTGAAGCATTTGAGGCACAACATTTGGGGTGCTAGGCTCACAAAGTCTTGAAGGAATCCAAGCAACAACAAGGTATGTATTTCTACTAGTTTTTATGTTTTATGTAATCCCCATGCCATGCTAGTTAGGAAATAACCTTGAAAAAGAAATTTGCAGGTATATAGAGAAAACATAGATTCAAGGTTATTAGGGTTGCATGTACACTTAGGAAGTGTTAGAATGCTCAAAAACCCATCAAGTTGTTCGCAGCAGTTGACTTTGAGGACGAAGTCTGATTCAAGTGATGGAGAATTGTAACACCCGGATCAGGTGTGCTTTATCTTTAATATTGTGAAGTTAAAATTTTCAATATTGGCCCTTCTCACGATGTGAGGAACTCCTTATCACGATGTGAGGAGTGTTTGAACTCGTGCATCATTTTAAGGATCACAACCTGAGTAGTCTGATTCTCATGACGTGAGGACGGCTGATGACCAAACCCCTAAGTTTTTTATGTCACACCCCCAAACCAAGGATGGCGTAAACTTCCGGGGGTGGGAATGACTTCATCTACAGTATCATAACAACGAGTATAATAGTGACCAAAGCAAACACAACCATCATAAATATAATTGAAAAAAGTTACACCATAGTAAGAGTTACATGTTTCAAAATCAATTACATTATGATGAAAAAAATGTATTAATTGACGTCTTTGCGTCCCATCCTCAAAAGCAGTTGGTTACCTGTTTCACTGATTTCCTGAGAATACAAGTAGTTTTGAAAGAGTGTCAACAATTAAGTTGGTGAGTTCATAAGCTTTCGGATGTAGAGTTTGGAAACCTTTGTTTGTAAATGTAATGTATACTCAACAAAAATCCAATATTTTCCTTATAAAATGTTATGTAGTCTTAAATCCCAAGACCGAATGTATGTGTGTGTGTCGTACTTGTAACGATGTATGCAGTTTTAAATAGATAAAACCCCCTTTTTAAAGTAGAAATTCCCGTAAACTATATGTGTCATTATCTTCCTATTTGAGTCGCTATAACCATACTATGACAGAGTAGACCTGCAGCGACGTACCAGGCATCGGAACTGTTATCACATTTGTCACCCGTAGACCTGCAGGTCCCACTGTAGCTAACAGCAAGGTGTGGGGTGTCAATCCCAATATAGATCTATATACAATTATCACGCTCTCCCTACAAGAGACTCTGGTTATAACTTACAGGAATTTTAACCCGTACCCTAAGAGTACAATGAAGCAAAGTCTCACAATTTACGTTAACGAGTTTACGTGTGGTTTGAATGTAAAACCTTTTCTGTGGTGGAAGTAAATCCCTTTTTATGTAGTATGTTTGTAATGTAAAGTCCATAAACTATACCTATTATAGTTTATTGTATGTGTTCGAAGTGTATGAAAACCCTTATCATGAATCACTAATTTCTGTTTATGATGATAAACTAATGAGAAATACATTCAACATTTAGAAACTTATTATTATACACTTTTCTCAATATGTTACAAAGTATTGTTAATATTGTAAGCTGTTTAACTAGTTTTTATCTTTTCTGCACTGTTTTAGAAAAATCACAGAAAATTCATACGAAGTCGAAAACTGAATCCGTAAACTCTGAGAGTTTAGAAAATGTATCTAGTTTGTTCATAATTTTTATTACGATTTTTAGAAGTCTCTAACTTGTGTGAAAATGTTCAACTTCATAGACTGGTCCGAAGTTGTTTCTGAAATGATAGGCTGTTTTGTAAAAATCGCCATAAATTGTAGATAAATCGTATGAACATGTGCAAGTAGTCATTAGAAAGGTATAAACCTGAAATATTTGCACCTTGTATAGTTTTGAAAACTAAAGAGCTTAAGATGTTCAAAACAGTCCGTGAATGGAGCCAAACTTTCCTGTTGAAAGCTGATGTTTGAGTTTAGTTAAGTTTTTGGTGTTTTAACTTGTATCCCCCCCCCCCTAAAACGTGAAGAAAACATGAAAATGTAGGGGTATGAACTCACCTTGAGTGATTTCGTGGGATGGATGTTAAATAAATGAAGTTTCCAAGTCAAGAACACTTGGAAGTTGCTTGAAGATTTGAAGATCCTAAGAACAAATATGTCGATATTTGTGTAAGAAATTCATGATTTGAGTGAAGGTGTGTAGAATATTCAAGTGTAGGATGAAGATACTTACCAAGAGTGAGGAAGAAAGCTCAATATCAGCCTTTGATTTTCGAGTTCTTGGAGGGAGAGAAGGTGAGAGAGAAGTGTGTTAGCTTTTGGTGGAAGTGAATGATGTCTAGTGGATGTGAGAGGTGTATTGACTCTTTGGGTGAGTTTAAATCAAGGAAACTTGTTCAAGAATGGTGAGGGTACAATGAGTAGACTAAGGTTGATGTGAATAGTGACATAAAGCATGAATAGTGACCTGGAGGTGTCATAACTTTATGGGAAAAGTCAAAAGCACCTTTATGTACCTTGCACTTTATCTTAATCAATAATATGAATTATATCTTAGAAATTGATAAGATATGGATACATTATGATTTTAGAAGGTTGAAAATAGTAAAATATGGTTTTGGGTGAAAATCCCACGTTAAAATCATGAAAAACGGGCTCAAAACTCGAAGGTGGTCGAAAACCGGGAAAAGAAGGCGAAATTCCGAGGTCAGGACTGAAGGTTTGGCTTAAGAGGGTGGGAACTGAAAGTAGATTCGGTCACAAGGGAGGTTCGGTTGCAAGGCTTATGGACCGAAGGTAGTCTGGACCCGAACCGAAGGTGCGTAAGCCCGAACCGAAAGTGGTTTCGGTCCAAAGGTGACTTCGGTCCTATGGGGCTTCGGTTCCGAGAGGTTCGGCTCTTAGGGGTGAGTTCGGTCTCTAAGGAGGTTCGGTTCTTACTAGGAGCTTCAGTCCTAGAGAGTAGTTTTGGTTCTAGAGGGAGGTTTCGGTTCTAATAGGGACTTCGGTCCTATATGGCTGTTTTTCGATTAATATTCCTGTTTCAAGTGGTTTTTGACTGAGTTAGGGGTCGGGATGCCCCGAATGATTATAAAAAGTTGAAAGAGGTTTTGAGAGAGATTTGGGAGAGATTTGGGAGAGAGATAGAGAGAGAGAGAGATAGAGATAGAGTGAAAGGGATTGAGCGAGACTTTGTTTGTGACCTTTGCGAGTGCTTAGTCTTCTAATGTAAGTTTTGTAAACCCCGTTAAGCCTCGTTATGAGTGTTATACTCCCACGAAGGGTATGTAATAGTGTTTTATCGAGTAGTTTTATCACTTACCCTGATTAGGGTTTAGATTTTCTAAACACATGAAAACTCTAAGTGATACTTTGCATTAAAATAGTGAGTTGTACAACAGTAAACATAATGTAAACCCTAATATACAAGGGTTAGTTGAGTTGACCATTTTGACTTGTTAACTTTAGCTGACTTTGACTTGACCATAAATTTACAGTTGTTAAATCATCATCCCCGTTAGAAGGAATTTCGTCCCGAAGTTAGCGTTTCGATTTGGAACTTCAAGCGTTGGGGAAAAGATGCGAGTATTTTTGTTTCATCTGATCCTCGTGTTCCCAGGTGAACTCGGGTCCTCGTTTAGCGTTCTAACGGACCTTCACAATAGGAATACGACTTTGTTTCGTTCTTTTGATCTCTCGATCCATGATTTCGATCGGTTCTTCCATGAAGTGGAGACTCTCGTTAATTTTGATTTCGTTGAGTGGTATCACGAGAGTCTCGTCAGAGAGACACTTCTTTAAGTTTGATACATGGAAGGTAGGATGTATGTTATTAAGTTCTTGTGGTAGTCGAAGTTTGTATGCCACTGGGCCAATCCTGGCAAGGATTTCGAATGGTCCAATGTACCTTGGGTTTAGTTTACCACGTTTACCAAAACGTATCATTCCCTTCCAGGGTGAGACTTTCAGCAGCACTCAGTCACCAACCTGGAATTCCAAGGGTTTGCGTCGCTTATCTGCATAGCTCTTTTGTTGATCTCGAGACGCTTTCAGTCTTTCCCGAATTTGAACGATCTTTTCTATTGTCTCCCTTATGATTTTAGGACCAGTGAGGATGCTATTTGGGACTTGGCCCTTTGCTAGTTGCGTGTCCCCCACCTCAGCCCAACACAGGGGTGATCTACACTTACGACCATAGAGAGCTTCAAACGAAGCGACCTTGATGCTAGTGTGATAGTTGTTATTGTAAGAGAACTCGATAAGTGGTAAATGGGTATCCCATGCTGTACCAAAGTCAATAACACAAGCTCTTAGCATATCTTCCAAGGTTTGAATAGTTCTTTTGCTCTGCCAGTCGGTTTGTAGGTGGTAGGCCGTGCTTATATCTAGCCTGGTCCCAAGAGATTTCTGTAAGGACTGCCAGAACCGTGAAGTGAATCTACTATCTCTGTCAGAGATAATGGATATCGGCACACCATGTAGTCGTACGATCTCTTTGATATACGTCCTAGTCAATTTATCCATCTTGTCGGTCTCCTTTATTGGCAGGAAGTGCGCGGATTTGGTCAATCTATCAACGATTAGTCAAATGGTATCAAGACCACCCGTCGTCTTGGGTAGCTTGGTTATGAAGTCCATGGTTATTCGCTCCCACTTCCATTCGGGAATCACTGGTTGTTGTAGTAGGCCCACAGGCTTTTGGTACTCTACCTTCACTTTGGCGCAAGTCAGACACTTGCTCACGTAGGTAGCGATTGCGGCTTTCATGTTCGGCTACCAATAGAGTTTCTTTAGGTCCAAGTACATCTTGTACGAACCAGGATGTACGGAGTATCGAGTTTTGTGTGCTTCGTTCATGACGACGTCCCTGAACCCACCGAACTTCGGTGTCCAAATTCGGTTCATGAGATAGCGAGCTCCGTCGTCCTTGACTTCTACATTCTTATCCATTCCTCTTAATGCCTCACCTGTCACATTCTCAGGTTTCAAAGCTTCCAGCTGGGCCTCTTTGTTTTGCATGGACAAGTTCGAATGGATTGTCATGGTTAATGACTTTACTCGGCGACCCGAGTATTCCTTTTGACTTAAGGCGTCAGCTACTATGTTGGCCTTACCTGGGTGATAACGAATCTCACACTCGTAATCATTCAGTAGTTCTACCCATCGTCTCTGCCTCATGTTGAGCTCTTTTTGATTGAGGATGTGCTGAAGGCTTTTGTGATCGGTAAATATAGTACACTTTCTTCCGTAAAGGTAGTGCCTCCAGATTTTTAGGGCGAATACTACTGCTCCCAATTCGAGGTCATATGTGGCGTAGTTGACCTCGTGTGTTTTTAATTGCCTCGATGCGTAGGCAATGACCTTTCCTCGTTGCATTAACACACATCCAAGACCCTGGTTTGACGCGTCGCAGTAGACCACAAAGTCTTCAGTTCCTTCTGGTAGGGATAAAATTGGGGCGCTGCACAGGGCCTGCTTTAGTGTTTGGAAAGCAGCTTCTTTCTTCTCTCCACAGTTGAAAGTTACACCCTTCTGGGTCAGGATGGTAAGTGGTTTGACAATCTTGGAGAAATTTTGTATGAACCTCCGGTAGTAGCCGGCAAGGCCTAAGAATTGACGGATTTCTGTAGGTGTCCTTGGTGCTGACCAGTTTTTGATTGCCTTGATTTTGGAGGGGTCCACATGTATCCCGTTCTCGCTAACCACATGACTGAGGAAGTCTACTTCTCGAATCCAAAATTTGCACTTTGAAAATTTTGCATATAATTTCTCTGTCCTTAGTGTCTCCAATACCTGTCGTAGATGTTGGCTATGCTCTTCCTCACTCCTTGAATAGACCAGAATGTCGTCTATGAAGACAATCACGAACTTGTCTAGGTAAGGCCGGCACACTCGGTTCATTAGATCCATGAACACTGCGGGTGCGTTTGTTAACCCGAAGGGCATCACTACAAACTCGTAGTGACCGTACCGAGTCCTGAACGCCATTTTAGGAACATTCTCCTCCTGGACCCGTAGTTGATGGTATCCCGACCTCAGATCAATCTTTGAGAAGTAATATGCTCCTTGGAGTTGGTCAAATAGGTCGTCGATTCGGGGCAGAGGGTATCGGTTTTTGATTGTAAGCTTATTTAGCTCGCGGTAGTCGATGCACATGCGGAACGATCCATCCTTCTTTTTCACAAACAGGATTGGTGCTCCCCAAGGCGAGAAGCTTGGTTTGATGAACCCTTTGCTTAGCGGTTCATTCAATTGGCTTGATAGTTCTTGTATCTCGGCTCGCGCTAGGCGGTAGACCGCTTTGGCTACGGGGGTAGCTCCGGGAATTAGGTCGATTCGGAATTCGACTTGTCGTGCGGATGGAACTTCGGGAAGGTCTTCTGGGAATACGCCAGGGAAATTACAGACCTTCGCAATGTCCTTGATGTTCTTCACCTCTTATTTCTTATCCACTACGTGGGCTAAGAAGGCGTGGTATTCCTTTCGGAGGTACTTTTGAGCTTTGACGCAAGAGATGATTTGTAGGTTTGTACTGGGTTTGTCACCGTAGATGAGAAGGATTTCGCCATTTGGCATATTTAGGCGAACGGCCCTTTCAAACATAGAATGTCGGCACGATGAGAACTTAACCAGTCCATACCAATGATGATATCGAAACTTTTTATGGTAACTGGCATTAGGTCGATTTGGAATGAATGGTTGTCTAGAGTGAGGGTACACCCCGTGTATATGTCTCTAGTGCATTCTACCTTTTCGTTTGCCATTTCTACGGTGTATGTGTCTTTTAGTGATTGGGGGTTTTGTTTAATTACGTGTTTGAATTGGTGGCTTACGAAACTCCTCTCCGCTCCACTATCGAAAAGTATGCATGCATATGAGTTATTGAGGAGAAACGTACCAGTAACCACCGTGGGGTCCTTGACTGCTTCCCCGTGTCCTATAGTCAGGACTCTTCCCACGCCACCAACATTAGGGATTCGTGAATTTTGGCAGTCTCTTTTGAAGTGACCCGATTCCCCACAGTCGTAACAGGCTCGACTTGCTCCGGTATTGGCAGCTTGGGTGATGGGTTGAGCTAGTGCTTTACAGAAGCGTGCGGTATGCACCTTCTTGCTGCAGTTGTTGCAGTGCATTTCTCGACAAGGACCGTTGTGGTGAAAGTTGCACTTGTTGCACTTGGGAAGGGTTCCAGCATATTGTCTCAGTGCTGCTGGAGTGGAAAGAGTAGTGGCAGCATGGACAACAACAGTTTGCTGCTTCTTGGCGGGGTCCTGCGCCGGTTGCTTCTTTTTGTTGTTCCAGAACTTCCTCTTGTTGTTCCCTCCTCTTGCTTGATCGGAGGTGGTTGTCACAGTTCCATGGCTGGCCCTATGATCAATGAGTTGTTGTGCCAACTCCTTGGAACTGTCAAAGGTAGTTGGTCTTGAGGCCAACACGCTATTTTGAATCTGGGGAGACAGTCCCAGAGGTATCGCTCCACCTTCTTGTCTTCCGGAGTGACCATCGCTGGACAAAGGAGTGCTAGATCATTGAATCGGGCAGTGTAAGCTCCAATGTTAGAGCCCGTCATCTTGAGATTCCACAGTTCTTGCTCTAGTTTTTGCACTTCACCTCTTGGGCAATACTCCTTCAGCATCATAGTTTTCAAGTCTTCCCAGCTTATCGATTTAGCCACTACGAGGGTCAGTGACTTAACGTGGCCGTTCCACCAAGTAAGGGCCATGCCGGTGAAGGTGCAAGCTGCAAATTTGACCTTGCTTGCTTCGGGACATGCACGGATCTTGAAGATGGATTCGGTCTTCTCGAACCATTGCATCAGAGTGATGACGCCCCCGCTTCCATTGAAAGGATCGGGTTTGCCATTTGTGAAGTCCTTATAGGAACATTCTCTCGAACGCCCTTGGCTATCTCCTTGAGTGGAGTTAATAGTACCGCTACCTGTCCTCCTGGCACCGTCAGTGCTGATTTGTGACATAGCAGTTGCCACTGCGGCCGTAACCGCAGCCTGGAAAATAGCAGGATCATACTGGGGAGGCGGCGGTGGTGGATTTGTTTGTGTTATGTCAACGCGTCTAGTAGACCTACGAGGTGGCATCTTTCTGTCATAGAGTTTAAAGAGGAAATGAGTGTAAGTCTTTTAGTAATGATTATAAGTCGGGTGTCGTAGAACTAGATTATTAGTTTCAAGTATAGTAATTCCCGACTTTCCAATGTTTGCAAACAATTCATAATACGAGTCTATATAAATAAACTTATGAATTTAGTAGTAATGACTCAAATGTAATCTTGTGATTTTGTTCCATGCCTGATCCACTCCTAAGACCACTCGATGTATACCAGTTGTGTGTAACTAAGGTTCAATAGGTCGTCGAACTTAATGAGTCTGCCCTAAGCCCATAACCAAACAAGGAACGAGACCCAAGGAGGACTCACCATTTCTAAGTCAATCGCCTCTTAATTACATATAACCTCGAGGTATATTTTAAATAATCTCAGAGTTACCATAAGCAAATCGTTTGTAATACCATGTTATGAAATCTGAGGTAAACTACCAATGAAATTAAATGCATGCCAATTTTCATTGATACAATTTAGTACATGTTTTTAGGAAATTTTGACCTTATAGAAGGTCTACATTATATCAATGTAATGGAAAATTTTAACAGCACATAGACCCTTTGAATAGTATAGTCACTTAGACGCAGGGTCAAAGCTACTTGCAGGAAAGAGTAGCCCCAACACATACTCGTAAACCTAGATTATAACAAAATGTGAGTAGTGCAAGCACTACTCGAGACGGGTGGTATCAGCTGGTCCCTGCAAGGCAGCCATGTGTGTACGCATTGCCCTGACCTCTTCTCTGTCATCTGCCGCTTGGCGTTCTACTTCCATCAATCGCCTTTCCATCATGGCCTGATGTTCCCGATATTCTCGAACTTCGCTCCGGGCGGTGGTAACTTCCGTCTGCAAGGCCTCGGTATGATCTCTAGTGCGGTCGTGATCCTCATCTAGGCGCCGAAGGTGGACTGCAGTGACCTCCGCGGTGGCACCAACCTCCAGGATCTGGTTGGCAGATGTCGTGGCCTGCTGATCATGGCGAGCAATGTGGTGAACAATGATAGGGAGAGCCCTGTCTGCCGAGCCTCCTCTGTCGAGGTTGTAGAAGCCCCTGTCCATGCCAAAAGGAGGGCGTTGGCCCTGTTCTCGGCTCCACAATCTCAGCTTCACTTCCCATTGGGGCGTCGGGCCTTGGAAGTCCCGTCCTAGAGCGTGAGCAGGGAGTGGATCGTAAACCTCGGGATCCTCTTCAGAGTCCTCCTCCATTTCTTCCTCAACTTCTTCTTCTTCCTCTTCTGGGTCTTCATCAGGATCTTCCGCGGGATCTCCCTCGATTAATTCTTCAGGTTCTTCCCTGATCCATCTGGCGTTTCCCGCATTAGGGAAGTAGGGGTCTCCTGGTAAATGAAACCCTGACATGACGTCTGTACGAGAATAAGGGTGTAAGAGGCATATAACGAATCTAGAAATATTGTGATTTAGTAACATAACATACTCCTATAGTATTTTAAACATTTTGTTTGATTCTTAGAGCAATTCTTGTATGGGTGTTGGTATGATAGACTTGTTGCCCACTATGACTATCCCCCAGCATATGCTAGTCACTTCTCGGACGAATATAGTTGATCAGGCTATATTCCTCCCAGACTTGATTGCATGTCCCAAGGCATAATCATAGTGCACAACTCCTCTCCCTCTATATATATATATATATATATATATATATATATATATATATATATATATATATATATATTATCTTTCGTGTTTTCCTTAGACGTGACACTATACCGGCATGCATGTATGTACTTATACTCTTCAAATAAAAAAATAACGTTTTATTATTTCTAAAAGTATAGTTGTATGAAAATGTCTAATCTGAGACTTTTAGTCCCAATGTATTTATAGTTGTATATCTTATGTGGTTCAATATACTTAGTTCACTATAAACAATGCTCTGATACCAATCTGTCACACCCGCAAACCAAGGATGGCGGAAACGTCCGGGGGTGGGAATGACTTCATATACAATATCATAACAACGAGTATAATAGTGACCAAAGCAAACACAGCCATCATAAATATAATTGAAAAAGTTACACCATAGTATAAGTTACATGTTTCAAAATCGATTACATTATGATGACAAAATGTATTAATTGACGTCTTTGCGTCCAGTCCTCAAAAGCAGTTGGTTACCTGTTTCACTAATTTCCTGGGAATACAAGTAGTTTTGAAAGAGTGTCAACAATTAAGTTGGTGAGTTCATAAGCTTTCGGATGTAGAGTTTGAAAACCTTTGTTTGTAAATGTAATGTATGCTCAAGAAAAATCCAATATTTTCCTTATAACATGTTAAGTAGTCTTAAATCCCAAGACCGAATGTATGTGTGTGTTTCGTACTTGTAACGATGTATGTAGTTTTAAATAGATACAACCCCCTTTTTAAAGTAGAAATTCTCATAAACTATATGTGTCGTTATCTCCGTATGTGAGTCGCTATAACCATACTATGACAGAGTAGATTTGCAGCGACGTACTTCAGGAGTCGGAACTGTTATGACATTTGTCACCCGTAGACCTACAGGTCCCACTATAGCTAACAGCAAGGTGTGGGGTATCAATCCCAATATAGATCTATATACAGTTATCACGCGATCCCTACAAGAGACTCTGGTTATAACTTACAGGAATTTTAACCCGTACCCTAAGAGTACAATGAAGCAAAGTCTCACAATTTACGTTAACGAGTTTACGTGTGGTTTGAATGTAAAACCTTTTCTGTGGTGAAAGTAAATCCCTTTGTATGTGTTCGAAGTGTATGAAAACCCTTATCATGAATGACTAATTTCTTTTTATGATGATAAACTAACGAGAAATACATTCAACATTTAGAAACTTATTATTATACATTTTGCTCAATATGTTACAAAGTGTTGTTAATATTGTAAGCTGTTTAACTAGTTTTTAACTTTTCTGCACTGTTTTAGAAAAATCACAGAAAAATCATACGAAGCCAAAAACTAAATCCGTAAACTCTGAGAGTTTAGAAAATGTATCTATTTTGTTCATAATTTTTATTACGATTTTTAGAAGTCTCTAACTTGTGTGAAAATGTTCAACTTCACAGACTGGTACGAAGTTGTTTCTGAAATGATAGGCTATTTTGTAAAAATCGCCATAAATTGTAGATAAATCGTATGAACATGTGCAAGTAGTCATTAGAAAGGTATAAGCCTGAAATATTTGCACCTTGTATAGTTTTGAAAACTAAAGAGTTTAAGATGTTCAAAACAGTCCGTGAATGGAGCCAAACTTTCCTGTTAAAAGCTGATGTTTGAGTTTAGTTAAGTTTTTGGTGTTTTAACTTGTATCCCCCCCCCCCCACCTAAAACGTGAAGAAAACATGAAAATGTAGGGGTATGAACTCACCTTGAGTGATTTCGTGGGATGGATGTTAAAGAAATGAAGTTTCCAAGTCAATAACACTTGGAAGTTGCTTGAAGATTTGAAGATCCTAAGAACAAATATGTCGATATTTGTGTAAGAAATTCATGATATGAGTGAAGGTGTGTAGAATATTCAATTGTAGGATGAAGATACTTACCAAGAGTGAGGAAGAAAGCTCATGATCAGCCTTGGATTTTCGAGTTCTTGGAGGGAGAGAAGGTGAGAGAGAAGTGTGTTAGCTTTTAGTGGAAGTGAATGAGGTCTAGTGGATGTGAGAGGTGCATTGAATCTTTGGGTGAGTTTAAATCAAGGAAACTTGTTCAAGAATGGTGAGGGTACAATGAGTAGACTAAGGTTGATGTGAATAGTGACATAAAGCATGAATAGTGACCTGGAGGTGTCATAACTTTATGGGAAAAGTCAAAAGCACCTTTATGTACCTTGCACTTTATCTTAATCAATAATATGAATTATATCTTAGAAATTGCTAAGATGTGGATACATTATGATTTTAGAAGGTTGAAAATAGTAAAATATGGTTTTGGGTGAAAATCCCACGTTAAAATCATGAAAAACGGGCTCAAAACTCAAAGGTGGTCGAAAACAGGGAAAAGAAGGCGAAATTCCGAGGTCAGGACTGAAGGTTTGGCTTAAGAGGGTGGGAACTGAAAGTAGATTCGGTCACAAGGGAGGTTCGGTTGCAAGGCTTATGGACCGAAGGTAGTCTGGACCCGAACCGAAGGTGGGTAAGCCCGAACCGAAAGTGGTTTCGGTCCAAAGGTGACTTCGGTCCTATGGGGCTTCGGTTCCGAGTGGTTCGGCTCTTAGGGGTGAGTTCGGTCTCTAAGGAGGTTCGGTTCTTACTAGGAGCTTCAGTCCTAGAGAGTAGTTTTGGTTCTAGAGGGAGGTTTCGGTTCTAATAGGGACTTCGGTCCTATATGGCTGTTTTTCGATTAATCTTCCCGTTTCGAGTGGTTTTTGACCGAGTTAGGGGTCGGGATGCCCCGAATGATTATAAAAAGTTGAAAGAGGTTTTGAGAGAGATTTGGGAGAGAGAGAGAGAGAGAGAGAGAGAGAGACAGATAGAGTGAGAGAGATTGAGAGAGACTTTGTTTGTGACCTTTGCGAGTGATTAGTCTTGTAATGCAAGTTTTGTAAACCCCGTTAAGCCTCGTTATGAGTGTTATACTCCCCCGAAGAGTATATAATAGTGTTTTATCGAGTAGTTTTATCACTTACCCTGATTAGGGTTTAGATTTTCTGAACACGTGAAAACTCTAAGTGATACTTTGCATTAAAATATGGAGTTGTACAACAGTAAACATAATGTAAACCCTAATATACAAGGGTTAGTTGAGTTGACCGTTTTGACTTGTTGACTTTATCTGACTTTGACTTGACCAGAAATTTATGGTTGTCACATTCGATATTTAAGGAAATGAGAGGGCTAGGGTTGCTCACCCTCAGCCTCTCTCACGTCTCTAGACCTCCAGAAACTATAATCTTACTCTTCCCTAAGATCCTTTGTCATTTGGGTGCATTTCTAGCTTGAAGAAGCAGAAAATAGGAAGAAAGAAGTGTTTAATTCTGGTGTATCAGCATCATCACCATCTTTTCTTTCTTTTGGACCCTTGTAAGTAGCAAAGGCTCCAACTTTATTGCTTACCATGGATAGATCTTGAATTTTTTCCTTCTTATTGATGTTAATTCATGCTTGAGCGGAGTAAATCCTTAAAGTTGGTAACTTTATAAATTCTAAGAGTCCCTAGAGCATAATATTGTTTAGATCTGAAAGATGGTACGGATTTGAGGCATATATGAAAGTTTGAAGCTCATTTCTTCCCTTTTTGACCTAGAAAATGGATGATCATGTTTGTTGCATGCATGGCCATAAAGGAAACATTTTTATGGACCTTAGGGGTCCCTTTAGCTTCTGGATGAAGTAGACTCGAAGACTTATTGGAATAATGACTTAAAATGGTGACCCTTAACCTCAGACAACGCTCACCACGTGAGATGTAAGATTTCACGACGTGAGATTCGGAGCATCCCCGTCTTCTGCTAGAACCATTGGAGCTCACGATGTAAGAATGGGTGCTCATGTCGCGATGCCAGCTCAGGTAGTTTCTTTGACTGAGTTGGCTAGATTGGGTCGAGTCGAGTGGGAATCTGACCTGGTACATTGCCACAACGTGACCAATGCCTGGCCACAACGTGAGGTGAGTTGACTTTGACTTTGATAAAGTTTCACCTAAGGGTAATTTAGTTATTTTGGGATTTTGATTGTGATTGGTCATTTGCTGGGATAGGTGACGGTTAGCGCTGAGATTCGGAGTCGAGACCTCATCAGCTTTTATCCAGTTTGTGAGGTGATTTTTCTTCACTGTACTTCCGGGTCAAAGGCACCAAGGTCGGCCCATTGGTTTGATATCCTGCTATTTCTAATATGTTGAGTATGAAATAGATATGCACGATTATGCTAGTTGTAGATATGCTAGTCTGGTAGATCTGTAGGACTATCTGTGATTCCGTCTACATGATTATCTATATATGTTGTTATCTGTTAAATGTCAACATATTGTGTTGGGTTGAGGTCGTACTACTTCTTTCAATAGCCAACAAACCCTGGAGCATTCCAGATATGAGATGAGGGGCAGGTAGGGCATGCCAAACTCATACAGAGGGCTTAGGAGCATTCCTGATACGAGTTGAGGACCGGGTGGTATGCCAGACTCGTAATGAGGGCTTAAGGGTATTTTAGTCTGATGGATGATATGGTCAGGGAGCAAGCCATACATAAGCTGTGGGCCCCGAGGGCAAGTCAGACTTATGCTGTGGGCTCAGGGGTAGTCCAGTCTTTTAGCTGTGGACCCAGTACATGCTGTTATTGTAAATGTTATGTGTTTATGTGTTGGTACTTTGGGGGAAATCACTAAGCTTTGGCTTACAGTTTTTAGCTGTGGTTTCAGGTACTTTGGATGATCGTGGGAAGGCGAAGGCGTGACCATATACATCCTCTTGTTTATTACTTATGATTTTAGGAGACTCTGATGTTTGGAAAATGTTTTGAAAACTATTCTTTGTAAACAATTTATGAATTAGGTTGATTTTAAAAGTTCAATTTTTTTTTTGTTTTTTTAGAGTGTTACACTTTCTGCTTTCGGTTTCATGTTTATGGTTTCAGGTACTTCTGGTTCCAAGGGGGAGAGCTCGACGTGATTGTACCGCATCCACCAATGTCCTGCATGATTGACTTGTTTTGTACTCTGATGATTATATGATATGTTTTTATGCTCTGATGGGATTTCTAAATTGAATGAATGGTTGTTTTTGATTAATTTAAAGAAAAAAATCTCGCTTAGAATTTTTGGGATGTTTCATTTTCGGCCACTTTACGACTCATTTGACGGAAAAGCGATGCCCGTTTGTTTTCGTCAAAAACTAACATTTAAAAAGCACGCTTCGAGGGTGAACCGAAACAAAATGTGATAAACATTCTGGAATTGTTCTGCATATTTATGACATACTCTTCGCGTTTCAAAATGGTCTTCGCATTCCGGACATGTTCAGAGTTGCTTTTTTGTGTTTATGAATATCAAATTTTCGATGTACAATATTCTAAGACACTAATTAAGCTAGTTGTGGGTTGGTCCTAACACTAAATTAGCTTAAAATTAAACATCTATAACACTGTCTGGAATGTGTTCTTTATCGTGTTTAAGATTAACTCTCTTACACCAATAATCTTAAAATTAAACAACTAAAAGTGTATGAGTCAAGAACTTACCCGTAAAACTTCCAAACCATCGAAATCGTGTGTTATATCTTCTTTCACACTTTATTTTGAAATATATATTAATATTCTGGAATAAAATCTGGAATAAGATTTTGTAATTTGTGCTCCAGAACATGTCGGAATGGGCCGAAACAACATTCCGGAATGTGTTGAATGGCCTGGGCAGGGATCTGTATAGTTTGAAATGATCTCCGAAATAGCCTATTCCAAAGAAGTTGATTATTTTGCAAAAAAAAAAAGAAAAAAAAAATCAAACTGATTATTTTTAATAAAAACCAAGGTTCTTAACATTTGTCATGGCTCAAAGTCTTGTATTTGATGTCATCATTCAACAAAATGTTGTCTTAATTCATATATGTATATAAAAATGAATAATAGTTGAATATATATATATATATATATATATATATATATATATATATATATATATATATATATATATATATATATATATATATATATATTTATACAAAATCGTTGCCTTAAGTTACGTTTTACAAACGATGTGGCATGCCACGTCTCGTAAAAACTTAAAGTTTGACATTACTGTCAACTCACTTCTAATGTTATTTTGAACCATCACAAACGACATAACTCGTCACGGCTTATAAAAACTTAAAGTTTGACGATATCGTCGAATCACATCTAAGGCTACTTTAAACGATCACAAAAACCAATACAATAAACTTATAATTTCTGTAAACGCATGTTTCACTTAAACGCATGCTTCAGCCAAATAAAATCCAATTTCCTTATTTTAACGAGTGAAACATGCCCTTTCACTTATATATTGACTACCATCTTGCCATTTCAGCATTGATAATTATTGATTTATTTTTAGTAGCCATCTTAAAGAACAATATTTTTCTCAGCAATAATATATTTTTTCTTTTTCTTTTCCTTTTTCTTTTTCATTTTAGAAAGGCTACAACATACTTTGCTATTAATGCATTTTTGTTTTACAACCATATTTTAAGCCGCAACATAATAAATTCTTGGAAACTTGAAAATTAAGGCTTTGTTTGATATTAAGTTGATCGGGTCAGGCCAGCATATTTGGCTGATTTGGTCCGATCTGCCGTTTGATAAACCCAAAAAAAGATTGAATCGGTTAGCATTCAGTAACCCATAGTAACTCATTTACTCACCCCGTCCATGCTTCAATTGTTGCTGACCGAAACACAGAGATGATAATCCCCTTTGTGCTCTCATCGTTTTCAAGGTAGGTTTCCTCAATCACAAAGGCCCAAGACCCGAGGGTGTGTATGGGATGGATTTTTTATTTTTTGACTGTCACATCAGCTTTTCCCTCACTCTTATTTCTCTCACCAAAACCCAATAAATGGTCATCTTTCACTTTTATATTTTTTTAAATAAAAATAATTGATTTTAAGATTTATAATTTTTTTAAAAATGATTAATAAACATAAAAATTATTTAAAATTAAAACACCACTTCATTAATTAAAATAAAAATTACATAAAACTAAGATTAAAATAACTAGAAAAAACAACAAAAAAAAACAACCTACATTTTAAAAAAACTAACAATCTATGGGAAATATTTTTCATGATCATCTCTTTTTTCTTCAAAATTAGCTTGAGGGTCGGTCCCAAAAAAATGATCGGTGTTTTCCATCGAGAACTTCATATCCTCTATTTATTGCATTTCTGCTTGTTCCTTCTTTTTTCTGCTTCTTTTTCTTTTTCGAATGTCAAACGTTCAGCGAAGTTCAAATTGTATCGATCAAATGTCGCCATCATTTTCCGCATTTCGTCCGCGTCCATGCTGAAATCTGATACATCGGAAGAAGTCCCATTCCCCTTCCGTTTTGCTTTGTCCCTACCCATTGGCCGGACAATTTCTCTAGCACTAGTTCGTCCTCTTCATTTAAATCTAGTCCGACACGATCATCAGAAGAAGTTGTGTATCCATTGGAGCCCATTTTTTTCTTTTTGATTGACCTTCTTCTCATAGTATAAAATGGTGTTCGTATTTTTTCCGCTTTGGGCTAAGAATTAACAATTTCCAACAGTCGTGCGACTTGAATGCTTTTCCCGTTTCCTCACGAAAAAAATTCAAAGCCTCTTGCAGAATTTCTTCATCTCCTTAATCGCTTCTCGTTTGGGTTTGTAGGTTGTTGTAGAACCCGTTCATTACGGTTTTTGCTATTTCTCGAAACTTTGAATTTAGTTGGTGTTTGGTACGGTACTCTTCATCTTCTTTACCCAACTCCTTGTGAAATCTCTCAAGAATGCGAATCCAAAGATGATCTCCTGGTTGTGCATTTCCCTTCGCTGAATCCTCTGAAATGTCAACCCAAGCTTTTGTCAAAACTAGCTCTTCTTGTGGAATCCACGATATCGGCCTTTGCCTTCTCTCTTGCGCCTGTTATTCTCCTTTACGGCGTTGGGGGTGGTGTAGGTTGAGTTTCCTATACAATCTTGTCCTCCGACTCATCGAGGCTTTGGTATTGTGGTTGAGAGTAAGAGGGTTGTGTTTGCGTTTAGGTTTGAGATTGATGGAGTGGGATTTGGGTTTGGGGTTGATTTGGTGAAAGTTCATCGGGAAAAACAACAAAGTTTGTAAACATATTTGGAGTAACATTTGGAACTTGCATGTGGTATAATTGTCTGACATTTTGGTATTGGAATTGTGGAGGAGATTTAATGGGAGCATCTTGTTGGGGACGATAACCCCTTTGAGATGAATCTGTTGGAACGACTAGTAAGCAAAAAAATTGAATTGGACCAATGAAGGAAGGAGAGAGAACGTGGGAGGAGTTCCTAGCCCTATTCCCGCATCACCTTTCCTGCGGCCTCAGTGTTGTGTTCCGAGGTGCGGGTTGATTTTACATACACTTTTCCAGCTACACTTCGCACAACCTAAATAAGAACTCAACCATGTCATTCCTTCCTCCGCTCAGGACACACCGTGCTCCTTCACCTTCACTGACGTCTAATGACCCAAAAATTTTCGCTGCAACAAGTAGGTCCGTCGAATCTCATACCTTAAGTCAATTTCTCCAAATCGTTTCCCATATCCCACTTCGTCCACAGTCACAACTCGACAACAGCTTCTTTGAGTTCGATTACAGATCTCCCAGGCAACTTCTTTGAGTTCGATTAACCGGTAAGAAACTTAATTTCTCATATTTTTCATCTTTGAGTTCGATGACAGTTGTAAATTCAATTGGTTTGTTACATAATTTAGTCGGGTTCGATTGGTTCGATTTGAAGCTTTAAAATTTTGGGCTCGTTATATTGCTTCGAAGTTTTTTTTTTTTTTTTTTTTTTGGGGGGGGGGAGGGTATATGTGTTTCATGATGTTTTTTGTCATCTTCATAAATTGACTTTAAACTGGAACTATAGAGTTCCTTCTTTTCCCTTCGTTCCTATTTTTAGTACATCAAACCATGGATTAGATGATTCTCTTGAAGAAGATAGAGATTTTGTAATACCCAGTTCGGGATCATTCGGTAATTTAGGGACGTGGGCTGGAAGTTGATTGTGTAAAGACTTTAGGCATTAAGGAGGAAATGTTTAGACCTTTTAGAAGGAGGTAATGATGGTTATGAGATCTCAACCTTTGAATTATGTTTTAAAGTCAAAAAGTAAAACGGTTAAAGTCATAGGCCGGGTTCTTGCATGAAATATGGATTTTGTTCGAGTAGTTTTAGTCCAATATATTTAGATAATATTGTAGATCTCTTCAATACATTTCCATGGATATAAAGAACGTCAAAATTGGATTTAGAACGAAGAAGTTATGCCCGTTTGAAGTTTGGTCGGTTTTGGGTTATGTTGAGTACGTTGGGCGTACAGAAGTGCGTACATTGGGCGTACCGAGGCACCCTGAGTACGCTGGTCGTACGCAATCAGTGCACAAACCCTATTTTCCTGGTTTGAACCATATTTAAGCTCCTTAACTCTCCCAAACCCACTCCATTCTCAGCCTTCACCCCTCCAACACCCCTTCCATGAAACCCTAACCCTAGTTGATCCTTGTGTGCTAAAAGAATGTATTTTTAGTGCTTTAGAGTATGCATGGTGCACCTTGGAGAAGAAGGAACTTCTTGGAGAAGTGTTAGTTGCTTTGGAGCTTGTAGATCTAGACTTTGTTCACCTTGATCTATCTTTGAGAGGTATAAAGTTTGAATTTTTCTGATGCATTTGTTAGATCTAGTTAGTTTTGGATGTTATGAGCTTTTGACCATTTTAGTGCAGAAAGTTTAGATCTTGAAAGTTTGTGACCTTGTTATGGATTATGTTGGAAACTTTATGCATCTAAACATCATTTTGATGAAAGTTGGAGACTTGTACTTAATGGATTAAGTTGAAAAAGATGAACTTTTGGGTCCCTTTGAGACTTAAAGACTAGATCTCGTTTGTTGGGACCATTCTAATGGATAAAGTTGGAAGCTTTATCCATTATAAAGCTATTATGAACTATAAAAATGTGATCTTGGCTCTTCTATCCCTTTCATGCAAGAGTTATAATGTCTTATTGGGTTAAGAACTTAGGGTTTTCTTGGAAGTAGGTCCATGTTGGTTTTGGGGTCCAATCGGGTTATTAGGCCATAATTCGCTTCTATTGCTTTTGATTTCGGCTTTGGATTGCCATTTTGGGTTTTGGACTTTTTATGCATTTTGGGTTGGGCCTTGGTTATGGAACAAGTGAGAAAAGGGTAAAATGGTCTTTTACCCTTTAGGAGATTGGTTTATGGAGTGGGCCTCAGATTTTTGGATTATCGGGTTAATTATTGATTAAGATTGTATTTCTTTTGTTAGTTAGCGCGAGGTTATTCGGTTCAGCGGTCCAAGCAGTTATTTGGTTATCAGTAGATTTAGGTGAGTTTCCTCACTGTATTTAGCGGGTCGAAGACACCAATGCCGACCCATGGTTTGTTATGCTTAGTGTGTTTGTTGTCTGTGTGACTCTTTCATGTGTTATGTGTTTTATATTTACTGAGCGGGGCTCGATGCCAGGCAGGGATTGATGAGTATATTGTATGCTAGTTATCTGTATGTGTTTTTATGATTATCGGGTACCACCCGATGTCGGGCGGCGCCCGAAGGCTAGTCTGTATGTTATTTATCTTTGTGATTATGGCATGTGTTGTGTGTTTATATGTTTATATGTTTATATGTTTATACCAGGCGGGGCTCGATGTCGGGCGAGGCCTGATGCCGAACGGGGTCTGATATCGGGCCGGGCCCGCTGACGGGCAAGGCCTAGTGTATGTTGATATGTATAGTATGGTATTTTGGGGAACTCACTAAGCTTTATGCTTACGGTTTTCAGTTTATGTTTCAGGTACTTCTGTTTTCAAAAGGAAGGGCCCGACTTGATCACAACGCATCCACCCATGTTTCCGCATTATGATGATTTTGAGATTGTACTCTGATAATTGTTTTCTTACAAAGTGCTTTTGAATATTTAGCAAAGGAGTGTTGAATGTTGACTTAAAGATAATTAATGTTTTGGTTGAATTAAAATTGAAAATTTTACCTCATAATTTAGGGATGTTACATGTTGGTATCAGAGCCTTGGTTTGAGGGATTCGGGCACACTATCAAGTGTGACTATACTCAAACTGAGGAATTGGTAATTTTTCTTAAAAAGAAAATGAGTTTTAAAAAAGATTTTTTTTTAAAAAAAAAGAAATTCCTAAAAGGATTTTGTAAAGACCAAGGGGGTGTGATACGTGCAATCCGCCGAGATCAAGTAAGTTTTTCCAAAAATACCCATACATGTTATCTGACATGGTTTGATTTGTGAATCTATGAATTGAATGTTAGCTAGGGCTAAGGATCTGGTCAGTTTTTGCATGATAGAATGCCAGGAGAGATGCCTTGGTATGCCTATTGTATGAGCTTGTACTCTTGTATGCTAGTACTGATTAGTCAGTGATACGATGGCCTGATTTGGTTATGCTTGGTTCTGATTACTTGATGCTCGAATGCTGCTTGCTTTGTGCTTTTAGGAGTTCTCACTAGTTTCAGCTAACTAGTAAGCGAATATGTTAAGTTACATATTACTGAGACTAGATAATTTTAGAAGGTTAGGTTTTAAATCTATTGTGTAGCTCTCGTTTAAGTCTAGCCGTTGTAGTGTGAGACCTCTCATTCGAAGAATTATTTGGTTTTGGTGATATGTAATTGTATTCATGAGCTACTTAGAGGGATATAGCGAGATTTCTTTCTGCAGCTGATGGCAGAGAGTGGTGTGGTGATTGCTCTAGTCAAGCCTAGGAAGAGATTTAGTGTGGGGAGCCTTGTCTTGTGAAGGGTAGTAAGTATGGATATCAGACGACTACGTGGATTGACCTGATATATGATGCCTTGTTGCCCTAGTCAAGCCTAGTAAGTCTGTATGCTATTTATCTCTGTGATTATGGCATTTTTTGTGTGTTTATATGTTTATATGTTTATACATTTATATGGGGCAAGGCCTGATGACTGACAGATCTGTATACCGAGCAGGGCTCAATGCCGGACGGGGTCCGATGATTGGCGAGGCCCAGTATATGTTGATATGTATGGTATGTGGTATTTTGGGGAACTCACTAAGCTTTGTGTTTATGTTTTTCAGTTTATGTTTCAGGTACTTCTATTTTCAAAATGAAGGGCCCGACTTGATCGCAACGCATCCACCCATGTTTCCACATTATGATGATTTTGGGATTGTACTCTGATAACTGTTTTCTAACAAAGTACTTTTGAATATTTAGAAAAGGAGTATTGAATGTTAACTTAAAGATAATTAATGTTTTGGTTGAATTAAAATTGAAATTTTTACCTAATAATTTAGGGATGTTACAGATTTAGATCAGATAATGGTTGCAGAGATCGAACAAGGTAGATTTTGTTTTATTTCCAGGTCGTTAATGTATAATCCATAAAAACCACAACCAATTTAAACTTTTCAAAAAAACTCATTTACTAAAAGTAGTGTTTTCAAAACCATTGTTTCCAAAACATTATTTAAAATCAGAGTCTCCCAAGATTCAATCAGTCAGAAAACCAAGGATGTGTACGGTCACGCCTTCGCCTTGCCACAAACATCTGGAGTACTTGAAACAATAAACTGAAACTGTAAGAACGAAGCTTAGTGAGTTCCCCCAAAGTACCACCACACAATAGACAAAAAACATGCATACAGAGCCTTCAGCCTGACTGGAACGTCGCACTGGCCTACAGACTATCTAGAACGCTCACAGAGCCTTCAGCATGATTGGAACGTCGCACTATCCTATAGACTATCTCGGACTCTCACAGAGCCTTCAGCATGACTGGAACACCACACTGGCCTACATACTATCTGGGACGCTCACAGAACCTTCAGCATGACTAGAACGCTTCATCGGTCCTTCGGCCTATCTGGACCGTTCTCTGGGCCTTCGGCCAGACTGGTACGCCTCTCGTGCCTGCAGTCTATCTGGGACGCCCTGGGTCTCTTGGCCTTCAGTCTACACTGGTCCGCCTCAACCCAACCACAAACAACATGTCAACATATTCATAACAGATAAACATACATTTAACCAATCAATAGACAATCAGACAGATCTTACAGATCACTAAGCATAACATCATCCTATATACCTGGATACCGATCTAACATATCACTACAACACGATATCACACTATCACGTAACAGGATATCTAATCTAATGGACCGACCTTGGTGCCTTAGACCCATGAGTACAGTGAGGAAAACTCACCTGAAGCGGTTGAATATCTCAGACAAATGCTCAGACCGTTGATCCGGAAATCCCCGTGCGCTAGTACCATCAAATATCATCCAATTAATAATTGAATCTGCCCAAAACCAAGGCCTAATATGGCCCAACTTTCTAATTGGGCCCAAAAACTATCATGAATCAAATTCCAATAAATCCCATAATCAATCCATGGCCCAAGGTTAGAAGTCCAATGGCCCAACAAGGCCCAAAATTTCACATCCTTGGGAGGACGTCCCGTGTACTCACCCTCTAAGCGAAATTTACAAGTCCTTAAAGCATGAAACTCCATTTATGCTGAGCGTACATCTGAGTACGCCCAACGTACTCATCAGGGGCCAAAAATTCACATTAAGCTCTTATTGGGTTAAGTCAAAGGCATCCAACCACTTCTCTTAACCCTAAATGATGTCTTAAGCCATAAAGTCGAAACCTTTAAGCCTTTGCATGGATAAAGAGGGCTAAATCTCCAAAAACCTTCCTTTCACAACACTAAAGACCACTTAACTCTTGCATGGTTCTAAGGAAACAATCAAGCAAGCATTTTTATGGCTTAATACACTTAAAGACCTCAAAAGGACAGTTAATATGCTTTGGAGTACTCCATACTCACAAAGATCCAAACTTTGGGACAAAAGCTTATGAAACTATGCCATAAGACGATCTATGAATAGAGTCATCAAGTTTGAAGATTTATACCTTGAGAAGGTAGATCAAGATGCACTAAGCCTGGATCCACAAGCTCCAAGCAATCCCACACTTCTCCAAGAAGCTCCTTCTTCTTCTATGAGCACCAAAATGCATGAAATACCACCAAGAACTCAAGAACCACACCAATGGAGGCTAGGGCTTCATTTCTAGGGTTTAAGGGGATGAAGGCTGAAGATCATAGAGTTTGGTGGTGAGTTAAGGTGCTTAAATAGGGTCCAAGACCCTAAATTAGGGTTTGGGTCTCACTGGAGTACGCCCTGCGTACTCCCTTAAGCATTCACGACCAATCTACCTAGTATGCCCCGCGTACTCCCATTTACACCCAGCGTACTAGGCTTAACAAGAGTACGCCCCGCATATTGGGTTTAATCCTTGAACCACCAAACTTCTGAAGGCCATAACTTCTTCATTCCAAGTCCGTTTTCGACGATCCTTATATCCCTGGAAAGGTAACGAGAAGATCTACACTTCTATCAACTCATACTTACCTTAAAACTTTTCGAAAAAAATCCAAAATTCATAAAAAGTCTGACTGCCACTTTACGGTTATACCCTTGGACTCCAAATCACCAACCGAATTTCTAGATAATCTATCCTACCTTATCCACACCCACATGGGTCTAAATCTATCTTTCTCAAAGGACCTAAGCCTTATGATAACCGTTCTTCGGGTCACGACCTCGCATTAGGAAATGATTCGGAACAGGGTTTTATAACTCTCCCCCACTTAAATTGGATTTCGTCCTAAAAATCCCTCCTTACTACTCAACTAGAAACCAAACACTCCGGCCCACTCCTTCTAACCGGGAATAAAACACGGATCCCTTAACCGACGAACCAGAACGTTACTGCTATGAATTTGAAGCCCTTAACTTGTGTGATCTCCATGCAGTTGGGGACTCTCAACTACAATCACCGAATCAACTCAATCAATATGCTTCTCAAGACCGGGAACCCATCAGATCTAAACTTTAAAACCCATATTCCAGAATTGATATTCATCCTTTCATTGAACCTACCCCTTGTCTATGACTAAGAACACCACCAAACATGCGGAACAAAGTACTCAAAGCACATCGATCGCGAATTTCAACCAATTCCAAATCCATAAGATGTACTAAAACCTTAAATAAACCCTTGACTACCTAACATCCCATTACCAACCATTGCTCTTATGAGCAAACATGATCAATCCAAGAATTTTCACATTGTATCCAACCTTTATCAGCTCAGGTATACCCCACCTGGCAAATCACTCGATACATTCACAATGAACTTCATGATTCAAGACTCCATAACCGATACCGAACCTTAATAACCAAACCCCTAATAACAGCTTCCAAACAAACGGATTTATAATGAAAACACTTCGCAGAGACATTCTGATGCACAACTGGTACTCCCAACAACCCTTAACTGCTCACTTCACCCAAACCACTGATTCGTGAGTTTCCCGACTTCCATCAACGCACCAACACTTAAAGTACCACAAGCAGAAGAATGAACAATTATGATCACTAGGCCCATAGCCGATGTTTGGAATGCTACCAATATTACACTGATCTTGTCGACATTACATCATTCGCCCATCAGCCCGGGGGCCTAAAGGTACTCACCTCATTCCATTGCCTTGCAGGGACCTAAACAACATCCCTCTCAATGCTAACCAATCACAACAATGTCATAATCTCACCACGTGTAATATTCTTTCACGGCACAAGCTGCTACTAATGCAAAACCCTACGAAAACATGGTCTTACACGACCCTAGAATAGGATAAACAGTTGTACTCTTGATCTAATTTAAATTCTATAACCCAAAAGAACCATGCATATGATTCAAACCAAGCGCTCCAATGCTGCCTCGACCAGCCCGTATACATCCCTCTCGGCAATAGATAATGGATTTATCACAACGCACACCCTTAGGGAACCCATAACCTCATCCAAAAAGGTCAGAATACCAGAGTTCTATTGAAACGAAAAGTCTCAATCATTAATAAAAGACATCCTCATGATCGGTCGAAACAAGATCTTATACTTGATTGAGACTGAATGTATTCCACCAAAACGCAACTATCTCACTAAACCTTGGGGGTCATCCAATATTGCTGCTACTGGTCTAGTCAGGTCCATCCAATTACTAACCCCAAATTTTGGACTCCCAATAACCAAGTACACCATCCAAAATCGATCCGAACCTGACGATATGTCAAAGAATCCATTGAATTTCAACTGATACAGTCAAATACTTCCAAAAAATCCCCGATTTAATGATGCATGAAGTGACCAATGGCCGAGAACATATTGACACTTAATCCAGAGAACAAAAACCCAAGCGGAGCTGAACATATCTGTCTCTGGAATTGATTTACCGATCGACATCTGCTCACTCTAAACTGAAAATAGCAATCCAAACAATAAGCTGACAAATCCCTCAACAACCGATACTAAACCTGAGTGATCCCAGTGGCACCTCATTTATACATTAGAATTCCGAAAGGAAACAATGACCAAAATGAGCTCCTTGACCAACTACCTTCTGCTGAGAGACAATTCGCATACCTCCTGAACACCTACATCCGATAGCCGCTTGCTTTACGCCCCCGACTTGACCAAAATTTTGAATCGAGATCCCACATACTTACACTGCAGATCCCTATGAACCATTCTTCCAATACCATGAACTCGAACAGATCGATGATCCTCTAAGCATAATACCCAGTTCTCCCCTACTTAGGGTTCAAACCACCCACTGGTGTTAGAACCAAACCAAAACTCAAATTGGCTCAACCAGGTACAAATCGTCCCTGACTCTTGGAATGCCTAACACTCTTAGAACGATCTTCCAGATAAGGACCAATCAAATCCTAAGAGAATTTTGGATTTCAGCTGAAGACCTCTGAAATTTTCCAATCATAATCACTTAGCATTAAGGAATTCATGCAAATGCATACACAACCACCGACTTACGATCCAAGACATATACTTCTGCGCATTCTCAGGCTGACATACTGTCGCAGAACACCACAACCAGCTGGCCCCATGCTGGGTTTACATCCTAACTCTGAAAGAGTATAATCCTTGTCACCGATAGCGACAATCCAATCCATCAATCAACCACTCAACTTCCAGCTGCAATCCCCAAGCCGTTCATAACAAATACTTCCTTCTTGAGTCCTGCGACTCAATACACGACCTCGAGCAAAACCCCCGAGACTTCAAAGCCAACAATCTCATCGAGGTCTTAACCAATCAACCTAAACCGCTATTACCACTGGGGCCCAAAACAATTACCACACCCATCCTTATTCCTGAGCAACCATAACCAAAAGGTCGACCGATACGGGACCACTGCCATGAATCATGGTATGAAATCATGCTATCTACCCCAACCAGCCCTTAGAACCCCCAAAATTTTCCTCGATTCGAGTATGGATCATGTGCCTCCAGTAGTACGATCCCAATACTACCTTCCACACCTATCCATACTTTCCTTAAGAATTATCCCGGGTCCTCTAAGCCACCTACTCATAATAATACTCCCAATACTCACTCAACAACGTAGCAACCGCACTAAAATACTTCCTAGGCTCTCCTAGGACTCACCACCTCACCTGCCATCAGCTGCTGAAGGACCCCGATCAATTTCAGCTAACCACTTCATGAATACGATTACATGCAACAAAACTTAAATAATCTTTCGACAAAACGACCCAACCCTACAACGGTTAGACTCAAACGATAGCTGCGTAATAGGACCAAATTCTTCACTCTAAGATTATTTAACCTTCGTAGCATGTAATTTAACATATTCATTTGATAGCTAGCTCATGTCAATGTGGATCCCACAAAGCACAAAGCAAGCAACATTCGAGCAGTAGAGTCGACTGGCACTAAGACATACTAAAATCAGGCAGGTCCTCACATAAAAATTCCGACCACTAGGCCCAAGCATCTAATATCCACCTTCATCCTGCCCTCACTCTCTCAAGAGTGGCTAATCCTTGCTCATGCCATCCTGCTACGAACTGCACCCACTCTTGAAACTTCCACCAACCCTGCAGCACTCGTGTATGCTAATCATACATACCATTGGATCCTATAGACAGTCGAATACTCGATTCTACCCTAAGCCCACAACCAAACAAGGAACTGGAAATAAGGCCAAATCAAACATTCTCAGGATATAAAATCTTAATTATGTACAATTATGATGCATACACTAAGCAACTACAGTTATGATGTCAATTCCATATAAGAAAAAAAACCTAGGCTACCATGCATCATATAATCATGCAATTCTATCATGCAATTCCCGAAGATCCCTAGCCTATCACTAGCATGGTGTTCTAACATATCAATATATCAAATAATTGTATGGTAATTTGGGGTCTACTTACTGCCTCCGGCTGATCGTACACATCTCATCCTCTTTTAATTATTTTAAAAACACTTTGAAAATTATTTTTAAAACCTTTTTCCCTAGTTTGAGACTGGATTCACACGAGTGTTCCTCCAATTCACTAAAACCAAGGCTTTGATACCAACTTGTAACATCCATAAAAACCACAACTAATTTAAACTTTTCAAAACAACCCATTTACTAAAAGTAGTGTTTTCAAAACCATTGTTTCCAAAACATTATTTAAAATCAGAGTCTCCAAAGATCCAATCATTCAGAATACCAAGGATGTGTACGGTCACACCTTCTCGTTGCCACAAACATCTGGAGTACCTGAAATAATAAATTGAAACTGTAAGAACGAAACTTAGTGAGTTCCCCCAAAGTACCAACATACAATACACATAGCAAACAAACAACATGCATACAGGGCCTTCAGCTTGATTGGAACGTCGCACCAACCTACAGTGTAATGCCCGGTTCATGATATGTATTTAAAATCATAATTTATGCACTTTTATCAAGGAACTCGACGAGTTGGGAGCCCTAAACTCGTCGAGTAGGAATTATTTGGGACGCGGGTTAAGAAACCTACTCGACGAGTAGGCTGGCAGAAATGAAACCCTAATTTTCAGGGTTTTGCACCCTATTTAAAGGCCTTAATGTTTCATTGTGGCCTCCCTCATCGTCCCCTCAGTCCAGAGCAAACCCTAATCATGCCTCTTTCCCCATTTTGAGTGTGAGTGAGCCTTAAGAGTGTTCTTTGGTGCTTTTCTTGAAGGAGTGTAAAATTGGTGGTGCAAGGTAGAAAGGAGGAGCTTTAGATCTGGGATCTTTAGTGTTTTGTCAACCATGTGGAGGTATAAAGTCAATACCTTGACTACTTATTCGCTAGATCCCTTCTTTGAAAAGATTATGGTCTTAGTAGATTGTTTTGGTGTCATTTATGGAGTTGAGCATATTATGAAGTTATTACTTCAGATCTAGTCATTTCATGGCGTATTGAGACTTAAAGTTGCCAGCTTTATCAAGTCTTGGTCCTCCTCCATGCCCTAGGTCACTTATAAAGCTTAGTTTTAGGGTTTTTAGCCTCTTGATACCATGGATGGACGTAAAGTTAGCAACTTTGCGTGGTATCTCAGCCCAAGGGCACAAGATCTATGGTTTGGAGGCATTAGACCCGCTTGGAAGGGACTGAATGAGTTAGGACTAAGGAAACTCGATGAGTTGTTTACCCAACTCGGCGAGTTAGATTGTGGTCCCCCGAACTTTTTGATTACTGAGTAAACTCGGCGACTTGAAGAGATGACTCAGCGATTTGGCTAGAGTTTTCAGGGCTTTCTGAAGACAGAAGGAACTCGACGAGTCCACAAGGGAACTCAACGAGTTGTACTGGAAGGTCCTGATTCTGTTGATAGGAGAAACTCAACGAGTTAGCGAAAAAGCTCGACGAGTTGGGTCGTGATTTCAAGGTTTATGATTTGAGGAACTCGGCGAGTTGATAGATCAACTCGGCGAGTTGAGTCAACCCAGAACGTTGACTTTGACCAGAATGCTGACTTTGACCAGGGTGTTGACTTTAACTTTGACTTTGACCAAAGTTGACCCTTAATGGGGGTTATGAGTATGAAAGGGTAATTAAAGGAAATCTTTTATGTGTAGGAGTTGAAGTAAGGTTGATTTTAGAGCCGAGGACAGTTCAACTACTTCACAGCATTTGAGGTGAGTTTCCTTCCAGTAGAAGTGGGTCGAAGGCACCAATGTCGGCCCACTAGCAGTTGATTATAGTTGAGATGATTTTCTTTGTGATAATTGTCTGGTATGCCACTATCTGTTATGTTTATGTGCTAGTATGCTTTGATATTATGTGATAGTGGTAGGAGGGGAAGGATAGTTCCCGTTACCTGTTGTAGAGACCGAAGGGGTAGGCCAGCACCCAGGTATGCTAGGCAGTATGTGATTTATATGTATATGCTAGGTTATTATGTGGTAGTGGTAGGGGTAAAATAGTCCCCGGTTACCGGTTGAAAGAGACCGGAGGAGTAGGCCATCACCCAGATATGTTTGGCAGTTATCAGTTGAAAGAGACCGAAGGGGTAGGCCAGCACCCAGATATGCTAGGCAGTTACCGGTTGAAAGAGATCGAAGGGGTAGGCCAGCACCCATATATGCTAGGCGGTTACCGGTTGAAAGAGACCGAAGGGGTATGCCAGCACCCAGATATGCTAGGCAATATATTATTGTATTGTATGTGGTATGATGGGGGTACTCACTAAGCTCCGTGCTTACGGTTTTCAGTTTTAGTTTCAGGTACTTCCTATTCGAAGGGAAAGGAGCCGGCATGATCACACCACATCACACTACATTTTCCGCACTGGAGATTTTTGGGATTTATACTCTGATGTTGTTTTATCATGACATGTTTTGACTATTGATACTTTGGTTTTGATATGAGTTGATACTATGGTTGTTTTCAGACAAATGGTTTTATAAATGTTATATTAAAAATGAAATTTTTGGTCGTAAATTTTGGGATGTGGCAAGTTGGTATCAGAGCCTTGGTTTGAGGGATTCGGACACACCTTCGGGGGTGTCTAAACTCAAATCGAGGGTTTAAGAAACTTTTACAATGAAAACAATTTTTCTAAAATTTAACACTAAGCGTTTTGAGAAACAACAAGGAGTGTGATGCATGCAATCAGCCGAGCTCAAGTAAGTTTTCCCCAAGATACCCATACATGTTTGTTATGATATATGATATGATTATGAGAACCACATGCTAGATTAAGGCTAAGGATCAAGGAAGGATGCCTAGTATGCCTATTATATGTGTATGATAACTGCATGCTAGATTAGGGCTAAGGATCTAGGAAGATGCCTTATGTGCCTGTTGTATGTGCTTATTGGTTGCATGATAGTACTGACTAGTCAAAGATATGATAGCCTAATTAGAATATGCTTGGTTTGGGTTACTCAATGCCTAAATGTTGCTTTCTTTGTGCTTTTAGGAGTCCTAGTTATCTTTAATTAACTAGTAAACAAACATGTTAAGTTACATATTACGAGGACTAAATAATTTAGAAGGGTTAGGTCTAGCCCTATTTCGCAGCTCTTGTCTGACTCCAACCGTTGTAGGGTAGGACCTCTCATTCGAAGAATTATCTGGTTTTAGTATTATGTAATGGTATTCGCGAGCTAGTTAGGGAGAGATAGCAGGGACTTCTTATGCAGCTGATGACGGAGAGTGGGTCGGAGATTACCCTAGGGTAAGCCTAGGATGAGATTAGTGCGTAGAGCAGTAGTAGGGAAAAGGACTTGGTGGAGTCAAGGCAATTCTCGAGGAAAGTACGGATAGATGTGGAAGGCAGTATGAGCCCGTACTACGGAAAGCAGAGGATCCATACTCGAAACAAGGAAAGCTGAGATTAAACCAAGGAACTTGTGGTGAGTATGAGGTCTCTCGATATTGTGTATGACCCTAACGATTATGTGTTTTGGTTCAGAATGGTGGTGACACGTCACAGAGCTGGAGGTTCAGGTTCTGGGTCAGGTTCGGGTACAGGATCCGAGCCAGTTAATGACAGATTGCGCATGTTCATTGCATCCGAGATTACGAGAGGCATCCTTGAGGCGACCCCGGTGATTTTCAGGTCGATCAAGGAGGTATCATTGAGCTAATGGAGAATCGCCTTAGGGCATTCAGGAGTGACATGGCATCTGGCTAGTCAGGGACTCGCATGCTCTCCTTCAAGGATTTCAGGGGTTGCGGAGTGCCAGACTTTAGCGGGGTGAAGGAACCTATTGTGGCGAGACGATGGATCATGGACATTGAGTCTGCGCAGGTGACAAGCTTCTACCCCGAGGGGTCGAAGGTCAGGTTTGCAGTTGGTTGTTTGAGAGAACGGGCTAGAGACTGGTGGGAGGGAATCAGTGATTCCTTGGGAGCTCCATCCATTAAGGCTATGACCTAGTCGGACTTTATGACCAGATTTCGAGCCGAGTTTACGCCGACTGTGGAGATCCAACAACTAGCCAGGGAGTTCTTGGATATGAGACAGACTACTGAGTCAGTGGCGGAGATTACTACCAAGTTCAGGGAGAGGGCCTTACTGGTGCCTCAGTACGCGAGTGATGAGGAGATGAAGAAAACTTGGTACCATGACATTTTGAGAGCTGACATTCAGAAATATATCAGCTACTCAGCGTGCCGACTTTGGATGACATGATCGTGAGGACGAAGGAGAGGGAGATTGATATAGATCACATTAGGAAGAGGAAGGCAGAGACTGGGCAGACGACGGGGGTTTCTGGGAAGAAACCCAAGGGATTCGACTCTAGGTCGAAGGGCCAGCAGGGCCGGAGCCGCTGTGGGAAATGAGGCAAAGCGCATGAGGGAGTGTGCATATTAAGGGGATCGGGCTGCTATAAGTGCGGAAAGTGTTATAGATCCATATTCAGTGTATAAAGTGTTATAGATCCATAAAAATCCAATCTTGGACGTTAGGAGTGAGCCATGCATGAGATATGAGCTCTTTAGTGAAGGAAGTGGTGTGTTTTGGATGATGTTGTCCATTACAGCCATGCAAAGGCGTAAAGTCTTCGACTTGATGGATTAGGAGGCTTTAGGGTGTCCAGATCTGTATTTTGAGCCAAGGTCTTAACTGATTAAGACCATAAGTGAGATAATAGTGAAATTGGGACGTACGCTGAGCGTAAATCCCAATACGCGGGGCGTAGCGCTCAATCAGCCCGGTATCAGCATAGCGGTCGAGTACGCCCAGCGTAGGAATCTGGTACGCGCCGCGTACTCCTTAGGGGTGACTTTTGTTGACTTTTAGGGTTTAGTCAACAAATGGACTTTTGGACCATTGGAAGGGTAGAATGGTCTTTTACCCTTCTGAGAGAGCTTAGGAAGGGATTAGTCTAGCCTTTGAGAGCCTTTATTAAGTAGAGATACTTTCTGTATGTGATTAGGCGGAGGCTAGATCAGTGTTTCGAGTTCGAGATCATTCGAGTTACTCGAGGTGAGACTTCTCACTATACATTACCTAGGGTGGTACGTATGTGTGACCAGAGGGTGTTATGTGCTTGCTTGAGTTATGCATGATTGTGTGATATGTATTATATGCTATATTATTATGCTTAAACCGGACCGGAGGGTCCAACGAATTATGAGGCCAGAGGGTCCTCAACCAGACCGGACCGGAGGGTCCAACGAGCTAGACCGGACCAAAGGGTCCAACGAGCTACGGGACTGGAGGGTCCCGCTGAGACACATTGACTAGAGGGTCGTACAGAGTATAGCCTCGAGTGGCGAATTTTTGTATGTGGTATTTTGGGGAACTCACTAAGCATTCGTGCTTACCGTGTTATGTTTTATGTGTTTCAGGTACTTCCGAGGATCGCGGGAAGGCACAGGCATGATTGTACACACACTCTTGATGTTGAGCTATGATTGTGGATCCTGGATTGAATAATTGTGTTGAAAACTTGTTGGTTGTTTTTGAGAATTAATGATGTGACAGTTGTTATAAACTTTAAATTGAAAAAAAATTGTTTGAAAAATCATGTCGTTACAATTTGATTATGACAGTCGTATGTTATTGACCCTGCATCGGAGGGTCTGGGTTCCTTGTTGGGGCGGGGTACGTCAGGTTCTGATGGATGAGGCCCACAAGTCGAGGTTCTCCATCCATCCTGGGGCGACAAAGATGTATCGGGATCTTCGCCCTGATTGTTGGTGGCCCTTCATGAAGCGGGACATAGGCTGGTACGTGGAGTGGTGCTTGACCTGCAGGAAGGTCAAGGCCGAGCACCAGAGACCTCACGGCAAGACCCAGCCGTTGGACATCCCTGTGTGGAAATAGGAGGATATTACTATGGATTTCATCACGAAGCTTCCCAGGACCGCACGGGGAGTGGATTCGATTTGGGTCATCGTGGATCGGTTGACCAAGAGTGCCCATTTCATTCCGATCCAGGAGAGCATTTTGGCTGAGAAGCTGGCCGACATCTACATCAGAGAGGTAGTAGCTCGGCACAGGGTGCCAGTTTCAATGATTTCTGACCGAGATGTACGGTTCACTTCCAGATTTTGGAATAAATTTCATGACGAGTTGGGTACTCGTCTGCACTTTTGCACGGATTTTCACCCGCACACGGATGGTCACAGCGAGCGGACTATCCAAACCTTGGAGGATATGTTGCGGGCGTGTGTTTTAGACTTCGGTGGTAGCTAGGATACCTAACTTCCCTTGGCAGAGTTTTCCTACAATAATAGCTACCACGCCAGCATCGATCGTCCTCCCTTCGAGATTATTTATGGGAGGAAGTGTAGAACCCTGATATGTTGGGGTGAGGTTGGGAAAAGGGTCATGGGGAGTACCGAAGTGGTACTCAAGATGACAGAGAAGATCCATCAAGTCCGGAGTAGACTCCAGACGGCCCAGAGTCGCCAGAAGAGCTACACCGACAGACGCCGATCAGACCTGGAGTTTCAGGTAGGAGATATGGTCCTCCTGAAGGTTTCACCTTGGAAAGGTGTCATCTGGTTTAGGAAGCGGGGAAAGTTGGGCCCCAGATTCATTGGTCCGTATGTATTTAAAATCATAATTTATGCAATTTTATAAAGGAACTCGACGAGTTGGGAGCCCCAAACTCGTCGAGTAGGAATTATTTGGGACACGGGTTAAGAAACCTACTCGACGACTTGAGAGGCCTCAACTCGACGAGTAGGCTGGCAGAAATGAAACCCTAATTTTCAGGGTTTTGCACCCTATTTAAAGGCCTTAATGTTTCATTATGGCCTCCCCCATCGTCTCCCCAGTCCAGAGCAAACCCTAATCGTGCCTCTTTCCCCATTTTGAGAGTGAGTGAGCCTTAAGAGCGTTCTTTGGTGTTTTTCTTGAAGGAGTGTGAAGTTGGTGGTGCAAGGTCAAAAGGAGGAGCCTTAGATCCGGGATCTTCAGTGTTTTGGCAACCATTTGGAGGTATGAATTCGATACCTTGACTATTTATTTACTAGATATCTTCTTTGAGAGTTTATGGTCTTAGTAGCTTGTTTTGGTGTCATTTATGGAGTTGATCATATTATGAAGTTATGACTTCAAATCTAGTCATTTCATGGCCTATTGAGACTTAAAGTTGCCAGCTTTATCAATTCTTGGTCCTCCTCCATACCCTAGGTCCCTTATAAAGCTTAGTTTTAGGGTTTTTAGCCTCTTGAGACCATGCATGGACGTAAAGTTAGCAACTTTACGTGGTATCTCAGCCCAAGGGGACAAGATCTATGGTTTGGAGGCATTAGACCCGCATGGAAGAGACTGAATGAGTTCAGACTAAGGAAACTCGACGAGTTTTTTACCCAACTCGGCGAGTTAGATCGTGGTCCCCCGACCTTTTTGATTACTGAGTAAACTTGGCGAGTTGAAGAGATGACTCGGTGAGTTGGCTAGGGTTTTCTGGGCTTTCTGAAGACAGAAGGAACTCAATGAGTCCACAAGGGCACTCGACGAGTTGTACTGGAAGGTCACGATTCTGTTGATAAGAGAAACTCGACGAGTTAGCGAAAAAACTCGACGAGTTGGCTCGCGATATTAGGGTTTATGATTTGAGGAACTCGGCGAGTTGAGTCAACCCAGAATGTTGACTTTGACCAGGGTGTTAACTTTGACTTTGACTTTGACAAAAGTTGACCCTTTAGGGGGGGTTATGAGTATGAAAGGGTAATTAAAGGAAATGTTTTATTTGTAGGAGTTTGAGTGGGGTTGATTTCATAGCCAAGGACAATTCAACTACTTCACAGCATTTGAGGTGAGTTACCTGCCACTAGAAGTGGGTCGAAGGCACCAATGTCGGCCCACTAGTAGTTGATTATAGTTGAGATGATTGTCTTTGTGGTAATTATCTGGTATGCCACTATCTGTTATGTTTATGTGCTAGTATGCTATGATATTATGTGATAGTGGTAGGAGGGGTTGGATAGACCCGGTTACCGGTCGTAGGGACAGAAGGGGTAGGCCAGCACCCAGATATGCTAGGCAGTATGTGATTTATATGTATATGCTAGGGTATTATGTGGTAGTGGTAGGGGTGAAATAGTCCCCAGTTACCGGTTGAAAGAGACCGAAGGGGTAGGCCAGCACCCAGATATGTAGGTAGTTACCGGTTGAAAGAGACCGAAGGGGTAGGCCAGCACCTAGATATGCTAGGCAGTTACCGGTTGAAAGAGACCTAAGGGGTAGGACAACACCCAGATATGCTAGGCGGTTACTGCTGTGACATTTTCAACAGGGGTTTGGATGTCGGATGATGGATCTCCCTTGAGAGTTTCCCTGAGAACACAACACAGAAAAGAACCGTTAAAGGACATCCGGGTGTTCTCCCGGGACGTCGCTCTGATGATCAAGTTAGTTTTCTGAGAGAGGTAATTTTAGGGTTATATTCGTAAGAGAGAAGATGGATCCCTTCCTCGAGGCAGAAAAGATCCTTTTATACCTGCTTGTAACGGATCATGGGGACCTCGTCGGATGAGCGTGAGACGTGGCCTCCTCTGACTGGGAGGATCATGCCCACGTTAACTAACTGCCTGGTGACGTCAGTTTTGGGTGTCACCTAAGCTTTCTGTCACGTCCTGATTGGTCGTGAGTGAATGAGAAGATCGCGGGGGATATTAGTCCCTCGTGGAGGAAGCGAACTGCCACCCTGGTGCTAGTCTGCCTTGGCCAAGACCGGGCCTTGGCCAAAGTCCTGACGAGATAACGGTTCGTTTATGACGCCCGTTATATTTAACGGGACCATTTATGGTAACGTTAACAAGTCCCTTAGGCTAGTAGGCTTCTGCGTTCATGACGTAGCAGAGTTGTTTTAGGCTATTCACAGGCACGTGGAGGGCTGCTATTGGTAGCTTATAGAGCTGGCAGGGCGAAATCGCCGCTTGTTCGGTGATTTTATCATGAAAATGGTTCGCTGCCCCTTTTGTGGTATTTAAGGCTCTAATCTTCCCAGTGTCTCCTCCTTAACTTCTACTCATCTTTCTTTGACTTCTTTCTCTTGAGAAAAAAACCCTTTCAACCCCTTCTTCATATTTTTTTTCATGGCTACCACTTGTGCTTTGGGGAGAGATCTGACCACCGAAGAATGGGAGTCTTTTGAGTTTCGATTCGGGTTCGTTCCTGAACACAGAGTGCAAATCCCCTTACCCGATGCATCACTCTATAGTTCGCCTAAGGGCAAAGTCGGGAACTCGAACCCTCTCTCGACGGTGGGGAGTCCCTACTCTTATCCATGATAAGAAATCTAATAAGAACTAGCAGGAGAAGTTCTTGTGGGTGAACAACGATCTCGTGGTGCTTAGTTACCCGAGTGCTAAGGTGTACATCGACCGTGCTCCGACACTTTTTGGTGCTGATAAGGAACTGGACGATGTCCTTGAGAAGATTAACATCAATGGTGAAGATTGGCTTGACTGCTTCTTGGCCGCCAGTGGAATGAGCGCCGCTTGGAGGGCTCGCGGAAAGATGCCCGCGCTTTTCGTTAAGAAAGAGGGTATTTCTCTTGATCCTCTTTCACCCCCCCCCCTTTTTTTTGAAAATTTGGCAAAGCACGTTTAAATCGGCATTCTGTTTTACCGTCATTGTCTTTTGTTTTATTGCCAGGTGTGGAGGAAGTTATCTCTTTAGAGAGAGATTTCAGGGTCTATTCGACGATGAGCTTCAGTGCCGTGACGTTGATCTTGTGGAGGCTCTTCCACCCCTATTTTTGGACGAGGAATCGAGGCGATTGTCGGTTCTGATAGTGCCACCGGCGCTGCCAAGGATCTAGATCTGCAGGACATTATTGTCACCGGTGTTTCTCAGAAGGATCCTACACCTTCCGGGTCTCCGAGTAGCCTTCGTCATGTTGAGAAGCGTTTTGCTTTCCTGGATGCCTCTTCCGATGGTCGAGCTGAGTCAGCCAGTACCGTGCCTCCTCTTCATAAAAAATGTAATCTGATTTTCTTACTGGAGGGTTCCAAGTATTCCACCCGTGCCCCCGATGAAGGTCCTCCGAAACTGCTGGAGGGGGCACAAACTAGGGCGATTGAACCGCCCTGACATACGGGAGAAAGAAGCGGCGAGAAAACCAGCCCTACCCTCACAACTGGGGAGCCGAGGCGGAGACTAGGTCTTCACCTCCCCATGGTCTTGCCTCAACCTCTTCTGGTAAAACCGCAACCACCCCGTTCTGGTGGGTTCTCATATGGATGCCTATAAGCCAGCCTGGTGACCAACTGCTCAAGATCTTGTCTCCGACCACGACACCGCTCTCGAGTGGTGTCGGCGCGCATTTCCTCCTGCCACGACTGAGGCCCTAAATGTCCTATCCGATGAGCACACGGCTGACGGCTTGTGCTACGCTGCCGCCCAAGTGTCGTCTTATTTGGTCGCGGCCGCCGAACGTATCTCCGAAATGGAGACCCTCCAGTTTGATTCTGATAGGAGGGGCATTGAATGCGAAGAGCTGAAGGCCCAGGTGGCGAAGTTAGAAGCTGACAAGAGCAGCTTGGAGGCTAGGCAGGAGGTGGTGCTGCTTGAGAGGGCAAGCTTGGCAGATCAAGTGGCGAAGCTGAAGGAAGAGGTGGGGCGCCTGAACGATCGTGTGGGGGTCCTGGCTTTGGAGAACGTCGGTCTGAGCGGGCGTACGATGGAACTGGAGGTTGATTTGGTTGCTGAGAACGCCGCAAAGGGAGCGCTGGAAAAGGATATTTCTTGGATCCTTAATGACGGGCTCAGCCGCGTGGTGGACCGGGTAATCTAGAGCCCCCAGCTTCTTCAGGGTTTGGTTCAGGTGCGGGTGGCTTGTGTGGCGGTGGGGGTGGAGCAGGGGAAGAAGACTGCTAGGGATCTGGCGATTGCCGGAGAGTTTAACCCGGGGGTTGAGGTGGACGTGGCCACCAAGGTTCACGAGATGGAAGATGCCCTGACTGCTTTTACTAAAACAGACTATGTTGGCTATCTTCGCCTGGGTGATCTGGATATGGTCGGGCTTCGTGACCTTTTCCAAGATGCTCAGGGCAATGGATCAGGCCCTGGCCCAAGCGCTTCCCCTAATGGTGGTAACACCCTCGCCCACAAGTAGCTCTGTCTCTTTGATTTGTTGTGGTGTAAACTCAGTGAACAATTTATTTATTTCTTGTTTTGTCGTTTTTTGTCTTTGCTGCCCTCACGGGTGGCGTGAAAGTCCAGGAGTTCGGCAACTTGACAATTTCTACTTTATTTTTGTGGGTATGACTTTTTGTTGTTACCACACATATTCTTTTGCTTGGTTGCTTCATGTAGGGTTTATGTTGGCCATCACATGGTATTTACACAGGGTTTGCTTGCACCGATGTTTTGAGCTCTGTTATTATTGAACTCTTTATGCTTTAGCAAAGCTGGTCTTTGAGAATTTTGTTCTAATTTGCTGCTTAAAGACCCTAGGTGTAGCCAAGATCGTCATCTTGAGGCTCACCCGATTATGATTTTTTGTTTTATTGGTGAAAGGTTATGATCTTTCTATGCTCATGTCACATGCTCTTTTGTATGTTTGTTATGATGTAAACGATGAACATGTTTTGGGAGGAAGGTTATGAGCCTTCTATATGAAAACTCCCTGGCTGCCTCCTTGTAACGATTTCGCTCGTGTAACATTGGATGATCAGTCCTTGTTGTCACACGGTAAATGTACACAGCCTTTTTGTTTTGTTTTTCATGCTAGAAAATCGTGTATATCTGAATTTCCCTTTCTGTTTACTCTAGTTTTGTTTAGAGTGTAATAAAATTGAAAGTAGTAAAGTAATTTTTGCTAATTACATTTACATGTTAAAATTAGTACACAATGCCTTTGCTAGCATTGATTCTACCTTTAACACTCGTTTTAAGAGTAAAAGTGATGCAGGCTCTACGCATTCCACGTTCTTGGAATGGCATTCCCGTCCTAGGCTTCCAGGACATAAGCATAATTCTTATGGTCTTCCACGATTTTGTATGGTCCTTCCCACGTGACACTGAGTTTCCCCAATGGTTCAACATTGCTAGACTCATTTTTTTGTAGCACCCATTCTCCGAATTTGAAGTTCTTGGCCCGGACTTGGTGGTTGTAATAGTTCTTGGTTCGAGATTTGTATAGTGCCTGGCGCACTTGTGCCGCCTTACGTTTTTCATCGAGCATGTCCAGGTCCTGGCGTCACCCTTCTTTGATGGCTGCTTCCTCGAAACTATTTGTTCGCAAGGAGCCTGCCACTGTTTCCAGGGGGAGGACTGCTTTTGTCCCATAAGTTAGGCTAAATCGGGTTTCCCCTGTACTTGACCTTGTTGTGGTACAATATGACCATAGCACGGTCGGGAGTTCATCCACCCAGGCGGACTTTGATCTGAGTAACCTTTTTTTCAAACCTTTGACGATGGTTTTGTTTGATATCTCATTTTGTCCGTTGGCCTGAGGATGTGCTACTGATGTGAACCGGCGATGGATTCTCTTGTCTTCTCACCACTCCTTGAAGGGACTTCCTTCAAATTAAGTGCCGTTGTCACTTATGAGGATCCTAGGGGTTCCAAAACAGGCCAAGATGTTCTTGGTCATAAATTTTATCATTTGCTTGCCAGTCATGGTGGCCAGTGGTTCCGGCTCTATCCATTTGGTAAAATAATACATGGCCATCAGTAAAAACTTCACGCCTCCCGGTGCCGTTGGGAAAGGTCCCACTATATTGATCCCCCATTGATCGAAAGGCCAGGGGTTGTGATGCTAGTTAGCGGCATGGCCAGTTGGTTTTGGAAAGGAAAGAATGCTTGGCACTCTTTGCATTTCTTTGTTAGGGTTGCGGCGCGTTGTACACGTCCGGCCAATATACTCCTAGGCGGAGTATTTTGCCCGTGAGTGCGTGAACGCCTTCGTATGCTGCTGCATCCCCAAAATGGCTTTTTTCGAGGAACATCTGCCCCTCTGTTTTAGAGATGCACTTGAACCATTGTAACGCGTGTTTCGAGTATTGGTTGGAAATTTTCCAATTGGGGAGGTTATATGCATGGACTCGGCGAGTTGGGAGTCCAACTCGTCGAGTAAGGTCGTGTATCATGGACGTAGGTCAGAAGTGACTCGGCGAGTCGGAAGGCCCGACTCGGCGAGTCGGGTCTGTTTAATGAAAACCCTAGTTTTAGGGATTACCCCTATATAAACATCATTAATAGCCTCCATAGCCTCCCATTTGCACCCTAGAAACTGTTCACGGCCGCAAACCCTCTTGTGAGAGAAGTGAGAGCCTTGGTGAGATAAATTGGTGAATCTTGGGAAGGATTTCAAGTTGGAAGAAGAAGGATCAAGGGAGAAACATCAGATCCAGCATCTACTTCGTTTCGGGCACTTTACTGAGGTATTAATTCGTCATCTTAAGCCATGAAGTCTTAGATCTCCATTTGGATGATTATGGTCATTATTAAGGGAAAATGGAATCAAGCTTGGATCTAGAACTATCACAAGGATATGGTTCCAGATTTGGACCTTCTTAGGTCCCAAATAGCATAAAGTTGCATCTTTTTATAAGCTTATCCCCTCTCCATGCATGAAAACCTTATTTGAAGGTTAGTTTTGGTGTTATGGCCATGTGAGGCCATGCATGCACGTAAAGTTTGCAACTTTACTTGGCATCTGCCCTAAAAGAAGATAGATCTGAAGTTTGGGACCTTAATTCCCACTAGAGAGGACCGTAAACATGTTGGACTAGGGGAACTCAGCGAGTCGTGAAAGTTACTCGGCGAGTCGGGAAGCGTTTTCTCATGCACGGTCAAGGGTTCACGGTCATGGGTTTCCGGTTGGGAGGTCACGACCGTGAACATCAAGGAACTCGACGAGTCACTGGGGTGACTCGGCGAGTTGGCGAGTTAAACAATGAACTCGACGAGTGTCAGGTTACACTCGACGAGTCAGGGTCAACATGGATTATAGACCTTGACTTTGACCAGGGTTGACCCTGGGGGTATTTATAGGATTATGCTGAGTTATTTACTCATTGATTATAGGAAGTTTGGGAGGAGCAGCGTGGGATATATCTGACTTCAGTTTGCCAGTTCATCCTTTGAGAGGTGAGTCTTCTCACCATACCAATGGGTCTAAGGCACCAAGGCCGGTCCATTTTATGATAGTTGGTATACTTGCTGTGTTGAGGTGTGTGATATATTTAATTGTAGCGATATGCGGTAGAGATAGCCTTCGTGGCTAATGGTAGAGATAGCCTTTATGGCTAATGGTAGAGATAGCCTTTGTGGCTAATGGTAGAGATAGCCTTTGTGGCTAATGGTAGAGATAGCTATTATAGCTAATTGATATGTGTTATGTGGTAGAGGTAGCTTATATAGCTAATATGACATGTGGATGTTGTGTGGGGTATGCTCTGGGGGACTCACTAAGCTTTCAGCTTACCGTTTGTGGATTTGTTTCAGGTACATCGGAGCCCAAGGGCAAAGGCAAGGCGTGATGATGCAGCGTGAACTCTATCTCTCTTTCCCAATATGATATGGGGACACTTTGATGTTTTAAAAATAATGTTGTAATGATGGTGGATTTGAAAACAATTATTTGTATTTTCATGTTTTATGAATTATGATTGACTAATTAAAAATGAGAAATTTCTTTGAAAAAATTGGGTCGTTACAAGTTGGTATCAAAGTATTGGTTTGAGGGATTCGAGCACGCTCTCGGGTGTGTCGGGACTCAAACTAAGGAAAAAGTAAAATTGTTTTCAAAAGTAACATAAAAGGTTTTAAAAGAAATAAAAAGAGTAGAGTGCAGCGCGCGTGATCAGCCAGGCCAAGTAAGTAGTTCCCCAATATGTTAAGTCATGTTATATTGATATCTGAGCATTGTTGGTTATATGGAACTTGCTATGTGTATGCTTCTAAAAGTATATACGGTTAGGAGCTTATAGCCTTAGAATGATTGATTTGGCCTTATTTCCTTGTTTGGTTGTGGTCCTAGGGTAGAATCTATTGTTCGAAAGTCTATTTGATCCTTTATGTGTATAATTTGCATGCATTAGGGCAACCGGATATGATTGGTATGGGTAGAGCAAATCTTAGGACAACCTAGGATTTGAGTGCGCAATAGATGTGGGATATGAGTTGGTTTGGGACAAATTGGAGTTATCAGGTAGAACAGTGGGGAAAGGTACAGGTAAGTGTGGAAGGTAGTATTGGGCCCGTACTACTGGAAGCATATGACCTGTACCCGAACCAGTGTTATACCTAACTGTTGGGTATTTTATGTTGCGTCATGGGCTTAGTTTGTATATCCGGATTGGGCCTGTCCATCCATGATTATTAAGTAGGGTTAAGCTATAAATAGTGCATGCATGTATGCCTTAGATACTGTCGTGATTATTATCATTATTGCTTTAGTAACCCTAAACACCTCTACAGTCGAAGTTCTTAATCGAGCTCTTCTAAGGTGTTAAAGCTTAATCATTCGACATCAGTTAAACCATTCCTGTGTTCTTCATTACGTCATTTATTGTTTTTCTGCTTAGAATCTATCGATCCTACTAGAACTTTGTTCTAACAATTGGTATTAGAGCAGGAGACTGTGTGATCAATACACATTCCTTCTGTTTGAAGAATTATTTAGGGTTTCCGCTTTTATCGAATCTAAAGAAGTTGTCTTCTTCTTGTTGACAGTAACTCTTGTGTTTGAAAAAACCCTAATCTCAGGTTTACAGGTCTGATTCTAGCATTTCTAAGGAAAGGCTCACTATGTCTCACGACGATTCTCAAACTAATCCCATCAACATCTCCAACAGCATTGGATCCACTACAACGGTTCCCATTCTTTACACTCAAGACTTTGAAGTGTGGGCGCATCACTTTGAAGATTACATAGTTGGATCTGAAGATAATGGTTATCTCATCTGGGAAGCTATCACGCTTGGGCCATTTGTTCACTCTGGAACGAACAGGACAGTGAAGACTCAAAAAGAATATAATCAGCTTGTGGCGGACGAAGATAAGATGCCACAGGACGAAAAGGACAAGGTGCTATGTAATGTGAAAGCCATGAGAATGATCAGATTCGCATTGCAATCTGACATTTTTCGTTTAGTTGGTTCATGCATGACGGCTAAAGAAATCTGGGATAGGTTAAAAGAACTATACTCAACCGATGAGGATCTGGAACACTCGATCCAAACCTTGTTGCTCTCAGAATTTGGAGTTTTCGAACAGAAACCTGAAGAGAAACTGATACAAACCTTCGATCGCTTCAATCATCTCCTTAGCAAGATGATCAAGCATGGTATTGAAAGAAAGTTGATCGAGCAAAAGGTAACCTTCATGAACGGTTTAAGATCAGAATGGATGGCAGTGGTTTCAACAGTGAAAACTCACGAACAATTTAAATCATACTCACTAGCGAAACTGGTGGGTATACTTAAATCCCATGAAAGTGTGGTAACCAAGGAGGCGAAGATAGCTTCGGGTGTGGGATCGCTGGCCCTTGTCTCAAAAGGCAAAAGTGTTGCATAAGAAGAGGAGGATTCAGATATATCTGAGTGTGACCTTACAGGCGAAGAATATGCAATGATGGTCACCAACCCAAAGAATTTTGCACGAAAGAAGTTCCCTGTCAATAAGAACAGAAACTAGCAAGGAAGTTACAGTTCTGAGAAGGTGAAAGAAGAAACGAAGAATACCTCTCAAAAGGATGACGACAAGAAGGAAAGCAAGCTTGCAGGAGACTCTGGATTCGACTGCAATTACTGTCATGGCAAGAACCACTTTGCCAAAGATTGCATGTTGAGAAAGATGGCTGAGAAAAGGGACGGTGAAGATGATGAGGCGTATTACATGCGAAAGTTGGAAGAAATAAAGAAAAAGAAGGAAACTAACAGTTCAATGAATGGCTTGATTGTGCAGGAAAATGTGGATGAAGATGAGTTCGGTGGCGTTGAAGTCTGGTCAACCGACTCTGAGGATGAAGAAGTGAGAAAACCCATACATGGAAGAGCTTATGTGGCGAGAGATACTGGTTCGGCTGGAAAATGTTTGATGGTTACAGCTGGAAGACCAACCGAAGGTGAGCTTAAGGAGCCAAACCTGACTGAGGACAAGTGCTTTGCAGCCAAGCCCGTGAGTGAGAAGATCAACGACTGTGATCGACTGATCAAAAAGGTACAATCCATCCTTGAATCACTTAAAGTTCCAGTAACAAATTATGAAGAAGAATTAAATGAATTAAAATTTAAATTTTCTAACTTAAGTGGTAGTCTCATGCAAACTCACTTAGCGAACTCTAACCTAACTGACCAACTCAGCAGGGTGTCTTCGAAGAGTGGGGAGAGAAGGATGTGGATTGAGCTGAAGGAGACGGAGTTAAATAGGGCTAGGGATGAGATTATTTATTTGCAATGAGACAATTTAAAGTTTTTAAAACAACGGAATGTTTTTTGCTTGATTGCTAAACGCTTATATACGAATATTGCTCAGTTGCACTTAAATTGTGAAATAGGCAAAAAGATTCATAAGATGATCTTACCCTTCCTTGAATTTAAGGAGGATGAGGTCATTGCTGAATGTGAATCCATAATGTCCTCAGAAGAGACATCCATCACTTATAAAATCGGACTAGACAAGATAGAGACCTTTATTGACTCTAAGGAACATAAGTGTATGCTCAAAAATCTTTTAGATGAAAATGATAGGTTGAAATTTAAGTCCAAAACCATTCAATCATTTGACTCGTCTAACGCCAAATTAATTTCAGAACATAAAATGAATATAGAAAACACGTCTGAATTTGATGAGGAAAGTGAGATGAGCGAAATCTCGGTAGAAGATGTGGTTGATTGCTCTGAAATGATGAAGAGCGAAACCGAGAATGAAAAACCCCTCATATCTGAAAACTCAGTTGAATATGCTCGCCTGTCAAAGGACAAGCCACAGAAACTCAAAGAGAAAGCAATGGTTTATCAGAAAGTTCAAACTGTGCCAAATCAGGTATATGCTGTTACAGGGGTCACTGAAAAACAAACAGCAGAATTGAAAATCTTGGTCGACACAGACAATGCTGAAGGGTGCTACGATTATTTCTGGTCAGCCCCTATTGATAATACAGACAAAACCATCGGCTTATTGGAGCGAACCTCGTGGAGGGTAAGAGGTAGTGTGACATCCCCAATTTCACGTCCAGAAAAGACCGATTTTGTTTATGCTTGTTTGAAAATCAGAGTAACATTTTAAATAAAAATGTTGCGGAATTTGTCCCAAAACAAAATATGATAAAGATTTATCAAAAGCATTTCCAAGGAAATGTATTTCATTAAAAGACTCGGGATGTCATGTTCGATGCAGATCAAAAGCATAAATAGTACAATATAATCCTTACTACATTATTTCATATCTACATGCTTATATCCTTAATCCCTCATCCAAAACATCACATCTATGCTCGAGCGCCACTACCTGTAATACATGAAACTGAGTGGGTCAGGCTTGGGAGTCTGGTGAGCACATAGGGTTTTCAACCCACAATAAAGAAGTTTATTAATTTCATCAATCAACAATAACCCGATTACCCATTCCCGTTATCCTCACTTTACGTCCCTAAACACCTATCATAAGGGACCTAGCCTAAGGATCATCATCGGGATGGACATTACTGCTAAGGGGGTTCCTTAGCAATAAATGTCCTAAAGGCAACCATGAGGGGGATGGAGTACACCGGTGAACACATCGTTCACAAACACCTACAGGTTGCGAGCCTGCTAGCGTTCCACTAGACTGTCTAGAAGAGTCCGTTGTCGTCATATATACTCCGCTAGATGACTGGATCACCAACAACATCGAGGCCTCTCATCATTTTATCACACATCGTCTTATTACATCTACCCATGTTTTACCCCAACATTTTTGTAGATATAAAATACATATACAATTTAAATCATGAAAAACGTGTATAAATCATTCATCCAACATAGACAGCAAGTATTCAGATAATATGCACACATAACACGTAATTTATATAAAATACTTCATATCTATGTGTAAGATGAAAGTAACTATGCACTCACCTGATTAGGTGGTGACTCGGTACTTGAACATCACTTCGTTATCTCAAAACAATTTTTCCTTGACCAAAACCTAGTATCAATACCACTAGAGTTTAGTTTTAACGTTAACTGCGACTAATTAATAGTCTAGCTATTATTATTATTATATAAGCGTTAAATAACGCCTAATATAACTCATAATAATAGCTCAAATAATTATTTTAAGGACCTAATAACATTACTATAATTATTTAAAAGTTATATTAAAAATTGTGTAGGCGTAGCTCACTTACAGCGGATTTAAAATAAAACCGGGCTTTGCACGGAGCAACGTTTCCGAACCGAAAGACCCTTTTTCTCGGGACTCCGGGAGCCTCGGGACTTCCTTAGGGTGCTAGGGATTTTTCCTAGGGTTTAGGGGAGTTGGAATGGGTTAGAGAGAGAAAGTATTTAGAGAGAGAACTGGAAATGTGTGAAAAATCCGAAAGAGTTCGCATCTATTTATAGGGGGTCAGCAGCTCGGACTACGCCTCGCACCAGCTGGCTCACACCTGCATCGGATGGATAAGAAGCGACGGTACGCTGGGCGTACCAACCTCGGACGCGGGGCATAATTGCGAGGGCTACATGGGGTGATCCGAAGCGCGTTTCTTCATTGGCGATGGGTGGCCCAGATGCTGCCACGTCACCAGCTCCTCACCAGGCTTCGTAAATTCGACTACAAACTTTAAAAATTCGTAACTTTCGCGTACGAGCTTCGTTTTCGACGTTCTTTATATCCACGCGTAGGCAGGAACGTACTCTACAACTTTCGTTTAGACTCCGTCGGCTAATTTTGACTTTATTTTAAAAGTTATATTTTTAACAGGCCGGGACAGGATTGGTCCGTTAAAAATTCATAACTTCTTCATCCAACGTCCGTTTTCGTCTGTCTTTTTATCGTTGTCCTACTTTTAACGAGATCTACTATTCTCGTTTAGGTTGTGTCGGCTAAAAACCGCTCGATCTAATATTCGAACTTCGGGTTGTACATTGCTAAGCCGAAACTTCGAAAAATCATAACTTCCTCATACGAAGTCAGATTTGGGCGTTCTTTTTATGGACGCTCTCGGTTTAACATTTTCTACGACTTTCGTTTAGATCGCTAAGGCTAAAACTCGCTCTATCGGAAATTCACTATTTACGCTTCCCGGTATCATGCCGGTTTCATCACGAAACTTCGACGGGTCATAACTTCTTCGTTATAACTCGGATTTCGGCGTTCTTTATATCCTCGGAATCCTTGTTTCGACTTCTATCGCCTCGATCGGCAAGTTCTCGAAACTTTCGTCCTTCGTATCGAAAGTCCGACCTAAACCTCGATTTTATCTTTCGTATTCTAAACCACGAAGTACTCATGCGAAGAGTACTTTGTCCTCCGAAGCCTTATCGTCAGATATCCGCAGACTGTCACGAAATACCGCTCGTCCAGCAGACCAAGTTCGAGCATAGAGGCTAAGGACGAATACAGCCTACCTATTAATATTCAGTGTATACGCGAGGGTACTATATGATTATGATTACGCAAATTTAGTATGTGTGTTTCCGCCCTATCTCCTGTTCCTTGTTTGGTTGTGGACCTGGGGTAGAGTCGCACATCCGACCGTCTTACTAACCCTAATTATATACGACTTGTATACACGAGGTAATGATAGATGGACAAAGTACAAATCATATCATGAACAGAAGGGCAAAGTTGCCAAGTCTACGAGTGGGTATTCTGCCAATCAGAAGAGCGCAACCCCAGTAGTAATGCTAAGAAAGCTAATTTCGGGACGAAATTCCATGTAACGGGGGGATGATGTGACAACCCGGAAAAATTTTGATTATTAAAGCCCAGTCAATCAACTCAAATGAGTGCCAAACTCATTAATATTGAGTCTAGCCTTGTTAAAGGTCTTTCTAAGGAGTTTCGGCCTAGTACACTTAAGGAATAAGTGTTGGAATTTATCTGCTAAAGGCCACAGTACAAGATTCAAACCCTAAACTCCATCCTATGGAGTTTACGACCGTAAACATGGAGTTTACGGCCGTAAACTCATGAAGGCCGTAAACTCCTCCATATAAGTTCATTTCCTTCACTTTTCTTCATTCTTTCACTTTCCCTTCAAGAACACATGAGTTTTCTCTCAAGTATCATCCCGATCTTCATGCTTGATCTTCAAAAATAGTAAGTGTTCTTTCTCTAGTTTGTTGATAATTCCTTCTTAACTAGCTTCATCCTCATGATTCATCCATAAAAATCATGTTTTCTTAAATCTTCAAGTTTCACCAAGAACACCAAGAACACACACTAGTGTTCTTGGCCAATATCAACCATTTCAAGCTTCTAGATCGTAAGTACACTTCCCTATACTTCATATCTAGTTAGTATCCATGCTTAGAGACTTGGAAACACCAAGAACACAAGATCAAGTGGAGTTTACGGCCGTAAACTCCCAAGGCCGTAAACCCCTTTTTGGTGGCCATTAGGGCCATAAACCCTATAGGATGCAAGGCAAGTGACCCAGAACCCTTCCTTGAAGTGTATAGGACCTTAAACATCGCAAACATCAAGGACCATTAGAGTTTACGGCCGTAAACTCATGGAGAAATGGTCCATGGGCCGTAAACTCTACAAAGAGGTGAAATGTTGCCACAATCACTTCCTAAGGCTTAGACTTGAAGTAAGGATGCTTCATTATGACTTTTAGGTCTTCAAAACACAAAATGGTAGAAGTAGCATGAGTTTACGGCCGTAAACTCATGGGTTTACGACCGTAAACTCCAAGGGAGTTGGTCCCTAAACCGTAAACTCGTGTTAGTGCCATTTCATTTTCCTTTGTTGAATCACATGTGATTCCAACACTTGGTCAAGGTGTTTCCTAGTCCCGGAAGGTGTTTCCTTTCATATAGTTGTTTATAAACACTATATTCATGTCAATATGCGTCCTTATATGTCATTTAGGACTTATTGTGTCTCGGGACTTCATTCGTGGAACTTCTCATCCTTACACGCATACCCGTTTGAATCACCCACATCAGGTGAGTTCATACCCCGTAATGAATCTTTTAACTGTTTTAAGAGGGGAATACAAGTTGAACACATTGATAATTGTGTAAATGTTTGTTATAAACATCTTTCAAAATGTTACTTATGTCATTTATAAGTCGTCAAAACATTTCAAAACTCTTTTAAAGTTATGTTACTTTCTAGTTATACAAAACTTTGTTTTTAAAGTACAAACATAACTTAGTAGATCAACGAGTCTTTCCAGTAACAGTCCAAGTAGAACATTAGTAAGCTATAATAGGTATAGTTTAGGAGAATGCTATTCATTACTTCTAGTACAATGAAGCACACAAAGAGTCAATACCATACAGAACAGATAGTGAAGAGAATCAAACAATACCATACAAAGAGAACACACAATTACTAGAAACAAACAGAACGTACAAGATACAGTACAAAACAAACACGTTTGGTTGCTATAGCATGAGATCACATATACAGGATCTAATTATACCAATGAATCACTAACTCATTGTTTTAAACAAAAGGTGATAGTTATATTGGGTATACATGATCATATACTTTAATGTGAATTACATGGCTTGCAAGAATTTGCAGAGGTCGTGTTTAGTTCCCCTAATCTCCTGTCAGGGAGAGCGTATAGTAAGGGTTCTAGCCTTCACATTATAACCGTAATAAAACAAATATGTTTTTAGGTTATTAGTACATCCGCATGTCATTATAAACGACAACTGTGTACTTACACTTCCCTTTCTTTCATAAAGTGACGGTACCACAAGATAGTTATAAACTAGGGAAATATACATTCTTACAAACGACAAATGGAACAGTCGAGTCTAGCACATAACAGAAGATGCCTTGGTAGAAGGATACGAGTAAAAGATAGGACCATAATGCTAGTCTTATGATTCCTTAATGTATACATAACATGATATATATATATATATATATATATATATATATATATATATATATATATATATATATATATATATATATATACCAATAGGGTCCGACAGGTAATAGGATGTGTGCTCTCCGCTTCATTTCCTGTTCCTTGTTTGGTTGTGGGCTTGGAACGAATTCACCCAATCTATTTTCTACACGATTCTATATATATATGTATGCTTAGTATACATTGAGTCATCATAAGGGTACCAGGTATGGGTCAGGTTATAGGACACAGAGTCAAAGGACAGTTTTTCTAGTACAAAACATACTTTCAGTACTTTTGGTATATAAAACTAGAAACTTCCCGGTAAAGGGTTTAATCCATTTTATTAAACCAGTACAATTTAAAAGACCTTAGGTGAGTAACTCTATAATACCTTAGTTTATACACCATGTTTATGTATAAAACTAATACCCAATAGGTAGTTGGATGTGTGTTTTCCGCCTTAATTTCTGTTCCTCGTTTGGTTGTGGAAATAGGGCAGATTCGCTCAATTAACTTTCTATCCGATATTAGATTATATATAGCAGTATAAACTAAGCTATTATAAAAGTAGTCACTATGGTCACTATTTTATTATAAGAAATAAGGGTTTTCTTAAAGAACTTCTTGATTAGATATAAAGGAAACATTACAACTAACTCCATGAGTAACAAGTGATTACACCATGGTTATATATGACGATGATCTAACAACCAATGAAATGTGTGCTATCAGCCTTAATTCTTATTCCTTGTTTGGTTGTGAGCTTACGGCAGATGCGCACAATCGATTGTTTGTTTACTCTGAGTCTTATATAACTTGTACCCACTTAGTACCCATAGAACGGGTTGTAGTGTCATTTTACTTAAACTTTCATCAAAGTAGGAAATATATGATTTTCTAGAGGAACAGACGAACTTTACAAAACAGGACTTACAACTTACGACATTTTACAACTACATGTTACAACTACATTTTTAACACCATTTTACATCTACATTTTTAACAACACTTTACAACTTACTTACATCACTAAACTCTTATGAACTCACCAGCTTAATTGCTGATCAACTCTTTCAAATAACTTGTATTCTCAGGAGACTATTAGACAGGTGCTCGTGTTGGGAATTCAGAAGATGGAGCATTATAGCTTCAAGTCTTGTTTTGTTATTTGTTTATGAATTCTATGTTTTGTGAACACACACATTGTAAACACTTTCTTTCGAAATGAAATGGTTGTTCATTACTTGCTTACCAAATACATATCTCGTGATACTACACATGACGTCCTCCACCCCTGAACGTTTCCGCCGTTCCGGTTTTGGGGTGTGACAATTACATCGTCTAAAAATGCTTAGCCCCGAAACCCGGGCGTTACAATTCCCTCCCCCTTAGGATGATTCTGTCCCGGAATCATGCGTCAGCAAAAAGATGCGGATAGCGACTCATCATGTCATCCTCTGTTTCCCAAGTGAGATTCGGCCCATTCGAATGTTTCCAACGGACTAGCACTAAGTCGACCATCTTGCGTCGTAACTTCTTAGTCTTACGGTCAACAATTGCCTCGGGCTCTTCGATCAACCTCTTATTCCCATCCATCCATAACTCTGAGATTGGAATTATTTCGGGAACTTCTCCCGTGAATTTCCTCAGATAACACACATGGAAGGTGTTATGAATACCATCGAGTTCTTCGGGCAATTCCTGCTTGTAAGCTTGGTTCCCAATCTTCCGGGGAACTTTGAACGGTCCAATAAACCTTGGACTCAACTTTCCTCATTTTCCGATTCTTATAAGTCCCTTCCACGGTGAGACTTTAAGCAAAACCGAATCCCCAACTTCGAAGGTCATCAGTCGTCTTTTCTTGTCAGCATAGCTCTTCTGACGATCCTGAGCTGCTAACATCCTTTCCCTGATCACCTTTAACTTCTCAGCAGTCTCATGGACTATCTCGGGGCCCATAAACTGCTTTTCTCCAGCCTCAAGCCAACAAGACGGCGTACGACACTTTTGCCCGTACAAAGCTTGATAGGGTGCCATCTTGATGCTCGAGTGGAAACTGTTGTTGTAGGAAAATTCTACCAAAGGTAAGTGCTCATCCCAGTTACCTTCGAACTCGAGGGTACATGCTCTCAACATATCTTCAAGCGTTTGAATCGTTCTTCCGCTCTGACCATTAGTCTGCGGATGGTAAGCTGTACTCAGACACAACTTCGTACCCAGTTCCTCTTGTAGACTTCTCCAAAACCTTGACGTGAAACGACTATCACGATCTGATACAATTGTTAGAGGAACACCGTGAAGTCTCACAATTTCCTTCACGTAAGCATTTGCAAGCTTATCCATAGACCACCTTTCGTTGGCAGCTATGAAGTGTGCACTCTTTGTGAAACGATCCACGACCACCCAAATCATGACGTGACCGTTCTTCATCCTGGGTAGTTTAGTCACAAAATCCATGGTGATGTCTTCCCATTTACCCATGGGTATAGGTAAAGCTTCTAAACCCCCATACGGTTTCTGATGTTGTGCCTTAACTCTTGCACAAGTTACACACTCGGCCACATAGTTTGCAACATCGAGCTTCATCATCAGCCACCAGTAGTAGGGTTTTAGGTCCCTATACATTTTAGTGCTACCGGGATGAATCGAGTACATGGTTTTGTGAGCTTCTTCCATTAGAAGATCTCTTATTACTCCCGTCTTAGGTACCCAAATCCGATCTTGGAATACCTTTAGTCCTTGACGGTTTGTACCGAATACCAACGTCTTTCCCAAACGTTCTTCTTTTCGGTCATTCTTTTCCAAAGATTCTTCTTGAGCTTTCCTGATACTTTACACAATCGTCGAGACAACTTCTATTCTCAACGCTCTTGGCCTTTTCCTTTCAAGATTGACTTTTCGACTTAGAGCATCAGCAACAACATTTGCTTTACCGGGGTGGTAAAGTATCTCACAGTCGTAGTCCTTGAGTAACTCTAGCCAGTGTCGTTGCCTCATGTTCAACTCCTTCTGATTAAGAGATACTGGAGACTCTTATGATCAGTGAAAAGTTTTCACTTCGTTCCATAGAGGTAATGTCTCCATATCTTTAGAGCAAAAACTACCGCTGCCAACTCCAAATTGTGAGTGGGGTAGTTCTTTTCGTGCTCCTTCAATTGTCGAGATGCGTATGCTATCACCTTTTCTCTTTGGGTCAGAACACAACCCAACCCGACTCCAGATGCTTCACTATAGACCACAAAGTCTTCAACTCCATCGGGTAGAGAAAGAATCGGTGCTTCACATAACTTCTTCTTTAGCTTCTCGAATGCTTCTTCGTGCTTCTCACTCCATGTATAAGTAGCTCCTTTGTGGGTCAAAGCTGTCAACGGAGCAGCTATCGAAGAAAAGCCTTGGATAAATCGTCGGTAGTATCCGACTAATCCTAGAAAGCTTCGAATCTCCGTGGGACTTTTTGGTCGTTCCCACTTCATCACAGCTTCGATCTTTGCTGGGTCAACCATTATCCCCTCCTGGTTAACCACATGACCCAAGAATTGGACTTCTCGGATCCAAAAATCACACTTGGATAACTTTGCATACAGTTTCTCCCTCTTCAAGACTTCCAACACTTCTCGTAAATGCTTGCCATGCTCCTCTTGGCTTTTCGAGTAGATGAGAATGTCATCTATGAACATTATCACAGACTTATCGAGGAATGGTTTACAAACCCTATTCATCAAATCCATGAATGCTGCTGGAGCATTGGTTAGTCCAAACGACATAACCAAGAACTCGTAGTGTCCATATCTCGTTCTGAACGTAGTCTTCTCGATATCCTGATCTCTCACCTTCAGCTGATGATATCCTGACCTAAGATCGATCTTGGAGAAATAGCTCGAACCTTGCAGCTGATCGAATAGGTCATCAATCCTTGGCAATGGATACTTGTTCTTCACCGTTGCCTTGTTCAGCTCTCGGTAGTCTATACACATTCTCATGCTTCCGTCTTTCTTCTTCACGAATAGCACTGGAGCTCCCCAGGGTGATGAACTAGGTCTGATAAAACCGTTGTCCAACAACTCCTAAAGTTGCGTCATGAGCTCCTTCATCTCCGTCGGTGCTAATCGGTATGGTGCTTTCGCTATCGGTGTTGTTCCTGGTAACAAGTCTATTCTGAACTCCACTTGTCTATCAGGCGGTAATCTGGGAAGATCTTCGGGAAAGACTTCCGGATAATCACACACAACCGGTATATTCTGCACCTCTTTCTTTTCCTTCTTAGCATCGATTACGAATGCCAAGTATGATGCACATCCCTTGGACAAACATTTTCTGGCTTTCATCAGGGAGATGATTCCAGAATTTTCTCGGCGTTTGTCCCCGTACACCATAAATGACTCTTTTCCGGGTGGGTTTACCCTTACTATCTTCTTTCGGCATTGAATCTCAGCATCGTTGGCGCTAAGCCAATCCATTCCCAAAACGACGTCGAAACCGTTCAACTCTATGGGCAAAAACTCTTCATGGAATTCGTTTCCGTTTAGGTCGATGACGATGTTCTTAATACGATTACTAACAGGTACGAACTTGCCACTGGCAACTTCCACAATTAGGGCATTATCAAGTTTTTCTACAGGCAATGCTAATTTTCCTCCAAATCTATGCGATACAAAGGAATAGTTTGCTCCCGAATCAAATAGTATATTGGCAGGCAATCCATTTACAAGAAAGGTACCTGAAGTGACGTCTGCTGCCTCCTTTTCAGCCTCGGGCGTCATCTGGAAGGCTCTTGCCTTCGGCTTCGGTGGAATATTGGGTCTTGCTGCCTCCTTCTTCTTTGGACAGTCCCTCGAAATGTGCCCTTCCTCGTTGCACTCATAACAGACCTTCTTAGTGAACGTGCACTCGTTGGCATAGTGCCCAGGCTTCCCACATTTGAAACAAGTGACTCCTCCGTCACATTTCCCCTGGTGCTTCTTCTTGCACTTGTCACGCCATTTGGCTTCACCTCCTCCAGACTTCTGCATACTAGACCTTGAGAACTTGCTTTTCTTGCTGAATTTCGACGACCCATCAAATTTCCTTTTCTCTCCCACCTCCGCTCTCTCCGGACCCTTCTCTCGTATCTGGGTCTCCACATTCTTAGCAGCCCAGATGGCGGCTTTGAAAGTGGTTGTTTGCTTGACCATTGGACCGAAGTCCGCTGGTAATCCGAGGGCAAACTTGTTAACCTTGGAGAGTTCAGTTGGGACGAGGTGAGGAACAAGCTTCATTTTCTCTGTAAAGCTTGCAGCGTATTCAGTAACGCTCATTCTTCCCTTCTTCAGATTCTGGAATTCGTTGTTGATCTCCAGAAGATCCTGCTCAGAGCAGTACTGCATCTTTAACTGCACCAGAAAATCCTCCCAAGACAACTTGCTCGCTTCACCCTTGGGCATTGAATCAGCTAGCAGCTTCCACCAGCTGAGTACTCCAGATTTTAACAGAGGAAGCGCGAGAGCAGTCTTCTTCCTGTTGCTGCATTCGCAACTCTCAAACATTGTCTCCATCTCGTAGATCCAGTTCATGACTTCCACCGGTGTCGTGTTTCCAGATAGACACGGTGGTTTGGATGCCATGAAATCCTTGTATTTGCATCCACGTCCATCATTTCCTTCATCCTGGTGGTTTCGCCTAACTATCAGTGGGTTGGCTTGACCAACAGTCCCACTGTAGTTTCCTCCTTCAGACGGCCCATCATTCAGCTCGGGCTCTACGATTCGTATGGTAGCTTCCTTGCGATTTTGTTGGATCAAACGCCTGGTTTCCTCCATTTGACGATCCAACATCATCTGGATCATCGCTTGCACTCCGGCCATCGTGATTGGCTCAGGAATATCTGCTACAACAGGTATTTGTTGAATCACTGGGGGTTGATTCCTATTCCCATTTGCATTCCCAGCTCCACTGCGGGTTCTTTCCATTTTGATCTATACACCGAATAAGGTGAATTTAGATCTTTATTCAGGATAGACGTTTAAATCATCCTTATCTCTCCGAAACGTTTATATGCTAGTTCTAATATCGTAGTCGTATGTTTAGAATCGTAAACACATAAGGTTTCCAAATCCGGTCGGCAACAGACCATAGATCCGAACAATTAACAGCACATAAGGCATAAAGCATTTAGCACATAAAAGCATTTTAGGCATAATTCCTAAAATAAGCTAGTGCTCACATCTCACAATCATCGCTTAACATTCTAAGTTTAAGTCTAGAAATCCTACAAATTCCTAGTTCGCTTAAACTAATGCTCTGATACCAACTGTGACATCCCCAATTTCACGGCCAGAAAAGACCGATTTTGTTTATGCTTGTTTGAAAATCAGAGTAACATTTTAAATATAAATGTTGCGGAATTTGTCCCAAAACAAAATATGATAAAGATTTATCAAAAGCATTTCCAAGGAAATGTATTTCATTAAAAGAATCGGGATGTCATGTTCGATACAGATCAAAAGCATAAACAGTACAATATAAGCCTTACTACATTATTTCATATCTACGGGCCTATATCCGTAATCCCTCATCCAAAACATCACATCTATGCTCGAACGCCACTACCTGTAATACATGAAACTGAGTGGGTCAGGCTTGGGAGCCTGGTGAGCACATAGGGTTTTCAACCCACAATAAATAAGTTTATTAATTTCATCAATCAACAATAACCTGATTACCCGTTCCCGTTATCCTCACTTTACGTCCCTAAACACCTATCATAAGGGACCTAGCCTAAGGATCATCATCGGGATGGACATTACTGCTAAGGGGGTTCCTTAACAATAAATGTCCTAAAGGCAACCATGAGGGGGATGGAGTACACCGGTGAACACATCGTTCACAAACACCTACAGGTTGCGAGCCTGCTAGCGTTCCACTGGACTGTCTAGAAGAATCTGTGGTCGTCATCTATACTCCGCTAGATGACTGGATCACCAACAACATCGAGGCCTCTCATCATTTTATCACACATCGTCTTATTACATCTACCCATGTTTTACCCCAACATTTTTGTAGATATAAAATACATATACAGTTTAAATCATGAAAAACGTGTATAAATCATTCAGCCAACATAGACAGCAAGTATTCAGATAATATGCACACATAACACGTAATTTATATAAAATACTTCATATCGTGTAAGATGAAAGTAACTATGCACTCACCTGATTAGGTGGTGACTCGGTACTTGAACAGCACTTCGTTATCTCAAAACAATTTTTCCTTGACCAAAACCTAGTATCAATACCACTAGAGTTTAGTTTTAACGTTAACCGCGACTAATTAATAGTCTAGCTATTATTATTATTATATAAGCGTTAAATAACGCCTAATATAACTCATAATAATAGCCCAAATAATTATTTTAAGGACCTAATAACATTACTATAATTATTTAAAAGTTATATTAAAAATTGCGTAGGCATAGCTCACTTACAGCGGATTTAAAAGAAAACTGGGCTTTGCTCGGAGCAGCGTTTCCGAACCGAAAGACCCTTTTTCTCGGGACTCCGGGAGCCTCGGGGCTTCCTTAGGGTGCTAGGGATTTTTCCTAGGGTTTAGGGGAGTTGGAATGGGTTAGAGAGAGAAAGTATTTAGAGAGAGAAGTGGAAATGTGTGAAAAATCTGGAGGAGTTCGCATCTATTTATAGGGGGTCAGCAGCTCAGACTACGTTGCGCGTTCAGCAGCTACGCGGCGCGTAGCTTCGGATAAGCTTGCCAGCCTCGCACCAGCTGGCTCGCACCTGCATCGGATGGATAAGAAGCGACGGTACGCTGGGCGTACCAACCTCGTACGCGGGGCGTGATTGCAAGGGCTACGTGGCGTGATCCGAAGCGCGTTTCTTCATCGGCGATGGGTGGCCCAGATACTGCCACGTCACCAGCTCCTCACTAGGCTTCGCAAATTCGACTACAAACTTTAAAAATTCGTTACTTTCGCGTACAAGCTCTGTTTTCGACGTTCTTTATATCCACGCGTAGGCGGGAAAGTACTCTACAACTTTCATTTAGACTCCGTCGGCTAATTTTGACTTTATTTTAAAAGTTATATTTTTAACAGGCCGGGACATGATTGGTCTGTTAAAAATTCATAACTTCTTCATCCGACGCCCGTTTTCGTCTGTCTTTTTATCGTTGTGCTACTATTAACGAGATCTTCGATTCTCGTTTAGGTTTTGTCGGCTAAAAATCGCTCGATCTAATATTCGAACTTCGGGATGTACACTGCTAAGCCGAAACTTCGAAAAAATCATAACTTCCTCATACGAAGTCAGATTTGGGCGTTCTTTTTATGGACGCTCTCGGTTTAACGTTTTCTACGACTTTCGTTTAGATCGCTAAGGCTAAAACTCGCTCTATCGTAAATTCACTATTTACGCTTCACGGTATCGTGCCGGTTTCATCACGAAACTTCGACGGGTCATAACTTCTTCGTTATAACTCGGATTTCGGCGTTCTTTATATCTCTGGAATCCTTGTTTCGACTAATACAACTTTATGTAAAGATATTGGGCTTATCTCACACTTTAATTTTGACGCTTATTTTTATTCTTTATTAATTATACATTTATAATTAAATAATAAGCACACAAATACACATAATTCACAAAGTATTCAAATATTTCATCTTTATTACATCAAAAAGAGTTACAATAGTTGACCTAGACTATTACATCGTCTAAAAATGTTTAGCCCCGAAACCCGGGCGTTACAGGTAGATACGTTGCTGAACCCATCAACAAACCCTCGAGTTTTGATAAACCAAGCACGAGCGGAACAAAAGAGATACCAGAAGAACCAAAGAAAGCATCAAATGTTCCTTCCAAGACAACCGAAACTCAAAAGGAGAAGCCAAAATCAAGCTTCAATATTCATAAATCTCAAAAGCAATTGGCTGAACAGAAACGCCAAAGAAATCAGAGATACATGAAGAATCTGAATGAGAGAAAACGGTATTGGCAGTCTCAAAACCCTAACTACGTTCCTTCCAAGAAAGAGTCAAACGTCAAAGAAAAAGACAAGCCAAACGGAAAAGAAAATTTTAGTCCAAGCTCCTATTATTCCAAAGCTCAGAACCGAACATCTAGTTTCGGTTCCAACACCAGAGCTCAGAACCGAACGTCAAGTTTCGGTCACAACGTCAAGGCTAACAACCGAAAGTCAAGTTTCGGTCCTTCCTACTACAAAAGAAAACCGAATTCAGTGAAGGACATCAAAGGAAAGGGAAAGCTTGATTCAGATTCTGATATCAATAATAAGAAAAAGTCAGCTAACCCTAGGATTCAAAAATATATTCTAAAACCATCTAACAACACACCATCTGATACACCACAATTTAAACAAGATAAAAACAAAATCAAGGTGTATACCATCAAAAGAAAAGACAAAACCACTCTAATAAAAAGAACTTATTTTGTTGATATTTCTGATGCTATTCCTTTTTCTGTAAAAGACTCACCAGGGCCTAAGAGACTTTAAGTTCCTAAATTTGCTTGAATTTGTAGGTTATAAGTGACGAGCAGTTTGATGATGAATGGTACATAGACAGTGGTTGCTCGCGTCACATGACAGGTAGGAGGAAAGAGCTGAGGGAGTTTCGGTCCCTTAAGGATGGTGGATGTGTGAAGTATGGAAATAACTCTTTTGGCACAATCAAAGGATATGAAATGATAACCAACGGAGACTTCACGATTCGAAAAGTGGCTTATGTGGAAGGATTGCAGCACAACCTCATCAGTGTATCTCAATTGGTTGTGGGAACTGGTTTGAAGGTTTCATTCGATGATGAGGGATCGAAAATAACTGAGAAGCAATCCAAAAGAGTTATGTTGAAGTCTGAACGCAAGGGAGAGATGTATCCTTTAAATCTCAACCCAATTCGAGGAAAACCAGCAATATGCCTGCTGTCAAAGGCGAACTCTGATGAAAGCTGGTTATGGCATCGACGCCTATCGCACCTGAACTTCAAAGACATTAATAAGTTGGTGCTTGGTAATCATGTTCGAGGCCTTCCTCTTCTCAAGTTTGATAAGGAACACCTATGTGCAGCGTGCGAGATGGGCAAACAAAGCAGAAAGAGCCATCCTACACGTATCAATACAAAGATTGTTGAAGCTCTTGAACTTCTGCATATTGACTTATGTGGACCTTCGGCTATCGAAATCTTCGGTGGTAGTAAGTTCATTCTTGTCATAGTAGATGATTTTTCACGCTTCACCTGGGTTTTCTTTCTTAAACAGAAATCAGACGCGACTCCCAAGTTGAAGACGTTTATCAAGCAAGTGGAAGTGCAGCTGCGAAAGCTGGTGAGGAATATTAGAAGCGACAATGGGCTTGAATTCAAGAATAAAGATTTTGAGGATTTTCTGACTGAAAAGGGGATATCTCACAACTTCTTGGCCCCCTATACACCACAACATAATGGAATTGTTGAAAGACGAAATCGTTCTTTATGTGAGGCAGCTCGAACCATGCTAAGCTTCGCTTCTCTTCCGCTATACTTCTGGGCCGATGCAGTTGCAACCGCGTGCTATACTCAGAACCGATCCTTACTTAACAAACGATTCTCCATCACTCCGTATGAGATTCTGAACAATCGAAAGCCCAACGTTAAGTTTTTCCATGTGTTCAGTTCAAGGTGCTTCATTTTCAACTCCAAAGAGAACCGAAACAAGCTTGACGTCAAAGCCGATGAGGGAATTTTTCTTGGCTATTCACTCACTTCAAAGGCATACAGAGTTTTGAACAAATGCTCCAAACGTATTGAAGAAACATACTATGTAACCTTTGATGACAACTACATGAAGAAAGTTCAAAGAAGCGAAAGTGCCTTGGGGGAAATATTTCCTGAATCAGGACAAGTCTCGGTTCCCATTTCCAACTTGTTTGAAGAGTACATATGGCTATTTGATGAACCAGAGAAGGTTGTACACTCAGAGGCGAAAGCAGCAGACAACAAAATCGACAATCTGAAAAAGATCATTGATGAACTTGCAATAGAAATGGAAAATAAACCTCCTAAACCGACTGGTGGTCAACCCTCAACTGACCCTCCAAACAACGGCTCAATGTTCAAGGGGGAGGGTTCATCTGCACCAAAAACAACCGATCTGCCTTTCGAAAAGGAGAATCTAACTCCAGCCCCAACCCATAAAAGTCCAGTCGAGGGGGAGAATCCAACTCCATCCCCAACCTATAATAGTCCAGTCGAGAGGGAGAATCCAACTCCAACCGAGGGGGAGAATCCTGAACCTAACATGGGATACGCTTCGCCATTTGAGGGGGAGAATGAGAATACAAATGACGAAGGTGATCAATCAGAATTTGAAGAAGAGGTAAATGCAGAGTTGGATCCTGCCTATGACCCTAATTACCCTCCTCTAACGAAATGGACTAAGGATCATCCCAAAGCACAAATTATTGGTGAATCATCTGAGCGAGTTCTCACACGATCACAATTGAAAGTGAAACAAACTGCATTATTCTCTAATATTGAATTCTGTATGTTTAATTCATTTGTCTCCAAAGTCGAACCGAAGACGGTTAATGCTGCACTTGATCACGCTGATTGGGTACAAGCTATGCAAGATGAACTCCATGAGTTTGAACGTAATCGAGTTTGGAGGCTGATTCCCACTCCAAAGGATGCTTTAGTGGTCGGCTTAAAATGGGTCTTCAGGAATAAGTTGGATAAAGAGGGCAACGTCATACGCAATAAGGCTCAGTTGGTGGTGAAGGGATATTGCCAAGAAGAAGGGATAGACTATGAGGAGACCTTCGCTCCTGTAGCAAGGTTGGAATCAGTTAGAATCTTTTTGGCATATGCTGCTCATAAAAACTTCGAAGTTTTCCAAATGGATGTGAAATGTGCTTTCTTGAATGGAGAACTAGAAGAAACAGTGTATGTTGAGCAACCACCTGGGTTCGTGAACGAGAGATACCCTGATCACTGCTATGTGTTAGATAAAGTTGTATATGGTCTGAAGCAAGCACCGAGGGCCTGGTATGAACCTTTAACTCGCTTTCTTAAAATGTCGAAATTCAAGCAAGGTTCGGTTGACCCAACCTTCTTCCGAAAGATAGAAGGCGAACATCTAATGATAGTTCATATTTATGTCGATGACATCATCTTCGGCTCCACGAATCCTAGCTTAACGGCTGAATTCAGGAAGTTGATGGAGACTAAATTTGAAATGAGCTCAATGGGTCCGATTAATTTTTTCCTTGGTTTGAATATAAGACAGGGTCCAGAAGGCATTTTTATCAACCAGGAGGCCTACACGAAGAACTTGCTGGCAAAGTTCGGTATGACGGGAGATTCGAAAGTGAAGGTTCCTATGGCGTTTGGCACAAAGTTAACATCGTCTCTGGAAAAACCTACCGTTGGCGTAACACTCTATCGTCAAATGATAGGGTCTCTTATGTATCTAACAGCTAGTAGACCAGATATTATGTTTTCTGTTTGTTATTGTGCCAGGTTTCAAGCAAATCCAAGAGAACCTCACATGGTGGCAGTGAAAAATATTTTCCGTTATCTGAAGCGAACCTCTTCTCTCGGTCTTTGGTACCCTGCTAGATCCGGATTCTTTGTTCAAGCCTTTTCTGACGCCGATCTTGGAGGATGCGGTCTGGACCGAAAGAGCACAACTGGAGGATGCCAATTCCTTGACGGTAAACTTGTAAGCTGGCAGTCCAAGAAGCAAACATGTGTCTCTCTTTCAACAGCCGAAGCTGAGTACATAGCTGCAGCATCCTGTACCTCACAAGTGATATGGATACAAAGCCAACTAAGAGACTACGGACTGAGTATGAAGAAAATACCTCTCTATTCTGACTCAGAAAGCGCGATAAGAATATGTCACAATCCAGTGCAACACTCAAAGACAAAGCATATTGCACTGAGATACCATTTCATCAAGGACCATGTTGAAGATGGAAACGTGGAAGTACATTTCGTTCGGTCCTCTGATCAACTGGCTGACATCTTCACTAAAGCCTTACCAGAAGCAAGCTTCAATAAATTTTTACAAGGTTTGGGAATGATGGAAGCAGAGTCGGTACCGAACCCTCAAACCTCTCTCTAAAAAATTAGACAAGCGAAATAGAGCGAACGCTCGGTCTATTTCGGTTCCGGATTTTTCGGGAACCGAAATGAACCGAACGCTTGATCTATTTCGACTCCATAATTTTCGGGAACCGAAATGAACCGAACACTCGGTCTATTTCGGCTCCGGAATTTTAGGGAACCGAAATGAACCGAACGCTCGGCTTATTTTGCTTCATTCTTTTAAGGTTTGGTTTCGGCTGTATAGTTTGTAAACTCATTTTTAAATCTTTTTCTTGCTCTATTTTCGCTTTTATTTTTGTTCCAAGAGTGTTTAATATTAATTTCATTTTGTTTATTTTTCTGTTTTTATTATTTTTCAGAAACTTCAAAAATCCAAAAATATTTTCTGTTTTTATTATTTTTTAGAAACTTTAAAAATCCAAAAATATTTTGTCTTTTTTATTTTTATTTTTCTTTATTATTTCTCAGCAAATTCCAACTTTCAAAAGATTTTCTCTTTTATTTTTCTCTTAATTATTTTGTTTTGTTTGTTTTGTTTGTGTGGTTTGTTTGTTTGCTAATTCTCTTTGTTAGGTACCAAGTACATCATTGCTACATAAATTGGAGGTAGGGCAGGTATGATTATTTTGATATGAACTAATTAAGTGTCCCTAGAAGCATGCTGCTGCATGTAGACTGAAGCCTCTAAGACTAGGAGCAAGGCCTTAATGATTCGATCTATACCTCTCGTTTCTTCCCAATCAGGCTGATAAATCCACTCAAGTCATGAGCTACCTTACTCTTCTCAAATGAGTTAAGAGTTTTCTGCTTCGTCACGTTTATACAGCAGAGGTACTTTCGGTTCCTTAACCACCTCCTTTACAATCTCCATCTACTTTCGTTTCAACAAGGTAACCCTTGAGACTCTCAGATATTACCACTGAGGTTTATGGTTGCACAAAATCTGTGTTTATGATCTTAGATGCGTACACCACGTGCTAAGTGAGACCCAAAATCCAACACCAATAATGAATTGACGGTGAATATTTATATTCAAGATCTCACTTGTTACCTAACGAAATCTCATTTTATTTTTTGAATGGTCTTTTATGAAATTGTCTAACACCAAGGCATTTCTTCCCAAAAAGATCCAGTTTGTTTTTGTTTTTGAGATTTTTATAACATCATAAGTCACAACAAATTATATCCAACCTACTTGTTCAACAGACCACATCAGTCTCACAAGTACTTCATCCAACGTTCGGTCTTATGTTAAGAATCGATATTCGGTTGAAGATAAGCCACCCTTTAGACTATTATTTAAAAGAAGCCTTTTGGTGTTTCTTTACAAACACTCGATCGTATTTTCTCGGGGAACCACGCAAGCACTTCAAGTCTCTCTTGACTTTGAAGGAAGAGATTCTTGCCCGGAATCATCTACTTTATGTCTTATTAAAGACATCACTCACATCCTATACACATTTTGCTTTATTTCTTTATTTTTGGCACACTCTTACACGAAAATACTTTGTGATTTTCCAAAATTTTGGTTGATGTTCCTTATGGCTCGTTTAAAGTTTCTTTTAGGCGCGAAAATGGTTATTATAACATCTGGAGCGAAAGTGAATTTGAAAAGACGATATCTGGATAAGATTTTGGGCGCGTGAATTTGAACAGTTCCTAAACCCACGCTTGATGACGTCTATCTGGGGTAACCAACCTGTCACATCGCGCTTTTTCAGGCGACGTTTCAGTGATCGTATCATCATCACGAAGATACTTTCTCTCTCCTGGCAATGGTATATAAAGGGTTTCTCGCACCAATTGTACCTTCTTACCTTCTTCAAACTCTCTCAAATACACAAGGCGATCTGCAACTGTTCATCTTCTTCCTTATATCAACAATGGCGGAATCATCATCTGTTCAAGATCAAACTGCTTCATCATCATTGCTTGTGATCAAACCTAATCAGAACTTGATCATTCAACTGAACCCCTTTTTGTATGATTCGTACATGCTCCAAGTTGTCGAATGTCTCAAGTACTCTCCTCTGGTTATCGCACTCACGCAGGTGGAATCTGTTCCAATGTCTCTACTATCCCAAGTCTATTCTATTGCATCCTATGACAAGAACAAGGAGAGGATCTATTTTCAAATCTTCTCTCACAAGGCATCAATTTCGAAAGGGCGATTATGTTCCCTGTTAAAGCTTGTCGTCGATGCTTCTGTTATCTCTCCTGATTTCATCACCACAACCCAACTGTTTACGATGCTTTATGAGATGGGGTACACTGATGTTCTTACCACAGTGACGAAGATTAAGAAATCGTATTTTTCGCCGCAATGGAATGGGTTACTTACTCTTTTCAACAAGGGTTTGGCGGAAAGGGTTGTTGGGTCAGATGGTACAAGCAAGGGTTTTCTGACCATTCTCTATGGTCTTTACAATGGCATTAACCTCGATTATGGCTCGATTATTTGGTCGCAACTGGTGCAAAGTCTCAACACATCGACTAGACATTCATAGATTTCTTGTGGTCGGTTCTGGACCATCGTCACCCGGCGGGCCATTGACACTTTACAGATTCCAGTCATAAAGGATGCATTGGTCTCCTCTGTGGCTACTTTTCATACGAAAAAGATCATCTTCTCAGATGTCACCAAGTTCACTCACAATGGTTCAATACCTAAAACGATGTACAGGTGTGTGTCAAGCGAAAGTAAAGTGATCGCTGACTACCGAAAGCTTACTCCCAAAGGACCAAGAGAACTGACTCCTGAACAGCAAGAAGCTTTAGATGTTGTGGAGAAGCCAGCCAAGCGCGGAAAAAGGGCAGATACCAAGAAAGTGGCAACCGAAGGTCCTTCGTCTAAGCCTGTCAAGTCTAAAAAGCGAAAGGCTAAAAAGGCTGATTCTTCGGCTCCAAAGAAAGTTAAGAAGATGGCAAGGAAATCAAAGAGTCCTTCTCCTTCAAGCTCAGAACATGATGAGGAGCGATCGTCCGATGAGGAAGAAGAAGTTCAGCATCATGGTTCACCAAGAGGTAATACACCTCCTCGTTCTCCAACTCCTACTGAACAACTTCATGACAAGATTCCAACTCCTCCTCCATCTCCACCGAAAACTTATGTTCCAGTTTCGGTTGCTCCCATTCCACCACCACCACCAGTTAGTACCATACCAATCTCTACCACTCCTTTACCATCTCCTATCTTTTCACAAGCAACTACCACCACTACAACCGAACCTCCAGTAAACGTCAACGTATCTTATACGGGGGCTAATACTGAAACCGAACCTCCTGTTACATCCAAACTTCTTTCACCCTCACCCTCAACAGATTCTGGTGATACTCTCGGTGGTGACAATCTTGAGTTTGACTCAAACTATTACAGTCCTTATCGGCTTCCCACTGATGAAGATGAAGATGCTCCCGTCACCAGACAACAAGTGCATAGTCTTGATGAAAAGCTTGATCAATTGCTCGCCTCTACTAAGACATACAACGATGTTGTGCTCAAGGCTTTTCTGGACACCGCTTTTGAGCAGTATACAAGGGAAATTGACAAATCAACAAAGGCGGTTGAAGCATACACTTCTTCTTGCCAGAAGGCTACAACTGAAGTTACAGAACTTATTCACAGTTCCAATATTTTTCTTGAATCCCTCAAGGGTCATCCTGATTCAAATGCAGCTAAAGTGAATGCTTCAGTTGACTCTCTATCAAAGTCACTTCAAGAGGACCAAGCCAAATTCGAGAATGTTCGTTCTTCAATTCAAGCTGAGAACACTTCTCTTCTTAGCTCAGTGAATTCTCGCCTTGAAACACTCCATGCTGATTTAGAAAAGGAGAGCGCATTAAGGGAGGATCTTGCTCGTCAAATCTCTACCATTGAAGTTCAGAAGGTTCAATTGGCTCAAGCTGAGCGGGAGATTTCATTGTTAAAGACTGAGCGTGCTGTTTTCCGGAGTTGTGCTGGTGATGTTCAGAATATGCTAAACAATGCTCTTAGTGCTCATGATCCGATTCTTACACTAACCATCCGGACTCACCTGACTTCCAAGATTCTTCCAGCCCTTGCACTTTTACATGAAATGAAGGGTGTTTCGGAGCGATTCGTACCTCCAAAACAAGGGGGAGAAGGTGTTCAGACAACTCAACCGAAGGTCACTGTCAAAACAGAACCGAAGGGTAATGAAGCTTCGGGTTCTGGTAATCAAGATAAGAATAAAGGACTTGCTGATGATAGTGATGAAGAAGAAACAATTGCCGATGCACTGAAACGAAAGAAAAGGGATAAGGAATTGGATGAAACCCTTCGGGTTGCAAAGGAAGCAGAAGAGAGGGAGCGAAAGAACAAGGAAGAGCAAGATGCCTTAATTTGCAAAAAGGCCTTGTTTCCTCCTTGGACTAGGGAAACGCTCATCAAAGAAGCGATAGAGTTTCCAAGCGTGTACTGGCTGGAACCTGTAGCTTCGTTTGATTGTGAGAATTCAAGGGACTCACAGTTTGATATGCCTATAACACGAAAGGCATTTACTTTTCATTGCTTTGATTCGACTGTTCAAATTCCCTCACCTCACCATCAGGTTGATCGTGAACTTATCGATTTTTATCTCAAGTTCGGTCAGCCTCAGTACCTGACTTGGAGTGCACAGAAGATTATAACAGTCAAGGTGCTGAAACCTTCGCCTGCAGGGAAGTTTGTCAATGTTAATTTCAAAATAACCCGAGGTTCAGACAACTCGGTTTCTGTTATATCCCTGGCAGATCTTCCTAACTTGAATCCTCATGATTGGATCTTGTTGTTCAACATATTGCTCACTAATGTGAAGGAGTATGAGCCGATCCTAAATCATCTGAAGAGGATGATGGCTTCCTATATCCATGAAGTTGTTGCAATGGATCAGGAGATTGCTAAAGTTTTGAAGAAGAAACCAACTATAAGCCAACTGCAAAACCTGGAGATGTGAACAAGATGAAGATGGGTCAAATTGATTCTACACATCTCACAGTGATGTTCACAAGAGGCGAAGCTAACAGATTTCTTTTCACTCTTGTTGATAAGCATCTGTTCTCAATGGACTGCTTGGAGCATATAATTAATATCATCCATCGATGCAAGTAGAACACTGAGTCAGACAAGAAGAACTTCACGGACATGCTTCGGTGGTATATCACTTTTCGTCATACTCTACTGGACATTATACCGAAGGTGTTCAAGACTGTCAAGAAGTCTTCTATAGCTCAGCCGAACCGAGCTTTCGGTTCCATTGACGCAAAGGGGGAGATTGTTGGGTATTTTATGTTGCGTCATGGGCTTAGTTTGTATATCCGGATTGGGCCTGTCCATCCGTGATTATTAAGTAGGGTTAAGCTATAAATAGTGCATGCATGTATGCCTTAGATACTGTCGTGATTATTATCATTATTGCTTTTGTAACCCTAAACACCTCTACAGTCAAAGTTCTTAATCGAGCTCTTCTGAGGTGTTAAAGCTTAATCATTCGACATCAGTTAAACCATTCCTGTGTTCTTCATTACGTCATTTATTGTTTTTCTGCTTAGAATCTATCGATCCTACCAGAACTTTGTTCTAACACTGACGATTTCAAGGAGGACCGGTGTGGAAAGATCCCTTATATGGAAATCCTGATTGATATGATTTATGATTTTATCAGTTCAGCATGGTGTTGACACGATTTGGAGCAGGAGGATCAGGATCGGGATCTGGATCCGGGAATGGATCAGGCGACACTACTGACGGTATTGATGAGAGGCTGCGTGAACTTATTGCAGCCGAGGTTACCAGGGGCATCCTTGACGCTACCCTAGTCATTTTTTGGACGGTCAAGGAGGGCATTATGTAGATTATGGAGGAGAGACTCAGATCATTCAGGGCTGAGATTGATGTAGGCCAGCTTAAGGCCCGAACTCCCTCGTTCCGGGAGTTCAAGGCGTGTGGGGCGCCGGAGTTCTTCGGGGTCAGGGACCCCATTGTCAGCCGACGCTGGGTGGCGGATATTGAGAATGCCCAGCGCACGAGTTCTTTCCCGGAGGCAGCAAATGTTGGGTTTGCTTCTTGTATGTTGAGAGATAGGGGTCGTGATTGGTGGGGCGAGGTTACTAGCCAGGTGGGACCAGTTGGGATAACAGAGATGACGTGGGCCGAGTTTGTTTGGCGATTTGATTCGGAGTTTGCACCACCTATTGAGGTGCAACGGCTAATGATAGAGTTTCATGATTTACAGCAGACCACTGAGACTGTGGCGGAAATCACCGCCAAGTTTCGAGAGCGAGCATTATTGATACCACAGTATGCTACCTATGAGGAGATGAGGCGGACCCGATACCATTCCATGTTGAGGGGTGATATTCGAGAATTTGTGAGTTTTACAAGGTGCAAAACCCTGAACGAGATGGTAGAGAAGTCCCGTGAGCGAGAGATGGAGTTGGAATCCCGCACGAAGCGGAAGCCTGAGCAGGCTCAGGCAGCATTAGGTCAGGCTAAAAATCCTAAGACCTCAGACACTTCCGGCAGGGGTCAGCAGGGTCGGGGCCGGTGTGCCAAGTGCAGTAGGGTGCACAGTGGAGCTTGTCATACTGCAGGCTCGGGATGTTATGCATGTGGCCAGCAGGGCCATATGAGCAGGGACTTCCCCACAAAGGGCTTGATCTATTTTCACTGCAACCAGACCGGCCATAAGCGGGCCAACTATCCGATGTTGCAGGGAGGGGGAGGAGCGGTGGTGGCACCTGCACCTGCCACAATGAGAATTACCGAGGGCCACCCTGCTAAGGTGGAAGCCCCGGTGGTGAAGAGTCGCGCGTTTCAGCTGACTACCGAGTAGGCTCGGGTTGCACCAGATGTTGTAGCTGGTACGTGTCTAATATTCTCTGTTTATATTATTCTTGTATGACTTATGTGTAATAAATGCTTGCATAGGGACCTTTATGGTCAATGGTATGTCTGCTCATGTCCTGCTTGATTCGCTTGCTACCCGATCGTTTGTGTCACTTGCGCTTAGCAAGAAGTTTCGGGACACGCCGGGGGCTTTGGGTTCCCCGCTTGAGGTAGAGATTACGGACGACCGCACCGTTAGTGTTGCGAGGGTGTATCGGGACTGTGTCCTGAATGTGCTTGGTGAGAGATTTCGTGTCGACCTAGTCCCGATACCGTTGCGAGGGCTGAAAGTGATTATTGGAATGGATTGGTTGGGGGCCAACGGGGCCATGATTGACTGTGAGCATCAGTTGGTGAGGGTTAGAACCCCAAGTGGGGGAGAATTGGTGATACATGGTGATAGGGCATCGCAGGGGCCGACCCTCTGTTCGGCTGCGAGGGCTAGGAGGTTCCTGCAGCAGGGTTGTTCAGGATTTCTGGCTTATATCTCGGATACGAGGGTAGAGACCACGAAGGAAGTGGGTAGTGTGCCGGTTATACAGGATTTTCGGGACGCTTTTCCCGAGGAGTTACCGGGAGTGACTCCAGAGAGGCAGGTGGAGTTTCGCATCGACTTGGTGCCGGGTGTCGTACCGATTGCGAAGGCACCATACCGGTTGGCACCACCTCAGATGCAGGAGTTATCTACACAGCTTCAGGAGCTATTAGACCGAGGGTTCATTCGTCCGAGCAGTTCCCCGTGGGGAGCACCGATCCTTTTCGTGAAAAAGAAGGATGGATCCCACAGAATGTGCATTGATTATAGGGAACTGAACAAGCTAACGGTGAAGAACCGTTATCCGTTACCGAGGATCGATGATTTGTTCGATCAGCTGCAGGGCACGTCTTGGTTTTCAAAGAGTGATCTTCGGTCGGGGTATCATCAGATGAGGATTAGGGATGAGGACATACCGAATACGGCTTTCAGGACTCGGTATGGGCACTATGAGTTTGTGGTGATGTCGTTTGGGCTCACCAATGCTCCAACAGCGTTCATGGATCTCATGAACAGGGAGTGCAGACCGATGTTGGATCAGTCAGTGATCGTTTTTATTGATGATATTCTGGTCTATTCTAAGACCAGGGAGCAGCATGAGTAGCATTTAAGGGAGGTGCTGGAGACCCTAAGGGCGGAAAATTTGTACGCCAAGTTCTCCAAGTGTGATTTCTGGCTGCGAGAGGTACAATTTTTGGGGCATATCATCAATTAGGACGGTATTTCGGTTGATCCAGCCAAGGTTGAGGCTGTGATGCGGTGGGAAGTACCGAAGAATGCATCACATATTCGTAGCTTCTTGGGTTTTGCGAGTTATTACCGAAGATTTATCCAGGATTTCTCCAAGATTGTTGTGCCATTGACCCGTCTAACCAAGAAGAATATGATGTTTCGGTGGGTTACGGATCAGCAGTTGGCCTTCGAGACTTTGAGACGGAGATTGTGTGAGGCTCCAATCCTTGTACTACCTGAGGGATTAGACGATCTGGTGGTGTACTGTGACGCATCAATTTCAGGGTTAGGTGCGGTACTGATGCAGAGGGGGCACGTGATAGCATACGCCTTGAGATAGTTGAAGCCACATGAGGCAAATTACCCCACTCACGATCTAGAACTGGGGGCAGTGGTGTTTTCCCTTAAGATTTGGAGGCATTACTTGTATGGAGTGCGGTGTACCATTTACACCGACCACAAGAGTTTGAAGTATTTGATGGTTCAGCAGTACCTCAACATGCGACAGAGGAGGTGGTTGGACGTGCTAAAGGACTATGACTGCGAGATTCTCTTGGGTTTTGAGCATTCTAACACTTCCTAAGTGTACATGCAACCCTAATAAACCTTGGATATATGTTTGTCTAAAATACATGCAAAATTTGTTTTCCAAGGTTTATAACTTATCTAGCATGGCATGGGGAACTTTTAAACATAAAAGAACTAAATGAATTACATACCTTTGTTTGTGAATTGATTCCTTAGGAGTTTGAGAGCCAAGCACCAATAATGTGAATGCCTCAAATGGAAATCACAAATCACCACAAACTTGGAAAACTTATGAGAGAGTATATCTTATGCTCTAGAAATCGGCCACCTTTCTTCACACACACTAGGGTGTCATTTCATGCATCACAAGCTTGTTTATATAGTACACATGATTAGGGTAAACCCTAATAACCCATGTCTTTCCTTTCTAAAGATCCATGGGTTAAGAGCTCCATGGATCATCCATGGACTCCCATATAAGCTTAGCCCATTACCATAATGAGTGTTAGTCCACACTATATAAATATAATAGCCCATGTTTAATTAGTCACCATTTGATCACTAAATTAATTCATAATTAATTTAAGACGAATACTAATTAAATAATACAATTTCATATTAATATATTATAACTTATAATATATTAATAAGCTGCAAATATACTCTTCTCATAATGTTATCCATATAAATAGTTCGGGTGAAATGCAACCCAAATGGACCATGCCGGGTCGGGTCAAGTATATACCAAATAAGTTATGGACTTAGACACCTTATCCAACAGTCTCCCACTTGGATAAGTCTAATAACTATATTTGCCTATATGACTTCAGGAACCAACCGGCAATCGTAGCTCTCGAAAACTCTATTGAACTATGAAGCGCCATTTTAGATAAGTGATCATATAATCCTCTGCTCTCATGATATCAGCCGGACAAATACATGGAACAATGTCTTACTTATTTTCCAGCAGTTTGTTTCCCGATTTCCGATTTGTTTGACAAAGAACTTAATCGAACACATCAATTTAGTTCTGACCGGGCCCGGTACATAGGTCAAAACAAAATCATCGAGGGGCCCAGATATCGCTTCTAATCCTCCAAGGACTAGAAGGAACAGATAAACTTCGACTCATATACTTGTTTCTACTACTTGTTGAATTATACACAAAGGCACGTTTTATAACATCAAGTTACTGATGGGTTTTCGTGCAATCAATGTACAACCAACTCATAGGTAACAACTCATATCTCTAGGTTTGAAGACTTATATGATATTACCGTCTCACGATCACTCGAGATAAATTCCATGAAGTGATGCAAGTGAGCGTGGGTTGAATCCAATACTCATAACTTATGAGCACTCATGAGTGTTGTAGCCATGTCCAACATCTTAGACCTCTACAACCAACTCATGACAGTCTTGATTCATATCTACTTCCAACATATGACCGACTGTGGATGGTTTGAATAACTTAATCATTCGGAAAGAATAACCTAGTTATTATGGAAGTCAAAACATGCAAAGTGAAACACAAGAATAATTGAATCCAATATGGTCTCAGCCCTTATGAATATAAATAAAACACCTTTTATTCATCACCATATTGATTCCACATTATTCTGTTTCGATTTATCAACTTAACACTTGAATTAAAACAATAGTTGTCCCATGCTCCAAGCATGTACACTATGTTTTCTAAACAATAGTCATGCCATACACCAAGTGTGCACACTATGTTTGTCTATGATCTTTACTTTGTGAAGTAGATCAATTGAACATGATTCCAATGATGCTCATTTCACAGTCCCAAATCCTTACCGTAAATGAAAGAATACCAAATTCTTGTCATTTACTGTAATCTGTTAGATTCCAAACTTATATGCATTGATCCTCTTGCAATGACTATGCACAAAAGTTTACAAAACTTGTCAACAGTCATTACAGAGTATTCCAAAGGAGGTCACTTCTATGGAAACGAACTCTCATATTCAAAGTACATTGCTTTGAACATCCTTCTTGCATAAAAGTTTCTAACTTTCTCATAGATTCTTAATATCCAACTCCCAATATGGAAAATTTCCATATTCCCATTTTGATTATCATATCTGAACAAGAGCTACCTCTTTTCAGAATATATCCATATGGTCCTTCCAAATTTTAACACTATACTTCCAACTGTCCTTGAGCAACCAATCTTTGGTGAACCTTAGATTGTCCTCGACAATTGCTTAATCATTTTAGTCTTATCCAATTCTAGACTTTTCCCTTCTTAATGCTCTGAGCATTTGGAAAATTTAGAAAGGATGAATATTATAGCACATGTGACCGATCCTATACCCGAAGCATATGGGACACGATTCATGATGTCTCACATAAAGACCTGATACTAGATCAGTCTTTTGCTACAATACTTTTATTTGCCATGTTTTCAAAAATCGACTATGAAGAGGGATGCCGTAATCATAATCGAATTTGAGAACGCAATATATATAGAATTTCCTTATGTTGAACCATTCCAACATAAAACTCATATATATGTCCCTGACTAATGATGATTAAAATCTCAATCTAAAATTTTTAGGATTGAAATGAAGTATAATCTCCTCTCCCTTAATTATAGCAAAACAACCTTTTCCAAGTGAAAATCTTGTTTTCTATAATTAACAATACTCATCATAATTGATTATGCTCCCACTAGTATAATAATTATTTAGCACAACAATTATGCTCCCACTAGCTTTGACATGTACTCAGAAATCGACTTCTAGAAATCAATACTTTATTGACTTTCATCACCAAAGTTCAGACTTCTGATACGAGATGCTTCGAAAAAACTTTATCCAAGCTTCTCAGACTCATACATCTTTCTTTAGATAGCTCACATGTGTGTCTAAACAATTATGAAGAGGGATGCCGTAATCATAATGTTTAGACATGTTTGCCATTTCTCACAAGTCCATGTTAGTGTGCCGGTTAACCACACAAGCTCCACTAACGACTTTGAGAATGCAAACAACACAATTGCTATCTACTTAAAATATACTTAGTGAAAGCGTTTCCTCACCATCATTTTCATGAATCGGAAAAAACCTTATGACACTTAGATTTTATGATGTATGTGTTCCTATCCATATGAATTTGTCAAAACCGTAATCAAAAGACAAGGTTAGCGACAAACTCAAAACATATGGATTGAACTTGTTCAATCTTGATTTCTTGCCTCTTGGTAGCCCAAGGGCCCACCATTGCTTCCAAGTTGTTATGCACATAATTGAGAACTCACATAACTCACATACATAGTCAACTTTACCGGAATATGTGCAGGAACAAGAATTATGTCAACACGATAGGTTACAAACCTCAAGTCGTGTGCTAGCGATAAACTATAGGTTTTATCCTTGATTAGCTCTTGAAACTCTGAAGACCTTTAAGACTCCCACTGTCCTCTTGACATGCAAGTTTCTCTTTGTCAAGAACCATTCCTTGACAACCAAACAAACATTCAAGAGTCCGTGCGGATTCTTATCAAGATAAACACTTCACACAATTGATGTCAGTTGGTCTTTGTTTTATCCAAAACATCACAACTTACCAATCTCAAATGTACAAGAGTAGAAAACATTTTACTCTTACATTTGACAAGTGTTATGAACCTTCTTTAAGATGTGTCACTCAAGTTACAATCTTGGAGTATGACTCTAAGACTTGTTTTTGGAACGAAGTATGATTCATATTTTTGATTTTAACCATTCGAACAATTCATGAATCCTCTTCTTAGCCATAAAATTCACTAAGATGTCCTTAGAGGATGAATTGTGACATGGTTTCTTAATCATTAAGATGATCATAAAACAAGATACTAAAGTACTCTCCCATCTTTTCAGATTTGAGAAACTTTTATCTTTCTGCCCAATTTGATTCTTCCCATTCGTCCTGCCATACATTGAAACTTTTCCAATGTTTCAGAATTATACTTCAACTTGTAGGTACAACCATATTTACGAAACTTTAGTAAATCATGACGAATAGTCTTATCGATCTTTGTGGTGGACTTTGACCTGCACACACCCAGTGTACCCGATCCTTTAGTCTTTCACCTGTCTCACATATACATGTGGTCAGGGAATTAGTCTTAACTTTCCAAAAATGAAAATTCTCATTCATCATGCAATACAACCTGCATGATTCCAAGTTTCAGTCCAATTGAAACCTTGGGTGATGAGAATCTTTCCTTATTTGATAAATTTAGACACTACCACTAATGAAAGAATCAAATGCACATTTCCATTATTGCTAGAACCATACAAACATCAATTTTTCATAAAATGCCATTGCAAGGAGATATAATAAAATAAAACCAAATTTTATTTATTTATAAATGCGGAAAACTTTTTCCTTACAATGCAACTTTAAATGAAAACTATGCTATTACATATCTTCTAACAATCTATCATAACTCTTATGTAGCACCTCAAGAATCCGATCTTCGAACCATCCATACTCGCTATCAGATTCAGCATACTCCTTTTATTAAGTGTCCTTCCCTTTGCTTGATCCTGCCAGACACCAAAATGTAACCGAGTCACATTTTGTATTAAGAATCATCAATAAGGAACTTAACAGAGTTAGATAGTGGACTTACCTGAAGCAGAGTCAAACCTTTTGTTTCTACTTGCTTTCAGATCTTTTAGGTATTCAGGGCAGCTTCGCTTCCAATGACCCTTCTCATGACAATAAAAATATATAGACTCTTTGGGAATGGTACACGATATTATCACAGACTTAGCCTTTCCTTTTGCCTTTTGGTCAACAGGGTCGACCAAGGCCGATCCCTTTCCATTGGGAAGAAAAGGGTTTTCTGGATTTCCAATGTTACCAATGTCCATGTCCATGGAAGTTTGAGAAATAGACCTTCCACCCATATTTGCTTGACCATTGCGCCACATCATTTCTGACTCAGCAGCAACAAGCAAATAAGATATATCTATTAGGGTCATGTCGTGATTTATCACATAGTAGTTCTGAATGAACTCACTATATGAATCTGGAAGTGACTGAAGAACCCAGTCAATAGCCAACTTCCTTAGGACAACGACACCCAACATTCTCAGGTTGTCAAAATGTGACTTCATTCCTAAGACATGAGTGCACACAGGTCTTCCATCTTTATGTTTCATCGCTAGTAGGGCTTGAGTGACCTTGAATTTTTCAAGTCTTCGAGCTTGTGGCTCAGGGAGAATAAATGGAGGAGGTAGAGGTAGAGAAGTATGATTTCCATGAGATTTGGGAAGATCACAGTTGTCTAAACCAGACATCTACAATGGGAGATATTCAAGTTAGTTGATTTTAAGTCCTTAATATAACACCCAATATGAAATATTAAGGCTAGGACCCAACACAATATTTTATAACTTGGAAGAGGGATGCCGTAATCCAAGCTATAAAATATTTGAAGGTAGGTGAATGACGATTCACCAATTTCCACCATGAAAAACGAAATAAATTATTAAGTTTTAATTGGATTTGAAACTCCTAGATATTTTGAGATTCATTGAACTTTCAATGGCATGTTTCAATCTCGATTGTGCCCTTCAGGTTTTGTGACTGGGATGCCGAGGATCACAAAACAAGGTGTGAATAACCATGCAAACTCACTTGGTACCCTTAATATTATCACCTAATCGATGTGCCGGTTAACCACACACGCTCCACCGATCTATGATAAACATTAAGTCACCCTTCGTGATCCTTACTAGTCCAAGTTAGTGTGCCGGTTAACCACACACGCTCCACCAACGACTTGGTAAGGTACAAAGTGTGAATTTCATGGGTTAGCACCATATTCACATTTTCCTAAAGTAACTAAGATTGGGAATTTATAAAAGGTTTAGTTACTTTATAATATTCATTATACTTTTAATGAGAATTTATAAGTCCTTGTCCTACCCGTTCGGCTAACGACCCTCCACCAGTCAAGCAAGCGGTGGGTGAGAGTGGACACCTATTAAGTTGCCATTTTATAGGCAACAACCTTATACCCACCTTATAGACTGGCTTCGTGAATGAGGCGTACTAGCGGTAAGACGACTTTGATCTTATATACTATTTATAAATAGTTAATTATTATATATATATATATATATATATATATATATATATATATATATATATATATATATATATATATATATATATATATATATATAATAATTAACTATTTATAAATAGTATAAGGGTTGAATTTTAACTTTTAAAACTCTAAGGGTTTGGAATTAAAGTATATTAAAGTGTGTGTAACTTTACAAATTCCAAAACTTGAGGACAAGTTTTGAAACTATTCAAAACTTTTCATTTCATAACTTATGAATTAAAGGTTCATAAAAATGAAGACTCTTCATTTCCATGTAACTTATGTGTTTTAAGTGTGTGTTTAAAAGAAGTGACCTTTGGATATCCATAACTTGAGGACAAATTATGGACTCCATTAAAACACATAAATGATCAAGAATTAATCCTAAATAATTCAGCAAATAATTCCTATCATCTTCTAAATTCATAAGAACATGAACATGATCATCAAAGTTTCAAGAATTATATGAACACATACAAAGCATGAAATTTTGATATAAGCTATTGTAAATGGATTAGAACAACCATTACACCAACTAAAACAAGTTTTAAAACACCAAAACAGTTTAGGGTAATGTTTCTAGTCCATTTCCAGCAGCAAAAGTCGAAAATCTGCATTCTGAGGCTCCTACTCGTCGAGTGCACGAACCTACTCGACGAGTAGGATGAATTTACTCATGGACTCGGCGAGTCCCCCCATGGACTCGGCGAGTTCATGCTGCAGAATGCAGAAAACTTGAGTTTTTCAACAAGTTTGCAACAAGTATTAAACAAACAAGCCTAGGCTCTGATACCACTCTTTGATTTTGAGCATTCTAACACTTCCTAAGTGTACATGCAACCCTAATAAACCTTGGATCTATGTTTGTCTAAAATACATGCAAAATTTGTTTTCCAAGGTTTATAACTTATCTAGCATGGCATGCGGAACTTTTAAACATAAAAGAACTAGATGAATTACATACCTTTGTTTGTGAATTGATTCCTTAGGAGTTTGAGAGCCAAGCACCAATAATGTGAATGCCTCAAATGGAAATCACAAATCACCACAAACTTGGAAAACTTATGAGAGAGTATATCTTATGCTCTAGAAATCGGCCACCTTTCTTCACACACACTAGGGTGTCATTTCATGCATCACAAGCTTGTTTATATAGTGCACATGATTAGGGTAAACCCTAATAACCCATGTCTTTTCCTTTCCAAAGATCCATGGGTTAAGAGCTCCATGGATCATCCATGGACTCCCATATAAGCTTAGCCCATTACCATAATGAGTGTTAGCCCACACTATATAAATATAATAGCCCATGTTTAATTAGTCACCATTTGATCACTAAATTAATTCATAATTAATTTAAGACGAATACTAATTAACTAATACAATTTCATATTAATATATTATAACTTATAATATATTAATAAGCCGCAAATATACTCTTCTCATAATGTTATCCATATAAATAGTTCGGGTGAAGTGCAACCCAAATGGACCATGCCGAGTCGGGTCAAGTATATACCAAATTAGTTATAGACTTAGACACCTTATCCAACAGATTCTATACCATCCAGGGAAGGCCAACGTAGTGGCCGACGCTTTGAGCCGTAAGACGGCGGGTTCCCCGATTGGGAATGTGTGTTTGAGAATGACGGTGATCTCTCCATTGTTGGAGATGATCAAAGAGGCCCAGGTTGAGGGAGTGAAGAAAGAGAATTAGAAGATAAAGAGAATCCGAGGACAGTATCCTTTGTTTGTTAAGGATAGTCGTGGCCTCTTGACGCAGTGTGGCCGGGTGTGGGTACCGGTGACTCGGGGAGTGAGACAGAAGATATTGGAGGAAGCGCATAAGTCCAAGTTCTCTATACATCCAGGAGCTACGAAAATGTATAGGGACTTGAGGCCGAGTTATTGGTGGCCCTGCATGAAGCGGGAAATTGCTTGGTTGGTAGAGCAATGCTTGACCTGCAGGAAGGTCAAGGCCGAGCATCAGCGGCCTCATGGTAAGGTCCAGCCGCTACCCGTTCCCATGTGGAAGTGGGAGGAGATCACGATGGACTTTATTACGAAGTTGCCAAGGACGGCGATGAGTGTGGATGCCATATGGGTGATTGTGGATAGACTGACGAAGAGTTCCCATTTTATTCCGATTTCCGAAAGTATATCCGCGGAGAAGTTGGCGGATATTTACATGTGTGAGGTGGTGGCTAGGCACGGGGTGCCTATGTCGGTAGTCTCTGATCGTGATGTTCGGTTTACATCCAGATTCTGGAAAACATTCCACGAGGAGCTGGGCACTCAGCTACATTTTAGCACAGCATATCACCCCCAGACCGATGGTCAGAGCGAGAGGACGATACAGACATTGGAGGATATGTTGCGGGCATGCGTGTTGGATTTTGGAGGGAGTTGGGATACGTGTCTCCCACTGGCAGAGTTTTCGTACAATAACAGTTATCATGCAGTATCGATCGAGCCCCGTTCGAAATGTTATACGGTCGAAGGTGCAGGACCCCGGTTTGTTGGGATGAGGTTGCACACCGGGTCATGGGGAGCACTAAGGTAGTGCTCAAGACTATCGGATTAATTTAGCAAGTGCGCGACCAACTACGAGTTGCACAGAGTCTTCAGAAGAGTTATGCCGACCGACGGCGTTCAGACCTGGAATTTCAGGTGGGGGATTTTGTACTATTGAAGGTGTCACCTTGGAAGGGAATCATCAGATTTCGAAAGAGGAGTAAGCTAGGACCCCGATATATTGTGCCATTCAGGATTTTGGCCCGAGTGGGTAAAGTAGCCTACCGTCTGGATTTACCGGAATAGCTTAGCCAGATTCACAACACCTTCCATGTGTCTCAGCTTCGAAAGTGTGTCACTGACGAGGCCGAGGTCGTCTCGCTGGGTGACATCCAGGTGGATGAGAGCCTGAATTACATTGAGAAGCCCATTGCGATTCTGGATAGGAAGACCTAGGTTCTTCTGAATAAGGAAGTAATATTGGTAAAAGTGCAATGGCAGCATCGGAGAGGCTCCGAATGGACTTGGGAGCCGGAAGAAGAGATGCGAGAGCATTACCCAGATTTGTTTGGGTCAGTAGACTTCGAGGAGGAAGTCTAGTTCAAGTGGGGGAGACTTGTAACGCATGTTTCGGGTATTGGTTGGAAATTTGCCAATTGGGGAGGTTATATGCATGGACTCAGAGAGTTGGGAGTCCAACTCGTCGAGTAGGGTCGTGTATCATGGACGCGGGTCGGAAGTGACTCGGCGAGTCGGAAGGCCCGACTCGGCGAGTTGGGGTTGTTTAATGAAAACCCTAGTTTTAGGGATTGCCCCTATATAAACATCATTAATAGCCTCTATAGCCTCCCATTTGCACCCTAGAAACTGTTCATGGCCGCAAACCCTCTTGTGAGAGAAGTGAGAGCCTTGGTGAGATAAATTGGTGAATCTTGGGAAGGATTTCAAGTTGGAAGAAGAAGGATCAAGGGAGAAACATCAGATCCAGCATCTACATCGTTTTGGGCACTTTACTGAGGTATTAATTCGTCATCTTAAGCCTTGAAGTCTTAGATCTCCATTTGGATGATTATGGTCATTATTGAGGGAAAATGGAATCAAGCTTGGATCTAGACCTATCACAAGGATATGGTTCCAGATTTGGACCTTCTTAGGTCCCAAATAGCATAAAGTTGCATCTTTTTATAAGCTTATCCCCTCTCCATGCATGAAAACCTTATTTGAAGGTTAGTTTTGGTGTTATGGACATGTGAGGCCATGCATGCACGTAAAGTTTGCAACTTTACGTGACATCTGCCCTAAAAGAAGATAGATCTGAAGTTTGGGGCCTTAATTCCCACTGGAGAGGACCGTAAACATGTTGGACTAGGGGAACTCAGCGAGTCGTGAAAGTTACTCGGCGAGTCGGGAAGCGTTTTCTCATGCACGGTCAAGGGTTCACGGTCATGGGTTTCCGGTTGGGAGTTCACGGCCGTGAACATCAAGGAACTCGACGAGTCACTGGGGTGACTCGGCGAGTTGGCGAGTTAAACAATGAACTCGACGAGTGTCAGGTTACACTCGACGAGTCAGGGTCAACATGGATTATAGACCTTGACTTTGACCAGGGTTGACCCTGGGGGTATTTATGGGATTATGCTGAGTTATTTACTCATTGATTATAGGAAGTTTGGGAGGAGCAGCGTGGGATATATCTGACTTCAGTTTGCCAGTTCAGCCTTTAAGAGGTGAGTCTTCTCACCATACCAATGGGTCTAAGGCACCAAGGCCGGCCCATTTTATGATAGTTGGTATACTTGCTGTGTTGAGGTGTGTGATATATTTAATTGTAGCGATATGCGGTAGGGATAGCCTTCGTGGCTAATGGTAGAGATAGCCTTTATGGCTAATGGTAGAGATAGCCTTTATGGTAATGGTAGAGATAGCCTTTATGGCTAATGGTAGAGATAGCCTTTGTGGCTAACGGTAGAGATAGCCTTTGTGGCTAATGGTAGAGATAGCCTTTATGGCTAATGGTAGAGATAGCTATTATAGATAATTGATATGTGTTATGTGGTAGAGGTAGCTTATATAGCTAATATGACATGTGGATGTTGTGTGGGATATGCTCTGGGGGACTCACTAAGCTTTCATCTTACCGTTTGTGGATTTGTTTCAGGTACATCGGAGCCCAAGGGCAAAGGCAAGGCGTGATGATGCGGCATGCACTCTATCTCTCTTTTCCGATATGATATGGGGACACTCTGATGTTTTAAAAATAATGTTGTAATGATGGTGGATTTGAAAACAATTATTTGGATTTTCATATTTTATGAATTATGATTAACTAATTAAAAATGAGAAATTTCTTTGAAAAATTTGGGTCGTTACAACCATGGGCTTAAGTATCCTCTTCAGTAAAGTTGATTGTCCCTGATTGCAAAATGTGGTGCCCTGATTTTGACTTTTCTCGCCTCCTCTGGGTCGCCCGGAAGCACGCCATGGCGCAAGTAGTCGACAAAGGGTTTGGTCCATTCTGGAGGGGCCGATATTGTATTAACCTTTTGGTTGTCGATACTTCTTTCCGGGAGTACTTCAACCAACATTTTCTTTGTGAGGTGGTTACATGAAGTAGAGGCCAGCTTTCTGAGAGCATCCGCCGTTGCGTTTTTTCCCAGGGAGATTTGTTTTATTGAAAAAGTTTGAATGTGTTGGCTAAGTTACAGACTGCATCTAGGTATTTCTGCATCCTGGGATCCTTTGCCTCATACGTCCCATTTATTTGGTTTGTGACAAGTAGCGAATCGCTGAGAGCCGCTAGTTGTTTCGCGCCAACCTCCTTGGCTAGCCTCAGACCTGCTAAGAGCGCTTCGTACTCTACCTCATTGTTTGATACCTGGAAATCGAATCGCAGCACGTATGTGATTTCTTCACCCATAGGGCTTTGCAGGATCAGGCCTGCGCCTAAACCTTCCTTGCTTGCTACGCCATTGGTGTACAGTTTCCAGAGTTATTTGCTAGCTTCATGCTCGAGTGGATCGACGGAGATCGTCGTTGGCACTCTCTTAATGGCATTTGGAATTTCGACCATGAAATCTGTGAGCACCTGGGCCTTGGTGCTAGTCTGGGGGTGATAATAGATATCATGTTCACCTAAATCTATAGCCCACTTGGCTAGGCGCCTGGACTTTTCCGGCCTTAGTAGCACTTGCTTTATTGGGTAGCTGGTTAGAACATCCACATTGTGGGCTTGAAAATACCTCTGTAGTCGCCTGACAGCGTATACCAGAGCGAGGACCAGTTTTTCCAAGGCCGGGTAATTGACCTCTGGTCCTTGCAGAGCCTTGCTAAAAAAATGGATGGAAACCTGCTTACCTTCCCTCTCTACTGCTAACACAGAGGAGATAGCTTCTTCAGAAGTGGCTAGATACATCTGTAGTGTTTCTCCTGGCACAGGCAAGCGAGATCTGGTAGTTGTTGTAGGGCGTCTTTGAGTTGTTGCAATGCCACATCCGCTTTGTCTGTCCACTTGAACTGCTTCTTGTCTATGCACCCTTTAAGTGTTTGATACAGGGGGAGCGCTTTTTCTGCGGATTTGGCGATGAATCTTCCCAGTGCCGTCAATCTACCGTTGATCTCCTGCACACCCTTGAGGTTGTGAGTAGTTTTCGACTCGAGAAACTCATGGATTTTGGTGGGATTGGGCAGAATTACTTCCTTGGATATCTGGTACCCAAGCAATTGCCCTTCCTCAACTCTGAAAGTGCACTTAGCTGGGTTTAACTTCATCTTCACTTTGGCTATTGTCTGGAAAGCTTCTTCCACGTCGTGTAGTAGGGCTTCCTCATTGTGGATCTTAATTACCATGTCATCGACATAGACTTCGATGTTCCTACCAATTTGATCGGCGAATACTTTGTCCATGAGCCTATGGTAAGTAGCACCCGCGTTTTTCAGTCCAAACAGCATTTTCTGGTAGCAGAAGGTCCATTTTTCGGTGTGGAAGGCAGTTATTGCTTCGTCCTCTCATTTCCCTTGTATGCATCGAGGAAACATTTGAGCTGAAAGCCTTCGAGCGATTGGACCTTCTGATCAATTTCTGGGAGAGGATAACAATCCTTTGGGCAGACATTGTTAAGGTCCGAGTAATCGATGCACATTCGCCATGACCCATTGGATTTCTTTACCATGACAGGATTTGTTATCCATGTTGGGAACATTACCTCCCTAAGTATGTCGGCTTTCACCAGATCGGCCACTTCTGCATTTATTGCCTAGTTTCGTTCTGCTGTCTGGCCTCTCTTTTTTTGTTTAACCGGACTACTTCCGGGCGTGACATTGAGGCTGTGTTCTATAATCTGTCGATCAAAGCTTGTCAGATCTGTTGGTTTCTAGTAAAAAACGGTTGAGTATTGCTTTAGGAGTGCTACTAGCCGTGCCATGGTCTCGTCTGATAGGCGCGCTCTTTCGCACAAGCTTTTCTGGATATTCCATGTTTATCTGGTGTTGTTCGGTGGAACATTCCTCCTTGGACTTCTTTGGTGCACGTATGAGCTCTGGGGTGGCTATGATCTGGTGGCAATGTTGTGCCCTGGTGTTTGTGGCGAGGACCGTCGCTGATCCCTGGCGTGTGCTAAATTTAACGATGTTGTGGATCGTCAACGGTACAAGGTGCAGTAAGGAGATTGCCGATCGTCCGAGCAGAATATTGTGTTTTGATGGGTACCGGATCACAGAGAATTCGACCGTTCTTGTGATTCGGTCTTTCTTGTCATGACTGGCCAATGTTAAGGGTAGCCGAATAGTGCCCAATGGCCACAAGCTGTGCCCAGTGAATCCGACCAATGGACCACCGGTGGGGGCTTTAGCCCCTCCTTCCATGCATCTGGTAGTTGTCCGAAACAGTACTCATAGAGTATATCGGAGCAACTACCGTTGTCGATGTATATTCGATGAACTTCCGTGTTGCGAATGAATCCAGATAAAAGGAGTGGGTCTTGCGGATCCCAGTTCGATGGTCTGGGATCGCTGCTCGAGAAGCTAATATTGAGTAGGTTTCTCGAGAGTGCCTCAATCTCGTCTTCTGCATGTGAGGTGTGATCCTCTTACGAGAGTTAGAGATGGTGAGTACCTGTTTGCCTTCATATGGATTTGTCTGCAACAGATCGAGATGCGATATCACCATCTGAGGCAATGGAACATCCGACGGCAGTTGCCGGAAACTACATAGGAGTACTGGTTCTATTATTTCTGTTGTAATCGGCGGGACCTGTGCCATTAGCACCTGTATTGGGGCCTGTGTTTTATACTCGCGATGATGGTCGTTGTTTAATGTCACCTGTATTTTGAACAGGTCTTCTACTACTATCCCCGATGTTGTTGGGTGTAGATCCCCTTTTTGCAGAGAACCAGCGTCGTTTATTGGTTGTATCACTCTGAGGTTACGTCCGGATGGCGCCAAATGTTGTGACGTGTTCAACAGGGGTTTGGATGCCGGATGATGGATCTTCCTTGAGAGTTTCCCTAAGAACACAACACACAAAAAGAACCGTTAAAGGACGTCCGGGTGTTCTCCCGGGATGTCGCTCCGACAATCAAGTTAGTTTTTTGAAGGAGGTAATTTTAGGGTTATATTCGTAAGAGAGAAGATAGATCCCTTCCTTGTGTAGAAGAACTGTAACGAGTAATGAAAGTAAATCAGAGTAATTCAAGTAATGATCAAGAATGAACACACAATGTAAATATGATCTGGTTTCAGCTTCTATTACTTTCACAGAATTTGAGTACAAAAACAGATAACAGAATTGGGGAAAACTCTCTTACCTATACTCAAGTTCAGACCTTATTTATAGGATACTGAAAGTACAAAAAATACTAAGGACTAAACATTAATTTTCGACTAAACAAGTGCCTTAGTAAATACATACGAAATTACAAAACAAACACTTCGACTCTTTACAATATTTCGAACCTAACAATCTCCCCCTTTGTAAACGAGTCGAACTACTCAATTCGTGAGAATCTGAGCAGCGAAGTGCATCATCCTTCGAATCTCCGAGTACCAAGTTAACACCTTCTTTAACTCAGTCTTATCTCCTTCATTATTCTTCGTACAATTATTCATACGAACAATAAAGTTCGTATATTGAGTTGTAGTATATCGTTCCACTTCGCTTACTTGGAACAAAAACCTTTTAGCTTTGCCATTCTTACCTTTTCCTGCAAAGACTAATCCAAAAGGTTTTAAGCAAATTTCTCCATCAGCGTATTTCTTCAGCTCAGCTTGAGTTTTCAACAATTCCATCGCAACCTTCACTTCTCTTCCCATTCCTGAAGCTAACTCTTCATCAGTTAATGCTAGACAATCATAATAATTGTCTATGAAAATCTTGATGTGTGCTAGACCAAGTTTGAAAACCTCTTTATCAGTTCCTTTGAGTTGAGAGGCCTCCATATCCTTAAGTATCAAAGCTACTTCAATCAAGTCGTTCAAGTTCATTAAAGGAAAATCAGCCACCGAAAAATCACATCTTTAATTATTTGCACGAATAACATGATATCTAAAGTTTTGAATCATGCCTTCGAACAAAACGTCCTTCGTTATGCTCACAACTTTCTTGATCTTTATCAATGACCAAACCTCATCTGGCTCCTTCCCAAGAACTGCATAAATTTGATCTTCATGTAAATGAAGTCATCTTCGTTGTCGAACTTTTCAACAATCTTGTATTGAGCCATGATGAACATCATCTCATTTATAGGAAAATCCAGTTGGCTCATGTCAGTGTTTGCAATCGAATAGCTTTTCTTTGGCTTCTTCTCAAAAGCATACATTCGATTGAATGCTACCCTGGATTCAATGCTTTCATAGCTGTAGAGCTTTTTCGGATCTCCCTTATCCATACCAGGAGGATCACTTGCTCTTAGCCTCATTATGCTTTGCATTTGTCTCTGCTTTTCTATTTCTGCTTCTATCTCAGCCTTCTTCTCTTCCTTGGACTTTTCAACCAAAATTCCCTTCCCTTTATCATCATCTTCGGAAGGTTTTGGTTTTGATGAACTTGAGCTCCCTCCTTCAGTTGTCGAATTAAACATAATCCCCTTCAGAATGGGTTTTGTTGTTGTCTTGATAGCTTCAGTTGTATTCGTCTTTGGAACTATAGGAACTGTGACTTGAGTAGAAACAATTTTAGATGGAATTCCCGAAGTTACTACTTTCAATTTATCAGCAGCCTTTGTGACATTCGAAACTTTGCTTTTGCCTTCATTTACTTTCTTTTCTCCCCCTTGCACCCCTGTGATAGCAGGTGGGGCATTCGAAGGCATCATTTGAGCAAATTTCGTTATAGGTGCTACAGCCTTCTGAATGACTTGATCAAGAACATTCAATTTCTGAGTAAGAAACTCAGGAGTTAAAAAGGACTGTGGTGCTGGCTTCGAAACAATGCTTTTGAGTTCACCAATCAACTCCTTCAGCTTAGCAAATTGTTCTTTATCATCTGAGGCCTTGGCTTCGATAGTTGGTACCGTGGCTTGAAAAGTTTGAATGAAATTTGTCACTGCCCCAGCAATAATATCCACCTTCTCTTGAATGGAATTATAACAATCATTAACTTCACAAATTTCCTGAGAAACTTCCTTATTCATTTCTTCTAACTTGAGATTAACATCTTCACGAACCTTCTTAACGTCTTGTACGAACATCACATGACGTTATTTTGCGACGTTGCGAAGTTCTTTGATTTCTGAAGCAATAAAATCTCCTTGAGCTTTCACCCATAGCTCATTGTTCTTATCATTCGTATCTAACTACCTTTGCAATCTAAGCTCAACAGCTTTTAACATTACGTCTACCTCGATCCCAGAAACCGAATTCTTGGCTCCTGAATCGGCTTGTGATTGCAAAATCGAATTAAGCTTTCGATTTAGGATCTTGAATTGTTTTTCTGACATCAGCATGTCATCAGGAACATCCTCCTCTTCAGAATCAAAATGAATATCATCAAATGTTCCTCCGAAACCTCCTCCGTCTGTTTCATCATCGGAATTTGGCTTTGGTGGATCAGTGGATTGTGACTGAAAAAGGGTTGTGATAGGTTGTTTAAGGATGTTGTCAAATGTGGGTGATGTGGTGATAGTTTGAGTTTGAGTGAAGAAAGGAGGTAAGGAAGTATCTATATTCGAAAAAACTATAGAGGAAGTCATAAGAGGAATAGCTTCGGAAACAAGATTCGTATTGTCGACACTTATAATGACTCCGACACCCATATCAGATACGTTGGTACGAAAGTCAGAAATGGGTACCGCCTCAGAAACTGAATTGGTAACACCTATTTCGAATGGAATAGAAACAGTGGAAAAAAAGGTGGTGGTTGGTGAAGCTAACGAAGAAATGATGGGAGTAGATACCTTTGGAGAAGTTGATCCCAAAGGAGTATCGGGTACAATCTCGCTTTCTGATGACTCGTCACGAAACACCAGTTTTCGTTTCTTGCTCTTCTTGGAAATGTGCTTTACTACATCCTCAGCTCTTCTTTTTTTCGTCTGTGGAGAAACAGGAGCTGGTATTTCACGAATCTTTAACCCCTTTCGGTTTAACTGAGCCTTTCGTATGAATGAATATGAATCATCAGATGACTTCCTCAGGCTTTTCAAAATACCAGATTTTGTAGGTACTACTTCCTTCGATGATTCAGCAATAATCAACTCCTTCTCTAACACATCTTTCGTCGAACCCTTTACTTTAGCATTCTCATTTTTCTTTGGAAAGATATGCTTTTTAGGGCTTTCAGAAACAAGAGCAGCACCATCACTGTTTTTCGATTTCTTTGATTGTTTTGAAGACCCTGCATCAACTTCAAGTAACACCCCAGTTAAGACATTAGGATTGATAGTCTTCAAATAGTTTACCAACACTGTATTTATTGGATCAACCTTCTTCAACATGCCATCTGGAATTCTGGCAATTGTAGGGAAAACTTCCAAATCATCCTCAACTGACTTTGGAAAGTGATACTTTGTAAATTCCACCTTTTCTTCATTATCGGGAACTTAAATTCCCTCTTTTTCGTAAATTTTCTCAAGAATGAGACTCCAATACCTCGCACAGGAAATACCCTTCACCATATTAGTATTCTCCAAGCTTTTCCCAAACTCCTTCCACAATTGAGTCGCATAGTCAACACTGAGATCATAGTATAATCCCATCACCATTGCATAGACTTCAAGTCTTCCTTTGTCGAGACCAACAGTTCTGCCAGTTAGACACCTAAGATAAATGCCAAAGAAGAAATTCCACATACAGGGTAATCCGGACTTCTTGAAGTCACTGATTTTTGTGAGTGGAGGCTGATGTCCCATCTCGTTGAACATAAACATGATCTGAGCATTGTTTGGTTTGAAGAATGGTGGAGAATTGGGGATATTCAAGAACTGAGTTAACATCTTCTTAGGCAGACGAATCCGTTTCTCATTTACAAGATTAAAAGTAATCACATCGGTAGCCTTGCTGTAGGAAGCAGTTGAAGCAGCCATGGATAACCATGTTATCGGAACTGCGAAAGAGTTGAACATAACAGTAGCAAGACCAGAATTTTGAAGAGCAACTATCAATATCTTCAATTCCTCAGGGTATAGTGAAATATTACCCTCAACCTGGTAATTAGTACATTGGATCTTCATGATTGGTTGTGAAAGAACTTTGTCAGTAGAGGTATTTTGAGTAGCAGCCATTGTTGAAAGCTTGAAGAGAATTTGAAGAAATTGAGAATTATGGTTTTGTTCGTCGGAGAGTTTTTGAAAGCGTAATGATCAAAGGAAAAATAATTTCCTTTTATGTGTAACCCCAAAGGGATTGCAAACGTTTTCATTAATGAGTTTGCCACGTCCTTCCTTGAAAATCGCACCACTAGCCGTTAAACACGCCATGTCAGATAAAGTTCCTTGAAAATCGGGTCACATTGCCAAACCGTCACATCAAAACTGTTCGTGAGTACCAAGTGGATAAGATCGAAAACCTTCGGCATGGAGGTTAGGCTCTTTCATCTCTGGGATTAAAGACGAAGTCATGTGCCAGACTTTCGAAATCATCAGTCTGAGTTGGTAATACTCAGAACCTCAATGATTTCGTGAGTGCAATGTGCCAAGAAAATAAGATAAGAAGCAAACTAACGAAAAATTTGGATCTGTGATGTCAAAAATAAAATTTTGACACGAAAGCAGTTAAACCCCAGGCAAAGGTTACTTCGTTAATTATCAAGAGAGATAATCAACTGCTTTTGTGGTTTCCCGTGAATTACAATCGAAAACTTATAGAGAAGTTTCAAAGGGCTTCTTTTTCAAGGATTCGTGGGTAGCTCAAAATTTTCGTTACATTTCAACCTTAACATAAGGTGAGTAATTGTAACAGAAATTACTTGTTTGACCAGTGTAGTCAGTGACAAGTATGCTTTGGAAAATATTTGAAGTGACTTTGAATTTCAAATAAAACTCACACGGAAATCATATTCAAGAAAAAATTGTTATCTGGATCCTGTTGGGTAACAAATATCGTGGGTTACGAATATTTGATCAAGATCACACAAAAGAATTGAATATGATTTGGAGTTTCGAAATTTGGTACTGAAACAAATGTTTCGTTAAAATCTGGAACATAGTTCCTCGTCAATTCCTTAAAAGAGTTTGATAATGTGGGTTTCACTTTCATCACAGTCTCATGATGTTAGATCATTAACACAGAAGTTTGATATGTCTAAGTCATGATTGGTTGGATCAATGACCTCTTGGACATATGTCATTGTGTGTGAAATGTGTTTAGAAGTTTGTGATGAAAAAGATTGTTTCACGAAGACAATTGTACCTCTGTTATTTTGGACCAAACAGAAAACTCTTAACTCATTTGAGAAGAGTTAGGTAGCTCAGGAGACTAATGTGAATCCAAGCCTGATTGTGAAGAAATTTTCGTAATGAAAAATTTCATTTAAGGCTTTCGAAAACACACATTGAGTCAATGGAGGCTTGGGTCGACATGATGCAGCATGCTTCTAGGGACATACTAACTAGTACAAAGTTGTCGAAATTTTACCTTTCCCTTGAAACGCAAGCATGACCCTTGTAAAACTTTTATGAAATCTGCACTAATAAAGAAAAAACAAAGTACAAAATAACAAAAATCTTTTTGGAATTTTATGTTTTTGAAAAGAAAGAAAAATATTTTTGTGATTTTATGTTTTTTTTTCAAAAATTAAAAACAAATGACAAAAGAAAATATTTTTGATCTTTTTGATTTTTCGAAAAGAAATACAAACAAATGAAAATATTTTTGTGTTTTTCAATTTTTCGAAAAGAAAACAAATTAACGAAAATATTTTTGTGTTTTTCAATTTTTCGAAAAGAAAACAAATTAACGAAAATATTTTTGTGTTTTTCAATTTTTCGAAAAGAAAGACAAACTAACGAAAATTTTAAGAATGTACCAAACTAACGAAACTTTTCAGCTCCAATTTACGAAAACGAAGCGTGTCGAAGCGCTTAACGTGAACAGTAACCTCTGAATGATTAATACTATTAGACTCTGAATCATTCTGCACTGCCTCTGAATTGACACTTTTTCAACTTCCTTCTTTGTCATTCTTTCGAAATTAGGCCTGGAACTGAACTTGATTCAATCATGCCCAATCCTATCAAAATTCTAACAAATGATTTTTCATCCAATGGTTTTGTGAAAATATCAGCAAGCTGATCAGTTGTTTTCACAAAATGAACTTCAATATTTCCATCTCTCACATGATCCTTAATAAAATGATAACGAAGTGCAATGTGTTTAGTTTTCGAATGTTGTACTGGATTATGACAAATACGTATAGCACTTTGTGAATCACAATACAATGGAATCTTCTTCATGTTAATTGCATAATCACGCAATTCGCTCTGGATCCATATGATTTGCGAAGTGCAAGCGACAGCTGCAATATACTCAGCTTCAGCAGTTAAAATTGCAAGACATGTTTGCTTTTTCGATTGCCAACTTACAAGTTTCCCATCCAATAATTGACATCCTCCACTTGTAATCTTCCTATCAAGAGTACATCCTCCAAGATCCGAATCCAAAAAAGCTTGAATGAAAAATCCTGATTTCGAAGGATACCATAATCCTAACGAAATTGTTCCCTTGAGATAATGAAAAATATTTTTCACTGCAGTCAAGTGTGGTTCTCTTGGATTTGCTTGATACCTAGCACAATTACATACAGAAAACATGATATCAGGTCTACTTGTTGTAAGATAAAGCAATGAACCTATCATACTCCTGTATAAAGTAAGATCAACAGCTGGTGTTTCTAACGAAGGAGTTAGCCTTGTTCCAACCGCCATTGGTACTCTTAACTTCGTGCTATTTGTCATTCCAAATTTTTCGAGAAAATTCATTTTATATCTTGATTGATGAAAAGTCCTTATATGCTTTGATGAATGTTTAAACCAAGAAAATTATTGATTTTACCCATCATGCTCATTTCAAATTGGCTTTTCATCAAAATTTCGAATTCACTAGACAAAGCAGGGTCAGTAGAGCCAAAAATAATATCATCGACATAAATTTGAACAAGCATTAGATGATTCCCAAATTTCTTTCGAAATAATGTGGGGTCAACTGATCCTTGTTTAAATTTCGATTGTTTTAAGAAACTGGTAAGAGTTGCATACCATGCTCTTGGTGCTTGTTTTAACCCATATACTGCTTTATCTAAAATGTAAACATGATTAGGATATTCTTCATTCATGAAACCTGGAGGTTGTTCAACATAAACTGTTTCTTCGAGTTCACCATTGAGAAAAGCACATTTCACATCCATTTGCTAAACATCAAAATCTTTGTGAGCTGCATAAGCCAAAAATATTCGAACAGCCTCGAGTCATGCGACAAGGGCAAAGGTTTCTTCATAATCGATACCTTCTTGTTGCGAATAACCTTTAACAACTAATCGTGCTTTGTTTCGAATAATATTCCCATCTTTGTTGGTTTTGTTTTTGAAAATCCATTTTAATCCGACAATTGAAACATCATTAGGTTTAAGAATTAATCTCCAAACCTTGTTTCGTTCAAATTTAGCCAATTCAGATTGCATTGCAACAACCCAATCTGAGTGTTCCATTGCAACCTTAACTGTCTTTGGTTAAATTTTTGAAATGAAAACATTAAACATGCAAAATTCTTGATGAGTATTCAATACCTCATTCTTTGCACGAATTTGAGCTCTAGTCAAAACTCCATCTTGTGGATTTCCAATGACTTGTTCTTTCGGATGATTTCTTGTCCATTTTTCCAATGGTGGATATGCTGGATCAAAGTCCAAAGGTGCATCTTCGTACATCTCTTCATTTTCAGATCCTGCAACAGAAATATTATCATTTATGTCATGAAATTCATCATTTTGATCAAGATTTATGGTTTCATTATCATCATGCTCACCCTCAACATAATTCTCATTCTGATGCTCCCCCTCGAAACTTTCATTTACTCTACTATTATCCCCCTCAACATGTGAAGGATTATGTAAACACTCCCCCTCCACATGAGTATCTTGCATACTTTCGCCATTAGCAGATGTCTCTGATTTGATTGTCGAATCATCAGAATGTTTCGAAGATTCAGGAATTTGATTATCAGCAGCATGGACTTCAGCATCAACAGCCCTGTCTGGAACACCAAAAATTAAATCATAATCAAAGTCAAATAAATTAGATTCTTCGGTTTCATCAGTTGATTCATTAATAATTGGTTTTTGTTCAAATTGTTTTTCAACTTGTTTCACGAAGTAATCATCAAAAGTGAGATTAAACGTTTCTTCAACTTTACGAGTTCGTTTGTTTAACACTCTATATGCAACCGAATTGTTCGAATATCCCAAAAATATTCCTTCATCAGCCTTACCTTGAAATTTTGAAAGATTATCTTTGAGATACATTATAAAACACCTGCAACCACAAACATGAAAGAATTTGACATTAGGTTTTCGGTTATTGATTATTTCATACTGAGTTATATTGAAACGTCTATGAATGAAAGATCTATTCTGAGTAAAACATGTTGTCGAAATTGCTTCTGCCCATAAGTATTAAGGAAGATTCGCATATGTCAACATTGTCATCGCCGCTTCGCAAAGAGACCTATTTCTCCTTTCGACCACTCCATTTTGTTGAGGTGTATAGGGCGAAGAAAAGTTATGTGAAATTCCTTTTTCCGTTAAGTACGAATCCAACACTTTGTTCTTAAACTCAGAACTATTATCACTTGTGATTTTATGAACTTTCTTCTTCATACTTATCTCAATTTTCTTGATAAATTCGATCATTGTTTGAGCGACTTCAGATTTTAACCTGAGAAAATACACCCACGTAAATCGTGAAAAATCATCAACAATAACCAAAATGTATCGTTTCTTGTTGAGTGTTTCAACAGTTGATGGTCCACAAAGGTCAATATGAAGAAGTTCCAATGGTTCAACAATTTTCGAATCAATGACAATTGGATGCCCTTTACGATGCTGTTTTCCTTGTTCGCAAGCTGCACATAAAGTATCATTATCAAACTTTAACATATGTAAACCTCGAACAAGATCTTCTGCAACCAATTTATTTAAATTTCGAAAGTTTAAATGAGATAAACGGTGATGCCATAACCAACTAACATCTGTGGGAGCTTTCGAAAGTAGACAAACTGAGGGTTTTCCAACTATGGGTTTGATGTCAAGGGTAAACATATCTCCATATCTTTTTGATTTCAACAATACTTCGTTTGTCTCAACTTTTGAAATGATGCTTCCTTCTTCGTTAAACACAACTTGATTGCCAGTGCCCACAACAAGTTGTGAAACACTTATCAAATTATGTTGAAGACCTTCCATATAAGCAACACGATTCACTGTAAATTGACCATTCGTTACTTTTCCATAACCTTTAACTTGACATTTATGATTATTTCCAAACTTCACTACACCAGCATTTTCTAAACTTCGGAAATCACGCAAATTCTCCTTCCTTCCAGTCATGTGACGTGAGCAACCACTATCAATATACCATTTCTCATCATATTGCTCATCACATAGCACCTGCAATCATTGAAAGAATTTAGGTACCCAAGGCTGTTTGGGTCCTTGGTTATTAGCTTGAAAAAGAAAATGAATTTTAGAACTTAAAGCCCAGCTTCGAACTTTAGTTTTGAAAGAATCAATTAAGTCGACATCATCAGTTAAAGATATCGAAATATAATTTTTCGATAGTTTTGGACTTTCACCAACTTTCTTCTCATGTTTCGTAGATTGTCTTTCTTTTGAGATTGGTTGCCATCTTTGAACTGAAGTATTTGACTCTTTTGAAGATGAACCTCCAAACGAAGGATCATTCAAATACTGTTCATAGGCCTTTTTGATTTGTTGATGCGAAAACTTCCCAGATTGATACTTTTTCCCATTGTTTTCAAGCCAATGATTCATGGTTTCCACTTCAGATGTGCCTTTCGTGTATGAAACTTTGGTCTCTTTTTGTGCAGATGGATTTGGAAAATTTGGTTTTTGTGGAATGAACTTTGAAGTTGTTTTGGAAATTCCTTTAACAAATGTTTGATGGTTTTCAGATTTTCGAACATTTTCAAATTTTCGAAAAATCTCAAACTTTTGATTTGTTCTTTTTGAAGAAAATCTGTTATTTGTCTTTGTTGATTTTGTGAAAGATGAATATGAATTTGAAAATTTTGTATGACTGTTTGAATAAGAATACTTTTGAGAATTATTTGTTTGAAAAATCTTAGGTGATGATGATTTTGAAAACTTCGTTGGAAAATTCTTTGAATTTGACTTTTGATATTCATACGAAATTGATGGAGCGGGATTTTTCTTTGTTGGTTCATTTGATTGCTTTTCATTTGTCACAACATGCCAAAACATTCTCTTTCTTGCCTGTCTTTTCGAAATTCCTTTTTCTTTCGAAAATTTCTCAACAAGATCTTTAAATTCTTGTGAATTAAGTTTCACATTCTCATTTGTTTTATTTGATTCTTGTTTCAAAATTTGTTTTGCAACTTCTCGTTTTTCAACCCATTTTCGTTGTGGTTTTTGTCTTTGAAAAACATACGAATTATTTGTTAGATTATTTTCGACAGTGCTTTGATTTGAAAAGAATCCTTCGTCTGATGTTTTCTTGTTATCTTCTTCAACCATTTTGTTGAACTCTCGTTTTATGTTTTCAACATTCCCAGTAGTGACAAACACTTGATTCGGAAATACAACATCATCTGTGCACTTGAAATTCGGATAAACCACTGTGTTGGTTTCCAAATAGTGAGCACCTTTATCAGACAACACTCTGTCGAAATTTTCAGTGTCTCCAAACACTTGATCAACAACAATTCGTGGAATTTATGTTTCGTTAGAAACATTCTTTTCGTTTTCAAAATTGTTCGACACATCATTTTCCTTCTCATCTTCACTATCATCAGTTTGACTGTCTCGTACCTCCACATCATCAAAATCACAGACTTTTGAAGCAGAGGGTCTATCAGTGTCATCCTCAACCATCGAATTATTATCAATTTCATTACCTTTTGACTTAGATGTGACACTAATGATTGATAACTGAGAACAATCGACACTTTCCTCCTCCTCAATTTCACTAATTTCGCTAAAACAATCAGAATTGTCTTCGATGTCAGCAAAATTAGATTGAGAGTCGAGTTTCGAATTCTCAGTTCGTTTCAAAATTTTGATTTGTTCACCTTTTGTCAAACTTTCATTCACAATCTCAACAAGTTCATCAGCATTCAAAAATTCATCTATCTTAACAATACCATAAGCAAATCTATCATCATGCACTTTGTTAAAGTCTGTTATGGTTTGTTCACAATCATAAGACAAAATATCAATCTTCTCTCTCTCAAAAGTAAGAAAATGTAATAATTTCTTATGTTGTTCCTTACTAATATCACATGAATGATGCAATGCAGTCAATTTAGCATAGAGACGTTTAGCTGAATTACAATATATGTTTCTTTGTGCAAGCAACATCCTTACATCTTTATCCAATTTCTCTCTATCATTATTGACATTTTTATTTGCAATTCTAAATACTCTACCCTGCTACGTTTCGAATCTAGAAGTTTTTTGGGTCTCTAGCAGTTGAGTACTTAATTTCTTGGCTTCGTTACTAGCTGACACAACAATAGTATCGAAATAAGCAACAATATCATCAAATGCAACTATCTCAGAATCATAAGCTTGTAGAGGAATATTAAAAGATTGAAGAATAGAACGTACCTTTGTATTCATTGGTGATTTGTCTCTAAATTTAGTCATGAAACAATGACCAGTCACCTTTTCATTCTTGTCCTCCTCAAACTGTGCGAACATAGCTCCATGAGTTGGATTTCGCATCTCTTCATCATCAGAACCCGAGGACCAGATTTGATATGTCCCATCCTCTTCAGCCTCTCCTCGTGCAACCAAAGACAGCCCTTTAGCTTTTGCACGAACTTCCTCCAGCTTTTCCACATAATAAGCTTCGTCCTTGACTTTATTCTTCCTATCATCCTTCTTACGAAGCATACAATCATTTGCTAAATGATTTGCTCCGTTGCAGTAATGACAATCAACACCTGAGTCTCCCTTAAGCTTCTTTTCATTCTTCGACTCTTTTGCCTCTCATCATTTTTCTCAAACTTTTTCTTTTCCTCAGCACCAGACTTGCTCACAAAGTTTCCTTTTACTTCAGTCTGCTTCACCTTCAGATTAAACGGTTTCTTGAAAAACCTTTTCACTCGGTTGTTTGAGTAAAATGCTATTGCTTCATCATCAGAGTTTATCATAAAACCTTCTTCATCCAAATCATCTTTCTCTTCTTCTTCCTTCTCAGACATTTTCGAAACTAGAGCTAAAGGACCTCCCAAGCTAAGTTTCGACTCTTCCTCCATTTTATTAACTTCACTTTTGTGAGTTTTCAGCTGATTATACACATCATTCAATGATGAAGTATCGAAGCTTTGTTGATTCTTCACCATCATGCTTACACTTCTCCACTCCTTACGAAGTCCCATCACAAAAGTGATATTGAACTCCATAGATGACCTTGTGATTCCATAACGATTGGATCGATAGATTAATTCATTAAAACGATCATAGTAAACCTCAATCGTTTCATTCTCTTTTTTGTCTGAAATCCTTCAGTTCCACAAGACACTGCTTAACTGAATTTATCTTCGTTTTCTCGCTTCCCTGATACTTTTCCTTAAGAGTATTCCAGATATCTTTTGCAGTTTTACAACCACGGATGTAGTTGTAAACAACATGTGGAAAAGCACCTCTCAGCTCTCTCATACAACGCTTCTCATTGTTTTTCAGCCTTGTTGCTTGTTCTTCTACTACAGAAGTTGATCCATATGATCCTAAATTTTGAGCATTCGGTGGTGGTTGAACACTTCCTTTGATGCAATTCCATAACTCTTCATCCAATCCATTGAGATAGTCTTCCATACGATCCGCCCATTGATCGTAGTAATCTAGAATCAGCATTGGAATTTTTTTTGATGATCCAAGCAGATGAGAATACGATGTCATCGTGTTCATGTTGAAGTTTGCCATTGTTGTACGGATGAGAATTTTCAGAAAACTTTGAGAAACTTGAAGAATGAATGAATGAAATGATCAGAAACTTGAAATCGGTCACTCGATTAAACAATTCGAACACAGAATCTAAACAAAATTGTAGATCTAAGACGATTTTCGGAATCGAAATGTGCGGAACCTTTTGAGACAAACTTTTGACTCAAAAACGAACGATTCAAATGAAAATCAGATCATTGCAGTTTGATTCATGCTCTGATACCAATTGTAGAAGAATTGTAACGAGTAATTGAAAGTAAATCAGAGTAATTCAAGTAATGAACAAGAATGAACACACGATGTAAATATGATCTGGTTTTAGCTTCTATTACTTTCACAGAACTTGAGTACAAAAACAGATAACAGGATTGGGGAAAACTCTCTTACCTATACTCAAGTTCAGACCCTATTTATAGGATACTACAAGTACAAAAAATACTAAGGACTAAACATTAAGTTTCGACTAAACAAGTGCCTTAGTAAATACATGCGAAATTACAAAACAAACACTTCGACTCTTTACAATATTTCGACCCTAACACCTTGTGGCGGAAAATATCCTTTTATACCTGCTTCTAACGGATCGTGGGGACCTCGTCCGATGAGCGTGAGACGTGACCTCCTCTAACTGAGAGGATCACGCTCACGTTAACTAACTGCCTTGTGACGTCAGTTCTGGGCATCACCTAAGCTTTCTGTCACGTCCTGATTGGTCGTGAGTGAATGAGAAGATCGCGGGGGATATTCGTCCCTCGTGGAGGAAGCGAATTGCCACCCCGATGCTAGAGTGCCTTGGCCAAGACCGGGCCTTGGCCAAATTCCTGACAAGATAACATCTCGTTTATGACGCCCGTTATATTTAACGGGACCATTTATGGTAACGTTAACAGTTGTCAGTTAAAAGAGACTAAAGGGGTAGGCCAGCACCCAGATATGCTAGGCTGTATATTATTGTATGGTATGTGGTATGATGGGGGAACTCACTAAGCTCTATGCTTACGGTTTTCAGTTTTGGTTTCAGGTACTTCCTCTTCGAAGGGAAAGGAGTCGGCCTGATCGCAGCGCATCACACTACATTTTCCACACCGGAGATCTTTGGGATTTATACTCTGATGTTGTTTTATCATGACATGTGTTGACTATTGATACTTTGGTTTTGATATGAGTTGATAATATGGTTGTTTTCAGACAAATGGTTTTATAATTGTTATATTAAAAATGAAATTGTTGGTCGTAAATTTGGGATGTTACATACAGACTATCTGGAATGCTTACAGAGCCTTCAGCATGACTGGAACGCCGCACTGGCCTACAGACTATCTGGCATGCTCACAGAGCCTTCATCATGACTGGAATGTTGTATTGGTTTACAGACTATCTGGGACGCTCACATAACCTTCAGCATGACTGGAACACTTCATCGGGCCTTCATCCTATCTAGACCGTTCTCTGGGCCTTCAGCCTGACTGGTATGCCTCTCGGGCTTGTAGTCTATCCAGGACGCCCTGGGTCTCTTAGGATTCAGTCTACACTGGTTCTCTTCAACCCAACCACACACAACATGTCAACATATTCATAACAGATAAACATATATATAACTAGTCAACAATCAAACAGATCTTACAGATCACTAAGCATAGCATCATCCTATATACCAGGATACCGATCAAACAGATCACTACAACACAATATCATACTATCATGTAACAGGATATCTAATCCAATAGTTCGGCCTTGGTGCCTTAGACCCATGAGTACAGTGAGTAAACTCACCTGAAGCGGCTGAATATCTCAGACAAATGCTTGGATCGCTGATCCGCAAAATCCCCGCACGCTAGCACCATCAAATATCATCCAAATAATAATTAAATCTCGACCCACAATCAAGAACCTGAATTACTTGCCTAATGACCAGGGTAAAAGACCATTTTACCCTTTTTCTTACTTGGCATAAAACCAAGGCCCGATATGGCCCAACTTCCTAATTAGGCCCAAAAACTATCATGAATCAAATTCCAAGAAAGCCCATAATCAATGCATGGCCCAAGGTCAGAAGTCCAATGGCCCAACAAGGCCCAAACCAAAAGGCCCAAATTTTCACATCCTGGGAATACACCCTACGTACCAAAAGTGTACGCCCCACGTACTCACCCTCTAAGCTCAATGTACAAGTCCTTAAAGCATGAAACTCCATTTACGCTGAGCATACTTCTGAGTATGCCCAACGTACTCATCAGGGGCCAAAAATTCACATTAAGCTCTTATTGGGTTAAGTCAAAGGCATCCAACCATTTCTTTTAACCATAAATGATGTCTTAAACCATAAAGTCGAAACCTTTAAGCCTTTTCATAGCTAAAGAGGGCTAAATCTCCAAAATCTTTCCTTTCACAACACTCAAAACCACTTAACTCTTGCATGGTTCTAAGGAAACGATCAAGCAACCATTTTTATGGCTCAATACACTTCAAGACCTCAAAAAGGATAGTTAATATGATTTGGAGTACTCCATACTCACAAAGATCCAAACTTTGGGACAAAAACTTATGAAACTATGACATAACAAGATCTATGAATAGAGTCATCAAGTTTGAAGCTTTATACCTTGAGAAGGTAGATCAAGATGCACTAAGCCTGGATCCACAAGCTCCAAGCAATCATACACTTCTCCAAGAAGCTCCTTCTTCTTCTATGAGCACCAAAATGCATGAAATACCACCAAGAACTCAAGAACCACATCAATGGAGGCTAGGGCTTCATTTCTAGGGTTTAAGGGGATGGAGGCTGAAGATCATATGGTTTGGTGGTGAGTTAAGGTTCTTAAATAGGGTCCAAGACCCTAAATTAGGGTTTGGGTCGGACTGGAGTACGCCCTACGTACTCCCTTAAGCATCCTCAGCCAATCTTTCTAGTACACCACGTGTACTCCCATGTACGTCCAAAATTCATAAAAAGCCCGACTGCCACTTTACGGTTATACCATTGGGCTCCAAATCACCAACCGAATTTCAAGATCATCTATCCTACCTTATCCACACCCAAATGGGTCTAAATCTCTCTTTCTAAAAGGCCCTAATGTTGGAATAGTGTCCAAGGTCATTAACTATTAATAATATTTCTAATAATAACAGGGTCCTTTTGGGTTTCCCTAAAGACCCAAATTGAGTAGAATAAACAAAGGAGAATTCGGTTTATTAATTATTATGGTTAATAATTAATTAAAAACTTATTGGAAATATATTTTGGGAATTAATTAACAGTTTAATTAATCAAAGGGTTGAATATTCAATTAATCAATAGTTGGTTGATCAGGAATATTCCATAACCCTAAGAAGAAGGGTGGTGGACGAAAATTCCCTCAGGATAAGGGGAATTTGGTTTTAGTGTTATCCCATCCCACATGGGCTTGAGGAGAAAAACCTAGGAGGTATCCAAGGCTATAAATAGGGCCTTGGGGATTCATTCCTCTTCGCTCATTCTTGTCTTAAAGTTTCGCCTCTTCTTCCTCCTTCCATAGGGACAATTTCTAACCCTCTGTGGGTTTGTCAAATTGACCCTTCTCCTAGTTATTTTTATTCCACCCTATGGTTTCATTGGGTGTGATACCATTAGAGGGATTCTGGTTTGGGTCCTCTCATCCAATCAACTTCATGGAGGATCAAGATCTCAAGCATGGATATCATTGGTTGCACAAGAGGTATGTGTTCTTCCCTTGTATTTTCGATTTTCTTAGGGTAGATGTAATTAGCATGAAACCATAGATCCATAGGTTGCATCTACACTAAGGTTTATCGTAGTTTCAATTTTTCCGCTACCTAGTTTATAGTGTATTTGATGCGTAGAAAACCTAATAGTGGTATCATAGCCATTGGTTCAAGATTACATTCACCCTAGGTTCATATTTTCCGAAATACTTGTTTAAGATTGAATGAAAGAAGAATAATTGAAAATTTTTTAAGTGTTAAAACCTAATCGTTGTTCATGACGTGAGAGCATAGAGCTCACGATGTGAGCGCGACAGAATTAGGGTTTCGATTTTTCTTCCATTTTTCAAATTAGACGTTTTATCAAATATGGATAAATATCAAATTTAAAATGTTTTAAATCTGGAAAATTGATAGATATTATTTAAATATGATTATTTGAATTTGAATATTTATTTATTTATTTAAATAGTGAATTTAAATATTTAATATTATTTGTAAGTATAAATTTGAATATTAAACCCTCATGATTTATTAATTGTTACATTGTGTCATCGCAATTAATTAGAATTAATAATAGACAACTAAATTTACAATGTTTTAAATTTACCCCTTATATTTATATATATTCGAATTGTGTCTATTATATGTATAAGAAAGTTACAGCATGCGCCCTTGTATGTTTTAAATATTGACATTGTCAATCTTACCATGACTAGGCTCATCTATTCTAATATAGGGGGTTAAGGAGATCTCTGTGATTCCTAATGAGGTCGGATTTTAATATGCTTCGCGCTTACCACCCTCACCGCCCTATTGCATTTTGAGAATGGAGTTACCGAAAGGGTTTGATGGTGATAATGGTTAATCTAAAAGTATTCTAAATATAAGTATAAAACAAAATCCCGTTTTATTAATAGAATGTGAAGTTCGTATTATCCATGAAATTTGCACATTCCCTTTATATTCTATCGATAGAGCGCGTGTGGTGAACCGGCACATCGATCTAGAGTATAGTTGAGAATGATATGGAACTCGCGAATCTCAAGCGTAACTTGAGTCGAGGACTATGCGATCTTTGCATAGTTAATTCACAATCTATTTAATGTGAATCCTATGTTATCCATAAAAGTTGCACATTCTCTTTATAACTTGTTGATGGAGCTCATGTGGTTAACTGGCACGTCAATTTGAGAGTATATGTAGAGAATGATGTGGAACTTGCGAATCTCAAGAATAACTTGAGTCGGGGACCACGCGATTTTGTATGGTTGATTCACTATCTGTTTAGTGATCTACGGCGACCCCGTTATTGAATCTGATATGAAAATAATCTGAGATTAACATGCATTTGATAGTCAATGAATCTCAAAGATCTAGGAATTTCATGGTGATCGAAATTGGCAAAGGGATTTGTCTACCTAAATAACTTTATGGTGTGTTTACGGCATCCATTTACACATCATGGAGCCAAATACGAATCCTAGCCTTCTAAAATAATTTTATTTAGGGTGATTATTTTCTAAGGATAAGTAAAACAAACTATAATGGAAATTGATAGTGGATGATGTCTATAACCTTATCTACTAAAGTCTATTGCTATAAAACCTTTAAAAGGATTAGCTATGAGGATGATTAATCCTGTCAAATTCATAGTTTGGGAATAGTTCTCAGAAACAAAAAGAAAGATTATGCCTTTGATAAAGCTCTTCCTAAGTTCCTCCAAACATTGCATTCTAAACTATTAGAAAGATAACCAAGTTTACGTTCTAAACTGACATAATGAAGTAAAATGAAATTTCCTTGAGTTACGAGTTGACTAGGGTTAGTCGACTAGCTGACATGTCCATATAATCAGTTCACTCTGATTTTGATATGAACAACTTGGAATGTCCATGAAAAAGTTGTGTAACATGTTGAGGTTTCCTATTGAAACTAACAAGGCCAATCATAGAAACTCAAACTTCAAAACACTCACATAATTTTACTATCATGAATAGAAGTGTCAATAAGAAGAAAGCCAATTCTCCATGGGTTAAAAGGCGATTAGTGTTGGTATACCTAATCTAGGCCCAAATGCCAATGACAAAGAAAGGATTATTCTAAGACATGTTCTGATAGCAATCCGTTTTCATAACAAGAAAGGACTTAGAAAGAATATATGACTAAATATATATTTGAGGTGAAAGGACTATAACATGAAGAAGTTAAATTTGATCATCGATCACGAGCCCTTGCTATTTTCCATAGGATCAAAAGATAGCTAGTTCTCCCATGTTTGGTATTTAATCAAATATATGGATTTATAAAGCCATCAGAACACTACTTCTAAACCTTGAGTATTTTACTAAGGATTAAGTACTTACATTTGTAAGAATGTGCAATGGCAAAAATGAAGTAAGAAGACTGAAACATGGAGAAGATAATTTGATTGTGAATACGAGCCCTTGCTACTATTCATAGGATCAAAAGACAACTCCTTTCCCAAATGTTTAGTCTATGGTATTATAATTGAAATTGTTTATACTATGATTCATGAGATAGTTATGACTTATTTAGATGTGGAGCATTCTAACATGTTAAAAGAAAGTCATGAAATCTATGAAGCTGGTATAGTAGCAATAGTTCAAAATTGATTTAAATATTTGAAAAAGGTGTATTATTGTGGTGCAAATATCTGTTGAAATTAGTTTACATAATGGATCATTCGGATTGACCATAATACGTACTGATTCAAATACATCCAAAAGGTTTGGGTAAATGTATTTGTGGAATCACAGTCTTGGAAACATAAATGAGAAGCGCATTACCAAGTATCCAGTTGGATCAGATTTTGGATATCATTTGACCTGGAGTCTTATGATAAATGCAAATTTTATTTATCAAGATAGATGATGAATACATCATTGGGTGATGTGCATATCAGTTGGAATTAGTTTGAACTAATGGACCGTTCAGATTAACCACGATACATGGTAAAACCAACTTCTTATGAACGTGATTCTGGAACCTTTCATGTGCTCAGAGCTCTCAAAAAGCGAAAATAAGAATCAACTGGGCAATAGGATGAGACACTCATAGTGAGCATCTCAGTCCAAAACTTTATCAGTCATCTAAGAAATTGTGAAAGAGTCTCACGAGCTATTTCCACCCAAAACACTACCACAAGGAGTGTTAGTTGGATAGAGATACAAATCATTGATTGATTTTGTACTAGATGAGTCACATTATGCATACTAACAGTTCATGGATTGTACCATGAATAGTATTACGAGAAGTCCTTTGGTCTTGTACCAACTAAGAAGGTTCATGAAACACTCTATGATATGTGAAGTGGGATTCATTCCTCACTAGCACATATGGAAGTCTATGATTATGAGGCTTACGCTCGTCGTGAAGCGCTCGACAATCTATAACTCAGAATAGAGATGTGTTATCTCGTTGGAGAACCCATCAATCATTTTGGATAATTGTTCAACAATCCTTTTGAGAATAAAGTGTATGTTACTCGAAAGCCAGTAATCCAAGAAAGGGAGCTGATTTCCGAAAGTGCTTATAACACCCATAAAATTCGAGCCAATTTAAAACTTTTTAAACCATTTGAAACTATTCAATTATTACAATTTGTTTTCAAAATAGTTTATACATCAGAGTTTCCAGAAATCATAATCGTCAATCGATGAAGTGTACGGTCACGCCTTCGCCTACCCGCGGCCATCCGCTGAACCTGAAACAATAAACTGAAACTGTAACCCCGAAAGCTTAGTGAGTTATCCCCAAAATACCAACCTCATATAACCATAATCATATCATATCAACAAATATAGAATAGCCATGCATCTCGAGTCTACAGTGTGACTGGTCCGCCCGCACCGGGCCTTCAGTCCACCTGGTCCACTCTATGAGTCTACAGTCTGACTGGACCGCCCGCACCGGACCTTCAGTCTATCTGGCCCACTTTCCGAGCCTCGACACGTCTGGACCGCCCTCTCGGGGCCTTCAGCCTATCCGGACCGCTCACTGGGACTTCGGTCTGACTATGTGCCCTCCCGGGTCTGCAGTCTATCCGGTCCGCCCTGGGTATGTTGGCGTACAGCACGAAGCAGGACCCGCCTCAACCCAACCCCCAATCAATAACCATGTGCACATATAACAGATAATCACATAACAGTCTATAGGCAAACAAACCGATCTAACAGATCATATAGCATAGCAACATCCTATAACCAGGATACCGACCTAACCGGTCACTAACATAGCATCATCCTATATACCAGGATACCGACCTAAACCAGGTCACTAAACATAACATCATCCTATATACCAGGATACCGACCTAAACCAGGTCACTAAACATAATACCGTCCTAACTACCATGACGCAGATCTAACAGATCATTAAACATATCATGCAAATACCCGGATACAAATCCGATAAAGGGCCGGCCTTGGTGCCCTAGACCCTGTTGATATAGTGAGGATAACTCACCTTGCAATGCCGGACTGAACCACGAAATCACGCTCCCGAAACACTGCCCCAAACTCCAACACCTATAACCATCAATGATCCAATTCATAAATACCCGCTTACCAATTATCCTCAAAAGTTAAAACGGTCAACCCTTAGTCAAAGTCAAAGTCAACTATCAAGGTCAACAGTCCATGTTGACCTCAACTCGTCGAGTACCCTCAGCTACTCGCCAAGTTCCTTGCATAACTTGCCAACTCGCCGAGTCACCATGCCACTCGCCGAGCCCAAGGCAATCTTCATCGGACTCGCCGAGTCGACCATGCAACTCGCCGAGTCCCTTCGGTCCTTCATCTATACAGATGCTTTTTAAGCCATGTTAAGGCTCCATACTGCAGATCCAACTTCCCAAGGCATGCTTATCACGTCAAGTTGCAAACTTTACGTGCATGCAAGGCTCTAATGACTCATAATGCCAAATCCAAGCTTGAAATGGGGTTTTACACTTAAGGAGGGGTTCATACTTGCCAAAACTGATAGCTTTATGGACTTACAAATCAAAGAGAGTTCAGATCTGAAGTTACAACTTCAGATCTGAGCTCATACCCAAGATTAACTTCATAACCAAGCCAAGAAGCCCTAAACTTCTTCCAAAGAGATCTAGAAAGGAAATGAGGCCAAGATCATGAATTGATACCTTAAATGAAGCTAGATGAGATAGACTTCAGACCCAAAAACGTTCTTGCCTCTAACTTCTTGATCTTCAAGCTTCTTGCAACAAGGTCTTCTTTCCAAGCTTGAAATTTACACTAATATGGAGCACACACATGAATTAGGATTTCTGGACTCTTAAGAGGCTGCAAAGGGACTAAGGGAGGCTAATGATCCCTTAAATAGGGTGCCAAACCCCGGAAATTAGGGTTTCACCCTCCAGCTCCAACTCGTCGAGTCACAGTCCATGTTGACCTCAACTCGTCGAGTACCCTCGGCTACTCGCCGAGTTCCTTGCATAACTTGCCAGCTCGCCGAGTCACCATGCCACTCGCCGAGTCACCTTGCCACTCGCCGAGTTCCTTGCATAACTTTCCAAGCTTGAAATTTACACTAATATGGAGCACACACATGAATTAGGGTTTATGGACTCTCAAGAGGCTACAAAGGGACTAAGGGAGGCTAATGATCACTTAAATAGGGTGCCAAACCCCGGAAATTAGGGTTTCACCCTCCAGCTCCAACTTATCGAGTCACTCTTCCGACTCGGCGAGTTGGTCACTTAAACACGTGGCCCAAACCCGCTGCTACTCGACGAGTTAGGCAACCAACTTGTCGAGTAGATCTTGAATTCATGAGAATTTATAACCATAAATTGCTATTCGAGAATCAGGGCGTTACAATTCTCCCCCACTTGAACTAGGCTTCGTCCTCGAAGCGTGCTGCAGTGAACATCCTCGGATAGTGCTCCCGCATCTCTGCCTCCGGCTCCCACGTCCACTCGGACCCTCTTTGGTGCTCCTACTGTACCCTTACCAAAGGTACCTCCTTGTCCCGCAGAACCTTCACCCCTCTCTCCAGAATGGCCACAGGCCTCTCCAAATAATCCAGGCGCTCACCGACCTGAATGTCATCCAACGATACTACCGCCTCCTGATCCAAGACGCACTTTCGCAAGTGCGAATCGTGAAAGGTGATGTGAATCCCAATCGAACCTTTTCATAAGGTCTATCCTTCATGCCACTTTACCAACTTGACAAGATCCTGATGATCCAAAGTATCAGAAACCCAACTTTCCCTTTTCCTGAAGCGAACCCTTTTTGCTGACATGATAATGCATCCTTCAGCTCTCAGAATATCATACATAATCAATCCACTAATGAATACGAACACTCATGCCTGGCCCAATCAGCCTCGGGCTGGAATACCAGGCGAGCCTACGACGGCTCCAATCATCCCTAGGATGGAATACCCTCGTATCCCTCACATGTTTGGCCCAATCAACCCTCGGGTTGGAATACCAAACCTATCAAGTCCAGTCAATCATAGGGTCCGGTCATCCTCAGGATGGAATACCCTAGATTAGAATACCTCCATGAACGTAACTCCGGTCTACTCATAACCGGAGATCCAAGGATCTATCCTTGTGTCTCATCCACAATCCTCTGATTTGTCACAACTGAGTACAACTCCCCCGAATCTCTACAGAACATCCATTCGAACGCGCTCCTACCAGATGCATAACCAACATAATCTCTATGTCCACAGCCTATAACTGGCATACCCCTATATGGTCCTCATCATAGGTATGGGTTGCTTCTGAGCCCACAGCATGAGTCTGGTATGCCCTCTCCGACCCTCAGCTCATGACTGGAATGCTCCCGATGACCGATCGACACTACTATCTAAACCCATATCAGCCCTTTTGGTTGGAATACCAATCATACCTAATCAATTCCATTATCGTGCTGAAATTCTTAGGTTTTGTTTGCCTACCACCTCAACCCTGCCGCTCCCCTTGAGCCTCCGTGCCTACGACTTTCAGTCGGCCCGCACCGGGTATCTTGGCCTACTGCATAAAGCAGGACCGCCTCAACCCTATCTAAATGCTATAGACGATCATGAGAAAGATCTAACCCGGTTCCCAGAACCTGAATGACAGGAAATTCTAATCCCAAACCTTCCCAAAACTAAAGAATACCCATTCGGATCAACTCTTAGTCCCCAACTGGAGTATTACCTGATCCAAGAAGATGAAACCTTGGAGACACTCCGAACTGATGAGATCACCAAGTTCCTTTGAACTCCGTCCGACCACTAATAACAACTTCCGATCAACCAAAATACATCGGAGTCCTCAGCCTACCCCGGCAGCATGTTCAATACTTGGAACAGACCTATTGATTGCTATAGCATAGCAGCCTACTCAATACCCGAACATAGATATACAAACATATACAGAGTCTTCAGGATGACTGGACCGCCCTACCAGGCCTTCAGTCTATCTGGACCACTCTCAGAACCTTCATCATGTCTGGACCACCTCTCTAGGCCTTCAGCCTATCTGGACCGTTCTCCGAGCCTTCGGTCTGACTGGTACGCCCCACCGGCCTTCAGTCTATCCGGACCGCTCTAAACTGTTGAGCATCTCCCTGGACCATCCCTCCTGATGCTCTCTCCCATGCATCCTGTTCTCACCCACTTGGGGCTTCGAACTCCTTATCTACTCTGTGGACTATATCCCCAGCCTAACCCTAGGCCTCATGTCGATCGTCCACCCTCTCGGAAATCTATGGTCTGTTCCCTGACCCGCGTGTCTACCACATACGCTAAATAACCCACACTCCCGTGCTGAATGTATTGTCGAGCCCTGGCAGCTAACAAAACCCTCAATCTATCAATCCAAAAACCCTCAGAGTCGAGCGCATCCTCGACCGGATACTCGACTGAACACAATCCTGACTAGAACTCCAACCTATTTCCCCCAATTATGCTATCAAGCACCAAGAAGACGTGTTTCTTATGCTGGGAAGTTTACCAAACTCCCAATCAACACAACCCTCAAACCAAGCAGCCACTAGGGCCTCCATTCTCCCGTCGGGTTGTGAAACTTATCCCTGTTTCAAAACCTCTCCCGCTCTGCATCCCGGGGTAACTCTCCCCCACTTAGATTCGACTAAGCCTTCTTAATACATGAATATTGGAGGATTCCCAATCCTTCTCACTTCTCAACGATCGATCCGATGACAACCAACTCTTTCCCACTAGTGCTCCATTACTAGTTAGTCCCAATTAATCACACACTTTTAAGAATCAGTTGAACACTTCCTGAATCCCAGTGAAACCAACAGCCACTAATGCTTGAATGACCCCACACTCATGTCCTGAAGACCACAAGATAGATGCTCCAACTAATACCTCGGCAACGAGTTACTTCTCTTGGCGCTTTAGTCCGTCAATCACTAACGGTTGCTAACCACTGAATCCTGAAAATGCTGAATAACCCTTCTGTGGGACCCTATCCGCAGGCCTCCCACATAATACCCCTTTTCTAAAGGTGTTCCAAACAAGCTTCCCGCTCTCGGGCTCTAGAAATCATTCTCTTCAGGGTTCGCACCCTGAATCACTTACCAGCTCAAACGCCCACAGCTGAAACAACCTCTGCCCTAAACCAGGCTACAAACTACTCCCAAGACATAGTCTACAATCCCAAAAGTGCAATAGATCGCACAATCAATCCTTTCCGTCCGATACAAGAGATCCAAGGCAAACCGGACCTCACAAATACTTATGCCACGTCGACCGTCCTACGCTCACCGGTGCGGAAATAATGTTGCCTATTCATGCAACCAACTAACCCCGAGTTGGAATATAACCTGATCCTGGGGTCACAAGTCTGCTCACTCCTTCGAGCTCGAAAAACTGAGAGGACACAATCCTTGCTCTACAAAACCACAATCCAATCCCTCAATAAACCATTCCCCTTCCAGCTGCAAAACCCCAGTTGAACATAATCATCACTCCTTTTCAGAGTTCCCGCGACCCATATTCCGGCCTCGAGCAAACCCCCGAGCCTTAAATCTAGAAACTCACGTGCTAGCCTCTTCCGCTCAACCCACGGGAATATAACGAGTACAGATCATCTTCCTGATCCCAAATAACTGCAGCCCTCTCCTCATCAGAATATGTACCGGTGACAAGTCCCGGTACCGGAAAGCTCGACCAGCTCTTCTCCCTGTCGTCGTTACAGTTGCGGAAGCTGCTGCGGCAGCCGTCTCAGCAATGGCTGCATGGCGCTCGGCAAAATACTCAACCATGGCGGTCTTGAAAGACCCAATCATCTCCGAAATTTATCCCCAAACGATCTCGATCACCTCCTCCCGGATGATCTCCCTGACACGATCCTCTAACAATACTGGCCTATCCTGGCTGCCAGTTCTCGATCCTGATCCGGATTCGGTCTCAAAACGTCTCGAATAATCCATACCATAACTGGGAACCAACTTCCAACTAAACCCCAGGGGTTGTGACTTCCTTGCTACGCGTATGGGTCCTGTGCTTTCAGTAGTACGGGCCCATACTACCTTCCACACCTACCCATATTTGTCTCAAGTATCACCACAACACCCTAACAATATACATAGACATAGCGAGCGCTTAATCCTCACTCCTAAAGGAAAGATAAATATCTCATAACTGACGTACCGGTCCCACGCAATCCACTCATCCATGAAACTTCCACCAACCCTGCAGCCCTAGTGTATGCTAGCCATACATAATGCTGGACCCTATAGACTTTCGAATATCCAACCCTACCCTAAGCCTCCAATGAGACAGGAACAGAACATAAGGCCAAATCAACATTCTCAGGCTATAAGATCTTAGTTATGTATAACCGTGATGCATAGACTAAACAACTACAGTAATGATGTCAATCTCATATAAAGGAAACCCTAGGCTAGCAGGCATCATGTAATCAGGCAATTCTATCATGTAATTCCTGAAGATCCCTAGCCTAGTACTAGCATGTTGTTCTAACATATCACAATATCAAATAACCGTATGGTATTTTGGGGTCTACTTACTGGCTCCGGCTGATCGTACACTTCGCATCCTCTTTTACTTATTTTGAAAACCATTTAAAATCATTTTGAAAATCTTTCCTTGATTTGAGACTGGATTCACACGAGTGTTCCTCCAATTCACTCAAACCAAGGCTCTGATACCAACTTATAACACCCATAAAATTTGAGCCAATTTAAACTTTTTAAATCATTTGACACCATTCAATTATTACAATTTGTTTTCAAAATAGTTTATACATCAGAGTTCCCAGAAATCATAATCGTCAATCGATGAAGTGTACGGTCACGCCTTCGCCTACCCGCGGCCATCCGCTGAACCTGAAACAATAAACTGAAACTGTAAGCCTGAAAGCTTAGTGAGTTACCCCTAAAATACCAACCTCATATAACCATAAGCATATGATATCAAAAAATATAGAACAGCCATGTATCTCGAGTCTACAGTGTAACTGTTCCGCCCGCATCGGGCCTTCAGTCCACCTGGTCCACTCTCTGAGTCTACAGTCTGACTGGACCGCCCGCACCGGGCCTTCAGTCTATCTGGCCCACTCTCCGAGCCTCGGCACGTCTGGACCGCCCTCTCGGGGCCTTCAGCCTATCCGGACCGCTCGTCGAGACTTCGGCCTGACTATGTGCCCTCCCGGGTCTGCAGTCTATCTGGTCCGCCCTGGGTATGTTGGCCTACAGCACGAAGCAGGACCCGCCTCAACCCAACCCCCAATCAACAACCATGTGCACATATAACAGATAATCACATAACAGTCTATAGGCAAACAAACCGATCTAACATATCATATAGCATAGCAACATCCTATAACTAGGATACCGACCTAACCGGTCATTAACATAGCATCATCCTATATACCAGGATACCGACCTAAACCAGGTCACTAAACATAACATCATCCTATATACCAGGATACCGACCTAAACCAGGTCACTAAACATAATACCGTCCTAACTACTAGGACGCAGATCTAACAGATCATTAAACATATCATGCAAATACCCGGATACAAATCCGATAAAGGGCCGGCCTTGGTGTCGTATACCCTGTTGATATAGTGAGGATAACTCACCTTGCTATGCCGGACTTAACCACGAAATCACGCTCCTGAAACACTACCCCAAACTCCAACATCTATAATCATCAATGATCCAATTCATAAATACCCGCTTACCAATTATCCTCAAAAGTCAAAACGGTCAACCCTTGGTCAAAGTCAAAGTCAACTATCAAGGTCAACAGTCTATGTTGACCTCAACTCGTCGAGTACCCTCGGCTACTTGCCGAGTTCCTTGCATAACTTGCCAACTTGCCGAGTCACCATGCCACTCGCTGAGCCCAAGGCAATCTTCGTCGGACTCGCCGAGTCGACCATGCCACTCGTCGAGTCCCTTCGGTCCTTCATCCATACAGATGCTTTTTAAGCCATGCTAAGGCTCCATACTGTAGATCCAACTTCCCAAGGCATGCTTATCACGTAAAGTTGCAAACTTTACGTGCATGCAAGGCTCTAATGACTTATAATGCCAAATCCAAGCTTGAAATGGGGTTTTACACTTAAGGAGGGGTTCATACTTGCCAAAGCTGATATCTTTATGGACTTACAAATCAAAGAGAGTTCAGATCTGAAGTTACAACTTCAGATCTGAGCTCATACCCAAGAATAGCTTCATAACCACGCCAAGAAGCCCTAAATTTCATCCAAAGAGATCTAGAAAGGAAATGAGGCCAAGATCATGAATTGATACCTCAAATGAAGCTGGCTGAGTTAGACTTCAGACCCACAAACGTTCTTGCCTCCAACTTCTTGATCTTCAAGCTTCTTGCAACAAGGTCTTCTTTCCAAGCTTGAAATTTACACTAGTATAGAGCACACACACGAATTAGGGTTTCTGGACTCTCAAGAGGCTGCAAAGGGACTAAGGGAGGCTAATTATCCCTTAAATATGGTGCCAAACCCCGTAAATTATGGTTTCACCCTCCAGCTCCAACTCGTCGAGTCACTCTTCCGACTCGGCGAGTTGGTCACTTAAACATGTGGCCCAAACCCGCTGCTACTCGACGAGTCAGGCAACCAACTTGTCGAGTAGATCTTGAATTCATGAAAATTTATAACCATAAATTGGTATTCGAGAATCGAGGCGTTACAGTGCTAGTGGGAGCCACATTGATCTTAATAAGATTCGAGATTCAACCAATGAAGAACCTAAAGTTGGACCTAGCATTCAATTCGAGACTGAAAGAGCTATTGAGGAAACTAACATTTTTCCACCTCTTCCTTATAGATATGATAGAGGACATCATACACTTAGTTATATAAGAGTTTATATTATTGAGGTAAATGAGTCACTGGTATGGAGCAATCAGAGTGTACCAAGTATCGGAATCTATGGTAGGACCTAAAGGCTACAACATAGAAGGAGGACATGGAAAGCGAGATTAAGCCCATGTAGGTTGAAGCTTGGTAGATCAAGCACTTGGCCTTAACCATTAGGCGGAAGTGGATCTTCAAGAAAATACAAGCATGGATAATGTACAATTCATAGGAAACTATACATAGATAATGTACAATTCATAGGAAACTATATTCAAACTTAGCAAGTGTAAAAACTTGGCTTGGTATGAGAATTGTTTCGCTATGATATACATGGGAGATACAAGACACATACATAATAAGTATCTATAGAGATAGATCAAAGTGATTCGTTTGATTAAGAAAAGGTATATGAAATCTTGAGGAAACTCGACATGCATAACTCAAAAAGGAGTTCGTGCTTATATCGCATCACATTAAGCAATGCTAATGTCCTAGTTCTACTATTGAGCTAGAGGTTATGAGTCGTGTCCCACAGGCTTCCACTATGGGATCAATCATCTATTCCATGACATGTATCAGATCTGATGACTCGTATGCTGTCACAACTAGCATTTTTAGCTAGGAAATTATGTTTTCATGTAAACATCGACTCTTGTAAAACTTGTAATCTAAGTGGATATCATGTTTTATGCTCAATGAAAAACATCCATTTGAATCAAAACTCCTGAGGGAAGTCCAAAAACCTAACTTAATACATCTCAGATACTCAATTATGGGTTTGAAACCCTAATGTTCCGGTTCAAACTCAATATGGACCAGGATCCTCTTACTAGGCCTAATGGGCCAGTAAACTTTTCATTTGATGATTTTGGGCCAAAGAACCCCATTTGGGCTCTAATTGGACCCACATTCATCAAACCATAACATTTGGGCCATGTTGGGCCTAAAACAACTCACTTTATTATCATGGGCCTAATGGGTCGTAAATGGGTTCACAAGCCCTATTGGGCCGTAAACCCCATTCCTTCCTCATTTTTGGGTCGTAAGCCCCATTCCTTCACCACCTTTGGGCCGTAAACCCATAAGAAGGACCCAATGGGCCGAGAACCATCTTATTGGGCCTATTATCTCGAAAATGTTCAATATTAGCCCAAGTTTTCCTTTTTGCTCTTACTTCTAACTCTCATTCTCGGTTTTATATATATATATATATATATATATATATATATGTGTGTGTGTGTGTGTGTGTGTGTAAAAAAAGAGAAAAACCCAATTAATCAAAACTTGACACCTCAATATGGACTAGAAGTTATCTAGGCAAATTATCCCTCAAGTATCAAGAAAATATCATGTCTCCATGCATAATCCATCACCTCTCTCTCTCTCTTCTTACTTCTCTTCTTATTTTTGGCCAAACTTCCCCTCACTCATCACTCTTCATTCCAACTTCAAAACCCTACCAAATTACTTTCAAAACCGTACAAAATTCTCTCATCTTCACCTCCAAAAAAATTTGTGAGTATTGTGTGTGTTTTCAAAGAAATCATTTCAAGCTTCACACTTGTGGTAAGATCATGTAAACTCAAGTTGATTCACTTTATTTTTAAGCTAGATTACTCCTCATAAAGACATCATTTCATGATCCATGCTCTTAGATCCACCTTAAGTTCGAAAACTCCACTCAAGAAGCTTGTTAAGGCCGAAGTTCTTCTCATTCCTCATCAAAAACCGAAATCACCAAAGCAAGGTGAGTTTATACCCCATATTTTCGGTTTTTACCATGTTTTTGGGGAGAATACAAGTTGTTTTGTGTAGATCTATGTGTGTATGCATGATTTTGTGTGTTTTTCATGATATATGTGTGACTATGTGTTATAAACTCCATGAACTTGAAGATATACTAAAATGGGATGATATTTGTAGAACATAACACTTATTTCAACTTATTATGCAAAGAAAAGGTTTTAAAATACATCAAAGTTACTTAAAACTAAGAAAATTGCATAAGAGGCCAAAAGTGACAAAATAACCAAAAATGGGGTATTTTATGTAACTCACGGTTTTTAAGGAACCAAAAGGAATGTATTTTGATAAATATGAATCTTTTTGATATTTGTGATCTTAAAAGGGCTAGAAGTGTAAAAGTTCATAAATGGGCTTCTTTTGGGCTTTTACGAGTTTTTGGGCCAAGTTTGTAAATTTTTGGACTTTTGTGGGCTTAAATGTCATTTTCAACAAAGTTGTGCCAAAAATGTAATTTTTGATAAGAGGAACGAAAAATGTAAATTTATTAAAACTTGGGCCAAAAAGATGAAGTCATTTATAAATGGGCCGAAAATGCACATTTTCATAAAACCCAGCCAAAAATTATATTTTTGACAAAAGTGAGTTAAAAATGTTATTTCTACTTAAAACTAGCCTTAATTGCAAATTTTGTCCTTAAAGGACCTAAATTGTCATTTTTACCAAAAATGTGCCAAAATTGTAAATTTATGGTTTCTAGGACCAAAAACGACCTTTTATAAAAAGGTGAACTTTTTATGTCACTTTGGTAAACAACATAGCTTTAACAACCAACGTAACAAACCACATATTCATTTCGGTTTTCACGTCCTTATGGGGCCTGGCAATAATATACATGTTAAATGGGCCTTAGTTGTCCTTTTTCATGTATATTGGGCCTGGAATATATATTATCATTCCTTTTTAGCCTGGAAATAATTTACATACTTAGTGGGCCTTATGTGACAACTGTCAAATTCTGGTCAAGTCAAAGTCAAATAAAGTCAACAAGTCAAAACCGGTCAACTCTACTAACTCTTGTATACTAGGGTTTACGTTATGTAATTATTGTACAACTCGCTATTTTAATAAGAAGTCATCACTTGGAAAGTTCGTATGTGTAGGATTCTTGAGCCCTAATCGGAGTAAGTGATGAAGCAAAGCGATAAAACACTATTACATACCCTTCGGGGGTGTGTAAGACTCTTAAACATGGCTTAACGGGGTTTACGGACCTTGCGTTACAAAGCCAAACACTCAAAAAGGTCACAAAAGAAGTCTCTCCCAATCTCTTTCACTCTATCTCTCCCTATCTGAAATATTTCCCAAATCTCTCCAAGTATGTGAAATCTCTCCCAAATCTCTCTAAGTATGCCAAATCTCTCCAAGTATGTGAAATCTCTCCCAAATCTCTCCAAGTATGTGAAATCTCTCCCAAATCTCTCTAAGTATGCCAAATCTCTCCAAGTATGTGAAATCTCTCCCAAATCTCTCTAAGTATGCCAAATCTCTCCAAGTATGTGAAATCTCTCCCAAATCTCTCTAAGTATGCCAAATCTCTCCAAGTATGTGAAATCTCTCCCAAATCTCTCTAAGTATGCCAAATCTCTCTAAGTATGCCAAATCTCTCCAAGTATGTGAAATCTCTCCCAAATCTCTCTAAGTATGCCAAATCTCTCCAAGTATGTGAAATCTCTCCCAAATCTCTCTAAGTATGCCAAATCTCTCCAAGTATGTGAAATCTCTCCCAAATCTCTCTAAGTATGTCAAATCTCTCTAAGTATGTCAAATCTCTCCCAAATCTCTCTCAACTTCTTATAATCACTCGGGGCATCCCGACCCTTAATTTAGTCGAAAATCGCTCGAAAACGGAAGTTTACGCGAAAAACAGCCTTAAGGAGCCGAACCCTCTTAAGGAGTCGAACCTTCTTAAGGAGCCGAACCTTCTTAGGAACCGAACCTCTCTTAAGGAGCCGAACCTTCTTAGGAACCGAACCTCCCTTAAGGAACCGAAACCTCTTGAGAACCGAAACCACCTTCCTGAACCGAACCTACTAAGAGACCGAAACTCCACCTTCGGTTCGAGAGTGCCACCTTCGGTCCGAGAATACACCTTCGGTCCGAGAATACTACCTTCGGTCCCTTCTGATGAGTCGCCTGCAAGATCTCTCGGTTCCAATACAACCGAACCCTACTCTCGGTTCCCATCTACTTTCGGTTCTAGTGGCTAGGACCGAACCTCCGACCCTGAACTTCGGAAATTCGCAACTTTTATCCGGTTTTCAATATTTTTAGCGTTTTGAGCCCGTTTTTTGTGGTTTTAACGCGGGATTTTCACCCAAACTTATATTTTGACATATAAGACCCCATATTTCCATAATCTAATCACATTTTGAGGGTAATCAATATCTAAGACTAAAAATATAGTGGGTAAGATATGGAGTGGAGTGTTGACTTATCCTTTGGGCAAGGACACAAGTCACCTCCCATACCCACTCCAAGACCATCCCCAGTTACTATTCCACCATACCTGGTCATTTCATTGTCCTTTTTCCCACTCTTTTCAGCCAAGTGCCTTGACACAAGGATAGTAAGACCCTCATCTCTCCTCCCATTTCACTCACACTTCACCAAAAAGCAAAAACTCATTCTCTCTCACTATCTCTCTCTAATCTCGAAAAGTCCAAGGCTGATCACAAGCTCTTCATCTACTCCTAGTAAGTAATATCACTCCTCACATGATTATTTCTCCTTCTTTCTACTTAAATCATGGATATCTTACACAAACATCATCATATGTGTGTTAGATCTTCGAATCTTCAAGCACCTTCTAAGTGTTCTTGAGTTGAACACCTCCTTTCTTCATCATCCATCCTCTGAAATCACACAAGGTGAGTTCATACCCCTATCTTTTCATGTTTTTCTTAAGTTTTAAGGGGGGGAATACAAGTTAAAACACCAAGAACACAACTAAACTCACCCAACAGCTTTCATCAGAAAAGTTTAACTCCATTCACTGACTGTTTTGGTCAGCTTAAACATTTTAGTTTTCAAAACTGTATTAGGTGCAAATAGTTCAGGTTCATACCTTTAAAATGACTACTTTCACATCACCATACGATTTTTCTACAACTTATGGTGATTTTTACAAAACTGTCTATCATTTCAAGAACAAATCCGGACCAGTCTGTGAATATGGACTTTTTCACACAAGTGAGAAGCCACTAAAAATCATAATAAAATTTATGAACATACTAGACACATTTTCCAAACTCTCAGAATTTACAGATTCTGATTTGGACTTTTGATGATTTTTCTATAAATCTTCTAAGAACAGGAATAGAAATGTTAACACTAGAAAAATGTTATCTATTTCACTTACACCTTGTAACTTGTTGAGCAAGGTGTGTATCATTATGTGTTATATTATATGTCACTTTGTCTTGGTAAATAGACATACAACAGAAAACAAATGGATTTTTACCTCCACAAATATGGTAATTTATTTAAAATAAACAAAGTTTATATCCATTGCATTCAAACATTTTGATAAACTATTGTAAGTATAGTTTATGTTCACTACTACTACTATCATTTGATAAACTATAATAGGTATAGTTTATGATGCACTACACAACAAGTTCATTACTAGAGGTTTCATTTACACAAAAAGGGTTTTCATTCACCACACGTAAATCCGTTAATGACTAATTGTGAGACATTCGCTTCATGTTACTTTTCAAGTAATGCACCATAAGTCCTGTATTGTAACCAGAGTATCTTTGAGGGAGAGCGTGATAGTTGTGTATAGATCTATATTGGGATTGACACCCCACACCTTGCTGTTAGCTACTGTAGGACCTCGAGGTCTACGGGTGACAAATGTCATAACAGTTTCGAAGCCTGAAGAGCGTCGTTTCAGGCCATCTAGGTCATAGTATGGTTATAATAACTCACATAAAGTATTAACAACTCATAGGAATTACGAGAATTTCATTAAATCAAACGAGTTTATGACAATTTAAACTTGCATTGTTTTGCTATAAGTATGGAAATTACTTGTACATTTTGGTCTTTGGATTTAAGGCTGCAATTCACACTCTAAGGAAAATATTGGATTTTTCTGGAACAAACATTACTTTTACAAAGGAAAAGGGTTTTCATCATTACATTCAAAAGCTTATGAACTCACCAACTTAATTGTTGACACTCTTTCAAACTACTTGTATTCTCAGGGAATAAATAAACATGTAAACAAGCGCTTTTGAGGATGGAACGTTAAGGCGTCAAACATTTCATTTTTGTCAACATAATGTAATTGATTTGGAAACATGTAAACTTACTGTGGTGTAACTTTTTCAATTATATGTATGTTGGTTGTGTTTACTTTGATCACTATTGCAATTGTTGTTATGATACTATACATGAAGTCCTCCACCCCCGGACGTTTCCGCCAGCCTTGGTTTGGGGGTGTGACAGATTGGTATCAGAGCAATGTTTATAGTGAACTAAGTATATCGAACCACATAAGATATACAAACTATAAACACATTTGGGACTGAAAGTCTCTGATTAAACATTTTCAAATGACTTTACTTTTGGAAAGTAAACGGTTTCTTGTTAAAAGTATAAGTACATGCATACATGCTCGCATAGTGTCATAACTAGGAAAAACATAAGGTAAAAGAGGAGGAGTTGTACGTTACAAGTATGCCTTAGGATATGTGGTTAAGTCTGGGATGGATATAGCCTGATCAACTATATCTGTCTGAGAAGTGACTTGCATATATTGGGGGATAGTCGTAGTGGGCAACAAATCTGACAACCTAACATCACCCTATAATGAATGCACTAAGAACCAAACATAACATTTAAAAATACTATAGGAGTATTTTGTAAATTTATAACTTGATATTCTAGATTCATTTCATATCTCTTACACCCCTATTCTCGTACAGACAACATGGTGGGATTCCATCTACCTGGAGACCCTTACTTCCCTAATGAGGGAAACGTTGGATGGCTCGAGGCAGAACCCGAGGAAATGATCGAGGAGGATCCTGAGGAAGACCCCGAAGAGGTTGAGGAAGAAGAGGAACCCGAGGAGGAAGAAGAAATGGGGGACGAAGAAGAAGAAGAAGAACCAGAGGATGAAGTCATCAACCCTCCTTACATCGCCAGGGTGCCTGCGAACCGTTTTGGCTACAACGGGCCCGAACCCCGTTGGGCAACAGTGGTCGAGCGATGGAGCCGTCAACAATGACAACGATCACCATTTGGCGATCAACGAGGTTACTACGACCTCAGCCACGGGGGACCGGCTGACAGAGCGCTTCCAGTCATGACTCAACAGATAACTAACATCGATGATCGCGATAGAGCGACGACGGACCGAATTCGGGAGCTGGGTGCCAATATAGAAGCTACTACTACTCGCACCAGAGACCTAGAGAGAGACTCCTACTTCAGGGACCAACTCATCAAGGACCTTCTCGCCGCTCGAGCAGAAGCAATGGAGTATCAAGAAAAATACTTGGCACTCGAGGAAAGAGTGATTGCAGCCGAGCGACGATTGGCCGAACTCCAGGGCGCATCGACCTCGTCCCAAGCACCACCAGGGACTGATCATCGTGAGTAGAACTCATGCTACTCGCACGTCCTTGTAGAGTAGGTTTATGAGTATGCGTTGGTGCTACTCTTTTTGCATGTAAGCTAACCCTGCGATTAAGTGATTACACTACTCAAAGGGCTATGTTGTGCCAAAATTTTCAGTTACATTGATATAGACCTGCATAAAGGTCAAATTTTCCTAAACAATATGTATCAAATTATATCAATGAAATTGGCCTGTATTTTATTTCATTGCGAGTTTATGATAAATCTCATAACATGACAGTACAAACAATTTGCTTTCGGTGTTTCTGAGATTCTTAATATGCACCTCCTGGTTAATTGTAATTGTGAGACGATCGACTTAGAAATGGTGAGTCCGCCTTAGGTCTTGTTCCTTGTTTGGTTGTGGGCTTAGGATAGACTCATTAAGTTCAACGGCCTATTGGACCATAATCACAAATAAATGGTGTGCATCGAGTGATCATAGGAAAGGACCAGGCATGACCAAAGATTACAGAATTACATTTGGGTCACTACTAAATTCGGGGAGTTCGAGCGCATGAACTTTCTTCATAAATCATTTCTGAATGTTTTAAGTCGGGACATATAACAAATAATCAAATTCAATAAACTCCGACTTACAATTGAAGACTTACCGATTTTTCGTCTTTATAACTTTTGACAGAACTATGCCACCAAGGAAAAGACCCAGACCTTCCGGCAGCACAGCACCACCTCCTCCGCCGCCACCTCCACAGTTTGATTCCGTGATGTTCCAGGCTGCAGTAACAGCAACCGTGGCGGCCGCAATGTCGCAGATAGGTACAAACGGTGCTGGTGGTTCTGGATCTGGTGTTATGCACTCTAACCACGGGGCGTACAAAAGAGTGTTCTTACAAAGACTTCACGAATGGCAAACCTGATTTTTTCAATGGAAGCGGGGGAGTGGTCACACTAATGCAATGGTTCGAGAGGACTGAAGCAGTTTTCGAAATTTGTGCTTGTCCCGAAACGAGCAAAGTCAAGTATGCGGCATTCATTTTCACCGGTAAAGCCCTCACTTGGTGGAATGGCCGAGTTAAGTCACTTACTCCTGCAGTGGCTAACTCTATAAGCTGGGAGGACTTGAAAGCTTTGATGCTTAAGGAGTATTGCCCGAGAGGCGAAGTGCAAAAACTTGAAGAAGAACTCTGGAACCTCAAGATGTCGGGCACGGACCTTGAAACTTATACTACCCGATTCAATGACCTCGCACTCCTCTGCCCAACAATGGTCACTCCAGAAGAGAAGAAGGTGGAACGATACCTCTGGGGGCTATCATCCCAGATTCAAGATAGTGTGCTGGCCTCGAAACACACTACTTTTGACAGTGCCAAGGAATTGGCACAACAACTTGTCGACCATAGGCCCAGCCACAGTACTGTTACTACCACCCATGATCAAGCTAAGGGGAGGGGCAATAAAAGAAAATTCTGGAACAACAAAAAGAAGAAAGCAACAGACAGTTGTAGTCTGTGCTGCCACTGCTCCTGCCACTCCAGCACCACAGAGGCAATATGCTGGAAACCTTCCCAAGTGCAATAAGTGTAATTTCCACCACACCGGTGCTTGTCGGGAAATGTACTGCAACAATTACAACAAGAAGGGGCATACCGCTCGCTTCTGTAGGGCGCCAGCTCAACCAATCACTCAAGTCGCCAATGCGGGGGCAAGTCAAGCCTGTTACGGCTGTGGGGAGACAGGGCACTTCAAAAGAAACTATCCAAAGGCACGAACCCCTAATGCTGGTGGCGTGGGGAGAGTCCTGGCTATAGGACATGGAGAAGCAGTCAAGGACCCCACAGTGGTTACTGGTACGTTTCTTCTCAATAACTCATATGCATGCATACTCTTCGATAGTGGAGCGGAGAGGAGTTTTATGAGCCATCAATTCAAACAATTACTTAGACAAGATCCCCAATTACTAAAAGACACATAAGTCGTAGAAATGGCAAACGGAAAGGCAGAGCGCACTAGCGATATATACTCAGGGTGTACCCTCACTCTAGACAATCATTCATTTAACATCGACCTAATGTCGGTAACAATAAAAAGTTTCGACATAATCATCGGTATGGATTGGTTAAGTTCTCATCGTGCCGACATTCTATGTTACGAAAGGGCCGTTCGCCTCAATCTGCCAAGTGGCGAAACCCTTCTCATCTACGGTGATAAACCCAGTACAAACTGGCAAATCATCTCTTGCGTCAAGGCTCAAAAGTATCTCCGAAAGGAATACCACACCTTCTTAGCCCACGTAGTAGATAAGAAACAAGAGATGAAGGATATCAAATACATTCCAGAGGTGTGCAACTTCCCCGACGTATTCCCAGAAGACCTTCTAGGTGTACCACTTGCACGACAAGTCGAATTCCGAATCGATTTGGTCCCAGGAGCTACCCCAGTAGCCAAAGCTCCATACCGCCTAGCGCCGGCAGAAATGCAAGAATTGTCCAGTCAACTGAACGAACTGTTAAGCAAAGGGTTTATCAGGCCGAGCTTTTCACCTTGGGGAGCACCAGTCATGTTTGTGAAGAAGAAGGACGGATCTTTTCGCATGTGCATCGACTACCGCGAGTTAAATAAGCTTACCATCAAAAACCGATACCCTCTACCCCGAATCGACGACCTCTTCGACCAACTTCAAGGAGCAAGCTACTTTTCAAAAATCGATCTGAGGTCGGGTTACCATCAACTACGAGTTCAAGAAGAAGATATCCCCAAGACAGCCTTCAGAACTCGCTATGGGCACTACGAGTTTGTAGTGATGCCCTTCGGGTTAACAAACGCACCTGCGGTATTCATGGACCTGATGAATCGGGTGTGTCGACCCTACTTAGACAAGTTCGTGATCGTATTCATCGACGACATTTTGGTCTACTCACGAAGCGAGGAAGAGCACCGCCAACACCTGCGACAAGTGTTAGAGACATTGAGAGCTGAGAAGCTTTATGCTAAATTCTCTAAGTGCGAATTCTGGATCCGAGAAGTGGATTTCCTTGGTCATGTGGTCAGTGAAATAGGGATACATGTGGACCCCTCCAAAATCAAGGCAATAGAAAACTGTTCAGCACCTACAACACCGATGGAAATCCGGCAATTCTTAGGGCTTGCTGGATACTACCGAAGATTCATCCAAAACTTCTCCAAGATCGCTAAACCGCTCACCACCTTGACTCAAAAAGGTGTGATGTTTAAATGGGAAGATAAACAAGAAGTTGCCTTCCAAACGTTAAAACAAGCCCTGTGCAGCGCACCGATCCTGTCTCTGCCAGAAGGAACCGAAGACTTTGTAGTCTACTGCGACGCATCAAACCAGGGGCTGGGTGTGTATTAATGCAGCGAGGAAGGGTCATTGCCTACGCATCGAGGCAATTGAAAACGCACGAGGTCAACTACGCCACGCATGACCTCGAATTGGGAGCAGTAGTGTTCGCCCTAAAGATCTGGAGGCACTACCTTTACGGAACAAAGTGTATTGTCTTTACCGATCACAAGAGCCTTCAGCACATTCTCAACCAAAAGGAGCTCAACATGAGGCAAAGACGATGGGTAGAACTACTGAATGATTACGAGTGTGAGATTCGTTATCACCCAGGTAAGGCAAACGTAGTAGCAGATGCCTTGAGTCGAAAGGAATACTCTAGGCACCGAGTAAAGTCATTAACGATGACAATCCATTCACACCTGTCCACACAAATCAAAGAGGCTCAACTGGAGGCCTTGAAACCGGAAAATGTGACGGGTGAGGCATTAAGAGGAATGGATAAAAACCTAGAAGTCAAAGACGACGGAGTACGTTACCTCATGAACCGAATCTGGACACCGAAGTTCGGTGGTTTCCGAGACGTCATCATGAACGAAGCACACAAGACTCGATACTCCATTCACCCAGGTTCAGATAAGATGTATCTGGATCTCAAGAAGTTGTACTGGTGGCCAAACATGAAATCCGAAATTGCTACCTATGTAGGCAAGTGTTTGACTTGCGCCAAGGTCAAGGTAGAATATCAGAAACCCTCAGGACTACTATAACAGCCTGATATACCTGAGTGGAAGTGGGAACGGATGACCATGGACTTCATAACCAAGCTACCTAAGACCACGGGCAGGCTTGATACCATATGGGTAATCGTAGACAGATTGACCAAATCAGCACACTTCCTGCCGATAAAAGAAACCGACAAGATGGAGAAACTGACTAGGACGTACATCAAAGAGATTGTACGACTGCATGGCGTGCCAAAATCCATTATCTCAGACAGGGATAGTCGATTTACCTCGCGATTCTGGCAATCACTTCAGAAGTCCTTGGGAACTAGGTTGGACATGAGTACAGCCTATCACCCACAAACCGACGGGCAAAGTGAGAGAACCATTCAGACGCTAGAAGACATGCTTATGGCATGTGTGATAGACTTTGGTAAAGCTTGGGATACCCATTTACCACTTGTCGAATTCTCGTACAATAACAGTTATCACACTAGCATCAAGGTTGCACCATTTGAAGCCCTCTATGGCCGCAAGTGCAGGTCACCTCTGTGCTGGGCTGAAGTGGGTGACACGCAACTAGCTAAGGGACAAGTCCCTAATAGCACCCTCACTGACCTGGAGATAATAAGGGAAACTACAGAGAAGATAGTTCAAATCCGAGAACGATTAAAAGCTTCTAGAGACAGACAGAAAAGTTACGCGAATAACAGACGAAAGTCCTTGGAATTCCAGGTTGGAGATCGCGTGTTATTAAAGGTCTCACCCTGGAAGGGTTTAATACGTTTCGGCAAACGAGGAAAGCTGAACCCTAGATACATCAGACCATTCGAGATCCTCGCTAGGATTGGCCCGGTAGCTTACAAGCTTCACCTACCACAGGAACTTAATAACGTACATCCTACCTTCCACGTATCGAACTTAAATAAATGTCTATCCGACGAGACCCTCGTGATACCACTCGACGAAATTGAAATCAACGAGAGTCTCCACTTCGTGGAAGAACCGGTAGAAATCATGGATTGATAGATCAAAAGAACAAAGCAAAGTCGTATTCCCATTGTGAAGGTCCGCTGGAACGCTAAACGAGGACCCGAGTTCACCTGGGAATGCGAGGATCAGATGAAACAAAAGTATCCACATCTCTTCCCAAATTCTTGAAGTCCCAGTCAAAACGCTAAATTCCGGGACGAAATTCCTTCTAACGGGGGGATGATGTGACAACCGTCAAATTCTGGTCAATTCAAAGTCAAATAAAGTCAACAAGTCAAAACCGGTCAACTCTACTAACTCTTGTATACTAGGGTTTACGTTATGTAATTATTGTACAACTCGCTATTTTAATAAGAAGTCATCACTTGGAAAGTTCGTATGTGTAGGATTCTTGAGCCCTAATCGGAGTAAGTGATGAAGCAAAGCGATAAAACACTATTACATACCCTTCGGGGGTGTGTAAGACTCTTAAACATGGCTTAACGGGGTTTACGGACCTTGCGTTACAAAGCCAAACACTCAAAAAGGTCACAAAAGAAGTCTCTCCCAATCTCTTTCACTCTATCTCTCCCTATCTGAAATATTTCCCAAATCTCTCCAAGTATGTGAAATCTCTCCCAAATCTCTCTAAGTATGCCAAATCTCTCCAAGTATGTGAAATCTCTCCCAAATCTCTCCAAGTATGTGAAATCTCTCCCAAATCTCTCTAAGTATGCCAAATCTCTCCAAGTATGTGAAATCTCTCCCAAATCTCTCTAAGTATGCCAAATCTCTCCAAGTATGTGAAATCTCTCCCAAATCTCTCTAAGTATGCCAAATCTCTCCAAGTATGTGAAATCTCTCCCAAATCTCTCTAAGTATGCCAAATCTCTCTAAGTATGCCAAATCTCTCCAAGTATGTGAAATCTCTCCCAAATCTCTCTAAGTATGCCAAATCTCTCCAAGTATGTGAAATCTCTCCCAAATCTCTCTAAGTATGCCAAATCTCTCCAAGTATGTGAAATCTCTCCCAAATCTCTCTAAGTATGTCAAATCTCTCTAAGTATGTCAAATCTCTCCCAAATCTCTCTCAACTTCTTATAATCACTCGGGGCATCCCGACCCTTAATTTAGTCGAAAATCGCTCGAAAACGGAAGTTTACGCGAAAAACAGCCTTAAGGAGCCGAACCCTCTTAAGGAGTCGAACCCTCTTAAGGAGCCGAACCTTCTTAGGAACCGAACCTCTCTTAAGGAGCCGAACCTTCTTAGGAACCGAACCTCCCTTAAGGAACCGAAACCTCTTGAGAACCGAAACCACCTTCCTGAACCGAACCTACTAAGAGACCGAAACTCCACCTTCGGTTCGAGAGTGCCACCTTCGGTCCGAGAATACACCTTCGGTCCGAGAATACTACCTTCGGTCCCTTCTGATGAGTCGCCTGCAAGATCTCTCGGTTCCAATACAACCGAACCCTACTCTCGGTTCCCATCTACTTTCGGTTCTAGTGGCTAGGACCGAACCTCCGACCCTGAACTTCGGAAATTCGCAACTTTTATCCGGTTTTCAATATTTTTAGCGTTTTGAGCCCGTTTTTTGTGGTTTTAACGCGGGATTTTCACCCAAACTTATATTTTGACATATAAGACCCCATATTTCCATAATCTAATCACATTTTGAGGGTAATCAATATCTAAGACTAAAAATATAGTGGGTAAGATATGGAGTGGAGTGTTGACTTATCCTTTGGGCAAGGACACAAGTCACCTCCCATACCCACTCCAAGACCATCCCCAGTTACTATTCCACCATAGCTGGTCATTTCATTGTCCTTTTTCCCACTCTTTTCAGCCAAATGCCTTGACACAAGGATAGTAAGACCCTCATCTCTCCTCCCATTTCACTCACACTTCACCAAAAAGCAAAAACTCATTCTCTCTCACTATCTCTCTCTAATCTCGAAAAGTCCAAGGCTGATCACAAGCTCTTCATCTACTCCTAGTAAGTAATATCACTCCTCACATGATTATTTCTCCTTCTTTCTACTTAAATCATGGATATCTTACACAAACATCATCATATGTGTGTTAGATCTTCGAATCTTCAAGCACCTTCTAAGTGTTCTTGAGTTGAACACCTCCTTTCTTCATCATCCATCCTCTGAAATCACACAAGGTGAGTTCATACCCCTATCTTTTCATGTTTTTCTTAAGTTTTAAGGGGGGGGAATACAAGTTAAAACACCAAGAACACAACTAAACTCACCCAACAGCTTTCATCAGAAAAGTTTAACTCCATTCACTGACTGTTTTGGTCAGCTTAAACATTTTAGTTTTCAAAACTGTATTATGTGCAAATAGTTCAGGTTCATACCTTTAAAATGACTACTTTCACATCACCATACGATTTTTCTACAACTTATGGTGATTTTTACAAAACTGTCTATCATTTCAAGAACAAATCCGGACCAGTCTGTGAATATGGACTTTTTCACACAAGTGAGAAGCCACTAAAAATCATAATAAAATTTATGAACATACTAGACACATTTTCCAAACTCTCAGAATTTACAGATTCTGATTTGGACTTTTGATGATTTTTCTATAAATCTTCTAAGAACAGGAATAGAAATGTTAACACTAGAAAAATGTTATCTATTTCACTTACACCTTGTAACTTGTTGAGCAAGGTGTGTATCATTATGTGTTATATTATATGTCATTTTGTCTTGGTAAATAGACATACAACAGAAAACAAATGGATTTTTACCTCCACAAATATGGTAATTTATTTAAAATAAACAAAGTTTATATCCATTGCATTCAAACATTTTGATAAACTATTGTAAGTATAGTTTATGTTCACTACTACTACTATCATTTGATAAACTATAATAGGTATAGTTTATGATGCACTACACAACAAGTTCATTACTAGAGGTTTCATTTACACAAAAAAGGGTTTTCATTCACCACACGTAAATCCGTTAATGACTAATTGTGAGACATTCGCTTCATGTTACTTTTCAAGTAATGCACCATAAGTCCTGTATTGTAACCAGGGTATCTTTGAGGGAGAGCGTGATAGTTGTGTATAGATCTATATTGGGATTGACACCCCACACCTTGCTGTTAGCTACAGTAGGACCTCGAGGTCTACGGGTGACAAATGTCATAACAGTTCCGACGCCTGAAGAACATCGTTTCAGGCCATCTAGGTCATAGTATGGTTATAATAACTCACATAAAGTATTAACAACTCATAGGAATTACGAGAATTTCATTAAATCAAACGAGTTTATGTCAATTTAAACTTGCATTGTTTTGCTATAAGTATGGAAATTACTTGTACATTTTGGCCTTTGGATTTAAGGCTGCAATTCACGCTCTAAGGAAAATATTGGATTTTTCTGGAACAAACATTACTTTTACAAAGGAAAAGGGTTTTCATCACTACATTCAAAAGCTTATGAACTCACCAACTTAATTGTTGATACTCTTTCAAACTACTTGTATTCTCAGGGAATAAATAAACAGGTAAACAAGCGCTTTTGAGGATGGGACGTTAAGGCGTCAAACATTTCATTTTTGTCAACATAATGTAATTGATTTGGAAACATGTAAACTTACTATGGTGTAACTTTTTCAATTATATGTATGTTGGTTGTGTTTACTTTGATCACTATTGCAATTGTTGTTATGATACTATACATGAAGTCCTCCACCCCCGGACGTTTCCGCCATCCTTGGTTTGGGGGTGTGACACCTTAGTTGTCCACTTCATGTTTATTGGGCCTGGAATATACCTTATATGTTTTTCTTTTTCGCGTAAATTCGATTAAGGATCTAGTGAGACGTGTCGGTTGACACCTATTGAGTGTACAATCATAGCCTGTAGTTATAACTAGAGTCTCCTGGAGGGAGAGCGGGAGTTTGTTTATAGATCTATACGGGGGTGACACCCCACACTTGAGCTGTTCGCTACAGTTAGACTAGGCCAGTCTAGGGTGACAAAAACCTTACCTTATTCCGTCGGCGTCCAAAAACGCCATGACAGGCGAAATTGTCATTATCTAGTATGGTTATAACGACTCACTTAGAGGAATTAACGTTATAAAATTTATGGGAAACCATCTTTTGTTTGATAACACGGTAATATACTCGCGTTGGTACTCAATTACGGGTGTTGAGTTTCCAGCATTCTCATAGACGGACAACATCGGGTTGTCTGGGGTTATTCTCTTTATATTCTCACAAATAATAACGCACATGCATTAATACAAGATCGGACACAAACATTTCAAACTGTTCTTAAGAAAATATCGGATTTTCTGGTGTTTACAAAGTGATACAAAACATTTTACTTAAACATGCTTATGAACTCACCAACATATTTATGTTGACCTTTTCAAATTAACTTGTATTCTCAGGAAACCGTTGAGCAGGTTGGTCAGCCAGATTACATGGATATTTTGTTATGCATGTCTTCATCATACTTTGAATGTTTTGGCATGTAATATTGAAATACAATATTTGATGTAAACCAATGACAGTTGTAATATTACATGTGATGATGATGATGTAATGTTTCAATTATATACTCTGTGATGATACTACTAAAATGAAGTCACCCAAGCCCCCGGACGTTTCCGCCGTCTGGTTCGGGGGTGTGACAGATTGGTATCAGAGCATTGTTTATAGTGAACTGGCATATCTAGTCATACAAGATATGCAACTATAAATACAATGGGACTAAAACACTCTGAATAAAATACATACCTAAGTGTGCATTAATACTATAACCCTAAAATTCTCTGGAGGAAATGGAACACCGTGATTAAACCCGGACAGTTATGTAGTCGTATTGGGGGTAAATATAACCTGCTCAACTATATTTATTCCAAATACGACCAACATGTGTCTGGGAGTGATCATGTTGGGAAATGAATCTAAAAACTTACCTCGTATCCAAAAAGCTCTAAGGAACTCAAACTTAACAATTAAAAATACTATAGGAGTATTTGAAATGTTATCTACGTACACTCTCCTTACACACTTCTCACCCCTCAGTTTCTCGTGCAGTCGTCATGGAAGAAGTCCAACAAGGTATCCTTTACTATCAGGCCCTGGTGGCCAATGGGTTGATTGAAGGAGAACCCGTTATGGGTCAGGAGGCAGATCCAGGTGTAGGACCTGATTAATTGATTACACTACTCATGGAGTCGTTACGCTGTCAGACTTTATTTTCCTTCGTGTATTGTATGCCTTATAAAGACAAATTTTCATGTACTCAAAATATTATCTTTAATGAAAACAGCTATATATTTTCTCATGATGTTGTTATTTGTTATGTGTTCTATTACTTTTATTACATATTGATTGTATGCACTCACTTACTCACACACAATCGAATCACTGAAATTGTTCTATAATTAAGGAATCGCGAAACTAGAATGCACTAAATATTCAACATCTTTCCGTTCCATGACAGAAGATGCCTCAGAGACCAAATCGCGGAAACAACACAACACCAACACCACCGGAGATAAACTCAGCCGCGTTCCAAGCGGCGGTGTCAGCTGCGGTCAACGCAGCACTGGCACAGATTCACAACGGAAATAACGGTGGAGGTAACGGGCAAGGAGCCGGAAGTTCAAACCAGGGGATGAACCAAGGACCCACAAGGACCTGTACCTACAAGGATTTCACGAATGCCAAGCCTCGAACCTTCAACGGGACGGGAGGCGTGATAACTCTAAAAAGATGGATAGAAAAAGTGGAATCAGTATTTGAGATCTGCAGATGCCCTGAGGAGTGAAAGGTAAAGTTTGCAGCTTGCACATTCGTCGATCAAGCTATTTCTTGGTGGAATGGTCGCGTGGAGGCCATGACACTCCCAGTGGCGAACGTCATGCCATGGGAGGAGCTTAAGGAAATTCTAATGGCAGTGTACTGTTCAAGGGGAGAAATCCAGAAGATGGAGCAGGAACTGTGGAATCTCACAGTCCAAAACTCCGACATCGATGCTTACATCTCGAGGTTCAGTGAGTTATCACTCCTGTGTCCAGGCATGATCACGTCTGTAGGAAAGAAGATTGAAAGGTTCATCTGGGGATTGACCTCTCCGATTCAAGGAAATGTAATTACAGCAAAGCCTGGAACGTATGATAGTGCTAAAAGATTAGCCAAGAAGTTATACGACCATGGCAACAAGAAAGGCGCCAAAGCTGGGGAGACTGAAGACAAGAAAGAAGGAAAATACAACAAGAAAAACAAAGACAACAAGCGAAAAGGGCGACAAAACCACGAGTCATTGAAAAAGCAACAAACTGTAGCAGTCCACGCTGCTACTGCTCAGGTTGCCTCAACACCACATGCTCCAGTCTCAACCATGCAAACCATGACCAGGCAATACACGGGAACTCTGCCCAAGTGTAACAAATGAAACTACCACCACTATGGGGAATGCAGAGATATGTAGTGTACAAGTTGAAACCGTAAGCGCCATATCGCACGATACTGCAGATCTCAGCCCTAACAAAACCAACAGCCAAACCACAACAACAACAACAACAACAACAACAACCGCAACAACAATAACAACAATAATAACGTTGGGGCTAGTCACACGTGTTATGGATGTGGAGGAACCGGTCATTTCAGACGTGATTTCCCCAAGGCCAACAACCAGGGGGCAGGAGGATCAGGAAGGGTCCTGACGTTGGGTCAAGGTGAAGCAGTTCAAGACTCGACAGTTGTCACTGGTACGTTCCCACTTAACAACACTTACGCATGCATTTTATTCGACAGCGGAGCCGAGCGGAGCTTTGTTAGTAACAAATTCAAACACTTACTAAAACAACAACCCCAGAAGCTAAATGAAGCCTTCACGGTGGAGATGGCTAATGGGAAAACATAAACAACCAAAGATGTTTATGTAGGGTGCACATAAACACTAAACGACCACTCATTTCGAATATATTTGATGCCAGTAAATATTAGGAGTTTTGATGTGATAATCGGCATGGATTGGTTAAGCCCCCATCATGCTGATATTATGTGTCACGAGAAGGCCGTTCGCCTTCACCTCCCTAATCATGAAACCTTAATAATGTATGGTGATAAACCTGGCGCCAATCTTCGTCTTATCTCGTGCATCAAGGTACAGAAGTGCCTGCACAAGAAAAACTATGCTTTCCTCGCCCATGTTGTGGATAAGGCCAAAGAAGAAATAAACATTAAAGACATCCCAGTAGCATGCGACTTCCCGGATGTATTTCCTAAAGACCTTCCAGGAATACCCCCAGAAAGGCAGGTCGAATTCCGAATCGACCTAATACGAGAAGCCACATCAATTGCCAAATCACCCTACAGGTTAGCTCCCGCCGAAATGCGGGAGTTATCCAGTCAATTAAGCAAATTGTTGAGAAAAGGATTCATCAGACCAAACTTCTCACCCTGGGGAGCTCCGGTCTTGTTTGTCAAGAAGAAGGACGAATCCTTCAGGATGTGCATCGATTATAGGGAATTAAATAAGCTCACTGTCAAAAACCGATACCCCCTCCCTCGGATTGACGATCTATTCGACCAGCTTCAAGGAGCTAGTTACTTATCTAAGATAGATCTAAGATCCGGTTATCATCAGCTTCGAGTCCGAAAAGAGGACATTCCAAAAACTGCCTTCCGAACTCGATACGGTCATTACGAATTTGTTGTGATGCCCTTCGGTCTAACAAATGCCCCCGCAGCATTTATGGACCTCATGAATCGAGTCTGTCGCCCATTCCTCGATAATTTTGCAATCGTCTTCATCGATGACATTCTCATATACTCCCGAAGCAAGGAGGATCACGGTCAACATCTCCGTCAAATCTTGGAAACCCTAAGAGCTGAAAGGCTATACGCGAAACTCTCAAAATGCGAGTTCTGGATTCGTAGTGTAAACTTTTTGGGTCATGTAGTAAGGAAGGGATTCACGTAGATCCTTCCAAGATCAAGGTCATTGAAGGTTGGGCGATCCCGAAGACACCAACAGAAATTCGACAATTCTTGGGTCTCGCAGGCTACTACCGAAGGTTTATCCAGAATTTTTCCAAGATAGCCAAACCCCTCACCACCTTGACATAAAAATGTGTATCTTTCAACTGGACGGAAAAGCAAGAAGCTGCCTTCCAAACCTTGAAGCGAGCCCTCTGTAGTGCACCAGTGCTATCCTTACTGGAGGGAACATAAGATTTCGTAGTATACTGCGATGCTTCGAACCAAGGGTTAGGTTGTGTCCTCATGCAGCGTGGAAAGGTGATAACTTACGCATCCAGACAGTTGAAGACGATCTCGAGCTGGGAGCTGTGGTCTTCTCCCTAAAGATTTGGAGGCACTACCTCTATGGTACGAAGTGCACCATCTTCACGGATCACAAGAGCCTCCAGCACATTCTAAACCAAAAGGAGCTGAACATGAGGCAGCGAAGGTGGGTTGAGATGCTAAATGATTATGAATGCGAGATCAAATACCACCCAGGTAAGGCTAACATGGTAGCTGATGCCCTAAGCAGGAAAAAATACTCAGGTCGTCGAGTGAAGACATTATCGATAACCATCCACTCCCACCTAACCTCGCTGATTAAGGAAGCCCAATCCGATGCATTGAAACCGGAGAACGCCACAAATGAAACGATGCGTGGGATGGATAAAAACCTCGAAGTCAGAGAGGACGGAGCTTACTACTTCATGAATAGAATCTGGGTCCCAAAATTTGGGGGATTCAGAGAGATAATCATGAACGAGGCTCATAAGACGCGATATTCCATCCATCCAGGTTCAGATAAGATGTACCTGGATATTAAACAACATTATTGGTAGCCAAATATGAAGGCAGAGATCGCCACTTACGTGGGCAAGTGTCTCACTTGTGCCAAAGTGAAAGTGGAGTATCAAAAGCCCTCGGGATTATTACAACAGCCAGTGATACCCGACTGGAAATGGGAAAGGATTACCATGGACTTCATAACCAAATTACCTAAGACATCAGACGGATTGGATGCTATCTGGGTGATTGTCAATAGGTTAACCAAATCCGCCCATTTCCTGCCAATAAAAGAACCGTACAAGATGGAAAGATTAACACGAATCTATATAAAAGAGATCGTCAGACTTCATGGGGTTCCAGTATCTATTATCTCGGATCGGGATAGTAGATTTACTTCATAATTTTGGCAGTCACTCCAGAAGGCAATAGGAACACAACTTGACATGAGCACTGCTTACCACCCTCAAACTGATGGCCAGAGCAAACGAACCATCCAGACCCTTGGAGACATGCTCTGAGCCTGTGTGATCGATTTTGGCAAGTCATGGGATACCCACTTGCCTTTGATTGAATTCTCGTACAACAACAGCTATCACACAAGTATAAGGGTTGCTCCTTTTGAGGCCTTGTATGGTCGCAAATGTAGATCGCCTCTCTGTTGGGCTGAGGTGGGTGACACCCAGCTGGAAAAAGGGCAATCACCGAGCAACACTCTTACAGGACCGGAGATCATTCGAGAAACAATAGAGAAGATAATCCAAATCAAAGCCCAACTTCAAACATCGCGTGACCGACAAAAGAGCTATGCTGATAAATGACGGAAACCTCTAGAATTCCAAGTCGGAGATCGGGTACTATTAAAGGTCTCTCCCTGGAAAGGAATGGTCCATTTTGGAAAACGGGGAAAACTAAACCCACGATACATCGGGCCGTTCAAAATTCTAGCCCGAGTTGGTCCGGTGACATATAAGCTGCAGCTACCTGCGGAGCTCAGCAACGTATACCCCGTATTCCACGTCTCAAATCTGAAAAAGTGCTTATCAGATGAAACTCTTATCATTCCTCTGGAAGAGATTGAAATAAACGAGAATCTCATGTTCGTCGAAGAACCGGTCGAGATTAGGGATGAAAGTGGGTCCAAACCCGGACCCGGAAAACCCGGAACCGTTTAACGAAATTTTATAGAACCGGAAACCGGACCGGTATATAGGAACCGGTTCCGGTTCGGTTCCGGGTACGGTACCGGGTAAAGTGGGTCTAGAACCGGAAAACCCGGAAACATCATAGTGGGTAGGTTGGAACCGGATAAAGTGGGTTTAGAACCGGAAAACCCGAAAAAACCGAATTTTTTTTGGCAATTACTTCATACTTAGTGGGTTAAACTTTGAAAATTTTCATATTGATATCCCGACTTCGGGGGACTGTAAGGCATTGAATATGAATCCAAAATTGACAAAATTATAGTCTAAACTCATGTACAAACTCTAAAATATACTCCAGAGAAAAATACATGTCAACCCGACTTTAAACGAATGATATATGCATGTGTTAATGTTTTCACATAATACAAAGTACAAAAACAAATAGCTGAAAAAGTTAAAAATTTTCAGCTTTGATATCCCGACTTCGGAGGACTGTAAGTCATTGAATATTAAATCAAAAATGACAAAATTATAGTCTTAAATCATGTACAAACTCTAAGCTACAAGTTGGAAAAAACCTCATGTCAATCCGACTTCAAACGAATAAGATATGCACATTTTAAAACTTTCACAGAATACAAAAAAGTTGAAAAACTAAAAACTTCCAACTTTGATATCTCGACTTTAGGGGACTGTAAATCAATGAATATAAAACTAAAAATAATAAATTTATAGTCTAAAATCATCTACAAACTCTAAACTACACATTGGAAAAACCGTATCTCAATCCGGCTTAAAACGAATGAGATATGTATGTTTTAAACGTTTCACAAAAACCGGTTCCGGTCCCTAAAAATGGTTTCGGTTCCTAACACCGGTTCCGGTTCTTAGACCCAGTTTACCCGGACCCGATGGACCCGAACCCGGATTACCCGGAACCCGGATAAAGCCAATTTTTAAACCCGGATCCGGAACTGGTTCTATATATTACGGTTCTAACGGTTCCGGTTTCGGTCCGATTCCGGTTCCGGTCCGATTTTTCGGTTTTAAATCCCATCCCTAGTCGAGATAATGGATAGGGAAGTGAAGCGTACGAAACAGAGTCAGATCCCGATTGTGAAGGTTCGATGGAACGCTAAGCATGGACCGGAATTCACTTGGGAACGCGAAGACCAGATGAAGCAGAAGTACCCTCACCTATTCTCTCGTTCATAGTTCTATCTTTCAAAAGAATTTCGGGACGAAATTCCCTCTAACGGGGGGATGATGTCACAACTAGCATTTTTAGCTAGGAAATTCTGTTTTCATGTAAACATCGACTCTTGTAAAACTTGTAATCTAAGTGGATATCATGTTCTATGCTCAATCAAAAACATCCATTTGAATCAAAACTCCTGAGGGAAGTCCAAAAACCTAACTTAATACATCTCAGATACTTAATTATGGGTTTGAAACCCTAATGTTCCGGTTCAAACTCAGTATGGACCAGGATCCTCTTACTGGGCCTAATAGGCCAGTAAACTTTTCATTTGATGATTTTGGGCCAAAGAACCCCATTTGGGCTCTAATTGGACCCACATTCATCAAACCATAGCATTTGGGCCTAAAATAACTCACTTTATTATCATGGGCCTAATGGGTCGTAAATGGGTTCATAAGCCCTATTGGGCCGTAAACCCCATTCCTTCCTCATTTTTGGGCCGTAAACCCCATTCCTTCATCACCTTTGGGCCGTAAACCCATAAGAAGGGCCCAATGGACCGAGAACCATCTTATTGGGCCTATTATCTTGAAAACGTTCAATATTAGCCCAAGTTTTCCTTTTTGCTCTTACTTCTACCTCTCATTCTCGGTTATATATATATATATATATATATATATATATATATATATATATATATATATATATATATATATGTGTGTGTGTATAAAAAAAAGAGAAAAACCCAATTAATCAAAACTTGACACCTCAAAATGGACTAGAGGTTATCTAGGCAAATTATCCCTCAAGTATCAAGAAAATCTCATGTATCTATGCATAATCCATCACCTCTCTCTCTCTTCTTCCTTCTCTTCTTATTTTCGGCCAAACTTCCCCTCACTCATCACTCTTCATTCCAACTTCAAAACCCTACTAAATTACTTTCAAAACCATTTTGTAATCAACTGAAACCTAAATCACATTCCAACCATTCCAACCATTTAAAGACAATCATAAAAAATGTTGTCAATGGGTAATATAGTCATTTTGTACTATCAGTTAGATGCAAAATCAAACAGCAAGTTTCAGTCAGAAGTTTACTCAGTCAGAACTTTGAACTCGATCAGCTTCTAACCCAGTCAGCTCTAACTCAATGGACAACTATCAAACGACCCCTAACTTATTCTCTTATCCATTTCACTATTATTGTTTCGCACTACCATAAGTACTTAACGTGTAACTAAACCTTTGAGGATGTTAATTGATTCTTCAATGTTTCATTATGTAAGTTTTTATTAAGAAAACCCAAAGTATTTCCATAAAAAAGCAAAAACAATCCCAACCTTAGTATTTCGTTTCAATTAAACTAGAAAATATTTTCAATACTTAATTCAATTAAAATATCATCAAATTAAATAACCTGTTTTCTATGAAATTCACATGTCACACATATGAACGAACTTGCAAAGAATTTCAGCTTAATTTGTGTTGTATGTATTTTCCATATTTTTATTAGAAATGTTTAGGTAGACTTGATTTGACAAACACAATTTATAATCAACTGAAACCTAAATTACATCATCTTATATCAATATAAAAAAAATAAGTTGTTCACCGGACAAAACAAGAAAGAACTAAAACTGAATCTAGAACTAGACCCATGCAAAAGTTTAAACCGCATTCAAATGGAAGATTATAAAATGACATCTTCCAGGTTTGAAAAGTAAAAAACCTAAATAAAACTAGTTCCGTTTGAGATTTGACATGGGTAGACAACCGGTTTTTTAAACTATCTTAAATTTAGATTTTTTTTCTTAAAAATATATAGAACTAAGAATGAATTATATATAAATTTTTAAGAACAACAAATATAAGTTATATAACCGTACACTTTGATTTGACTTTTTTTTATGGGTTTGGACCTATTTTTGCACACCATGAATAATGTTAATGGTTGGAAAAAATAGTAAAATTCGAGATAAACAAGAGAAATAGGCCCAAATCCACCAAGCAAACTCAATCCACCGTGAACCGGTTTTCTGTTGCGTCAAAGAAAACCCGTGAGCTAACTATAAACCGGCTACAGTACTAATTTACTAAAATACTCCTCAATATACATCACTCAGTCTCAGAATAAAGCATATTCTCGGATCCTCTCACCTTTACCAAGGGTACTTCCGTCTTTTCACTAATCTGGCGATCCACAGATTCGATATAAATAGGCGATTCTTATCTGTGTGATCTGCGTTGGACTTTACCTAATCTCATCGGAGTTTTCGAGTTTTCTTTCTCTGCAAGTCGAATTTTTTTGATCAAAATGGGTCGTAAGTTTTTCGTTGGTGGTAACTGGAAATGCGTAAGTATCTGATCTCAGTTCTTGTTGTAAATCAAGCACATGAACGCAAATTTGATCGTGTTTTTAGTTTATCGTCTATGATCTAGTTAGATTCGTGTTTGATGAACTATTCTATTTTTTTAATCGCAAAGTTTTATTTTCACTGTATTGACAAATCTGATTTTCGAGTGAAGTAAGCAGATTCCTCCTTGATGAACTCTTTTAACTTAACACTATACTCTTTTTTCGTTTCATTTTCACTGTATCAACGAATCTGTTTTTCGAGCTAAGTGATAGTAGCCATATGCTCGTATCGAGGTTCGATTGAGTAGATCTTGATATGCACATTTTGGATCCGAATTTAGTTCGAGAAAATGTTTTCTGAAAGGATCAGGTAAAGGAAAATCACAGGATACGCATCAATTAGTACTGATTTGATGATTTCTTGTCTACTTTTCTGCTTAATAATAAATTTACTGGAAATTTATGTCAAATGCATTGAGCATACTTTGCATTTGCTAGATGATGCGATCACGGTTTTATGGATTAGTAAGGCGAGATAAATTTCATTTTGATTATGGATTTAAAAAGTGATAAGTTTGATTAAAAAGTCAACAGTGATGATCTGATTTCTATACAGAAAGAAACATACTCTTTGAATGCAATGGTGTTTCTCTGTTTTAGTGTTAACGTATACTTACTTGTGGTAGGATATAATATGAGTATTGAATTTGGAAATCTCATTTTGCTGATTTGATATTTCATTTGGTAGAATGGAACTGCCGAGGATGTGAAGAAGATTGTGGCTACACTTAATGCTGGTCAAATTCCATCCACCGATGTTGTTGGTAAGTAACCTACATATGATATCTGCCCCAAGTTCTTCGTGAAGGCATAGATCTTATATGTATAACCTCTGAATCTTGTAAGGTATTCATCTTATGTCTCAATTCTCAACAATCCTTTATTCTTGCAGAGGTGGTGGTGAGCCCTCCTTTTGTGTTTCTTACCTCTGTTAAAAGTGAATTGAGGCCTGAAATCCAAGTTGCAGCTCAAAATTGTTGGGTTAAGAAGGGTGGTGCATTCACCGGTGAGGTTAGGTATGTTTCAAAGTGTCATTTACCATCCATTTTTTTTTTTTTGCTAAAACTTTTCAATTTCCTATTTATGATTTGTTCTTCTTGATTCTTACTAAATACTGAAGATGGTTTTCTATATTTTCAGTGCTGAGATGCTTGCCAATTTGGGCATCCCTTGGGTCATCCTAGGTCACTCTGAAAGGAGAGCCCTATTGAATGAAACTAATGAGGTACCCTTTTCGTTGTGTAGATTTTACTCAGCCTATTCAAATCAATACACACTTTTCCTTGTGAACATCTTAATCAGTGTTGTATGCAAGTTACTGAAAAAGTTTTTTTTTCTTTTTATTTTTTCATTCAGTTTGTTGGAGACAAGGTTGCATACGCACTATCTCAAGGTTTGAAGGTTATTGCTTGTGTTGGGGAGACTCTTGAGCAACGAGAAGCTGGAACCACCATGGAAGTTGTTGCTGCACAAACCAAGGCAATTGCTGGTAATTATTTTAAAACTAAACTTGCTTCTACTGTACACCATTATGTGTGTCAAAAATCAAAATCTTGTTTTATCTTGATATAATAAGTAACTTGCACACAAAAGTTATGATTTCGGTGTTTAATGCAAGAAATCACAATGTCTTTTCTATGTCACTTGTGATTTTGATTTTGGTAATTTTTTTGTTGCAGATAAAATCTCAAGTTGGGACAATGTTGTTTTGGCTTATGAGCCAGTTTGGGCTATTGGAACCGGAAAGGTTGCATCTCCAGCTCAGGCTCAAGAAGTAAGTGGGACCCAAATATAGTTTCTGCCTTCTAATAATTCACTTGAGCATCACAGAATCATCATCATATATAAATCTTCCTTTTTTATGCTAATTATAGCAACATACTTGCATGTTTTAAACATAATAAATAGTAAGAATTTAAGTTTCATTTCTCAACTTCCAATGTAACAGGTACATGCAGGATTGAGGAAATGGTTTAGTGACAATGTCAGTGCTGAAGTGTCTGCTTCAACCAGGATTATCTATGGAGGTATCTTTATTTTTCCACCTTGTCATTAATGATGTGTTTTGGGTGGAATTGGAATTTGTGATTTGGTTTCATGGACAGATATGTAAAATCACAATGTATTTTCATATTTTTATTTAATTTTGGTCTAAAAACATTGGCATGACAATATGACATTGACATTGCAGGATCTGTTAGTGGTTCCAATTGCAAGGAATTGGGAGGACAAACAGACGTTGATGGTTTCTTGGTTGGTGGAGCTTCCCTCAAGGTAAATTCTTGCTCTCTTTTTTCTTAATCAACTATTTTCTATAATGATCAAATCTTTGTAATTATTTTTTGAAAAAGTCCAAGTTAAAACTAGGGAGCAAAATTTCAAATTCTCATTTTGTTCTAATTGTTTGTTTGGTCTATTATAATAGCCGGAGTTCATTGACATCATCAAGGCTGCTGAAGTGAAGAAGAGTGCATAAGTTTTTTTGTACAATTCGCCAAGGTTTTTTTTAGTAATTGTATTTTGTTGTTTGAAATAAGCATATGACAAATGTTTGGTGAGCACTAGATGCTACAAGTGACACCATGTGGTTTTTTGGTCAATAACTCAGCACTACGTTGTTCCTTTTTGTGAAAAGCTATGAGATGGGTGATATAAGAACCACCAGAAGTTGATAATTTTATAGTCTGTGTAGACATTTCAGAACCATTTTTTTTGGGTATTTTTCTTTTTGCTTATTCTTATGTTGGCATATATGAATGCATCCTTTTTTGTGTGTTGAGAACTCTTCAAAAACTTCTGTTATTCTGTTGCATTTATGTGTTTGAAAGAATCTTGAGATAAGCATCGCTTGGGACTAGAAATCCACGGGATGAAGGGATCTATAGAAGTGATGAAAAACCTAATTGATAAGATTATTGAACAAAGAATAAAAGTAAGTTTTATTTGTGGAACTCGAGTATCTGAAAGAGCTTTCCAATTAATCCTTAATTGTCAAAATACGATCAGGCAACGATGAATAGTGAATTTCTCATGTTGGTGCTTAGACCAAAGGGTGTGGTGCCATAGAAATCATATTTTTTTTTCTCGTCATTGTGGTTTTTTTGCCACAAACTAGGTCTGGTGTCATTTTTTTTAACAATATAATTTAAATAAAAATTTCAATTTTAATATACAAAAGATAACATTTCATTACTTAAAAATAAAAAACCTTGCATTACTTAATATATATATATATATATATATATATATATATATATATATATATATATATATATATATATATATACCCTAATCTAATAAATATGTAGATTTTTGTCACGTGTCATTCTTTCTTTAAGCCCTCCCAATCGATTTTTCCCGCTCAAAATACCAAAGTGATTTTCCCCAAATGCCCTCTGCTTCAGCTTTAATATTGACGTTTGAATTGATATACAAAATTATCGGCAATCAGTTTCGAATTCGATAGCAAGAAATCAGCAATTTCATATCAAGAAATAAGGAATCATAATCATATCTAAACTTAATCACATGTGTTTTGCATCTAATCTATCTGCTAGGTTTTCTTTTTGAATAGGGATAAAATAAGTAGGAAACACATCTATATTTTTTTCTTTGTTTATTAGTAAGTGCTGAAGCTTTTGAGCTTTACTGGATTTCTTTGTTTATTAGTAAGTGCTGAGACTTTTGAAGATCCTCACTTGGTTGTTTACTGGATTTCTTTGTTTATTAGTAAGTGTTGAGACTTTTGAAGATCCTCACTTGGTTGCTCACTTGCTTGCATCCTCACTCTGTGGGAATTTTACTACCATTTATAGTGCATCAATCTTGATTTCTTGCAAGTTTTGGTGATAACTGTCATCGATTACCAATGGAATTTGAGGGTACAGGCGAAGAGCCAAGATTACTTTAGGTAATTGATGAATATAGTAAAGATAGTTTCAAATACATGATATCTTAATTTTCTCATTTTCTTTGAATTTCATTTACCTGCAGATATGCAATGATGCTAAATTCTTATGCTTTTTGGATACCCACTTTTGAACTGTGAGTAAAGTATAATGGGCATAGCTATGATAGAAAGAACTTTAAGGATGGATGGTTCAGGAAAGATCTCAAATTAGTGATGTAATTTTAATTGATAATGCTTTAGGGAAGATCATTTTTTCTGTATTTGTCCCAGTTTTGCTTATTGGTATACCCAAGTTGTAGATTGCAAGGATGGTATACCCTTCCTTACTCCTTATTTTTTTTACTACTATGAGGAATAGTGTTGAGGGTTATTATATGGTACTAATGGTAGTGTCTTGCAATATTTTTGTCAGGTGGAAAGGTTGTGATGAATTTGGACACTTTTACCCTTTATTCCGAGGTATGACGTATGAATTCATCACTTAATGTGTATTTTTCATATTTTCTAATAACTTTATATAAATTTTCATCCAAAACCTAGAATTGATTTTACATTGAAAGGTGTTGATGGAAGTTTAACCCCATTCCTGGACTTGCTGAAATGATTGATGTAAGTTTGATTATAAATGGTAACATTTGTTTTTTATTTTTTGTAGGATATTGTATATATATATATATATATATATATATATATATATATATATATGCTTCAATGGCCCAAATTGTTGTTGTCACATGGATACAATGTGATATTGGTTTTCAATTAGTTTGCAAATTCTGGTGGAATCCTACACAATCGGAATTTGTGGTTCCATCCCATCTTGTGTTTGGTTGTTAAATTGATGGAATCCAATTCCACCAACTTCCTTCAGTTTCCAAGTTTAATGCTTTTCACAAGTCCTAGATATAGTTTGAATGAATTCAATTCAATTCCATTCTTTCTTTTTTCATTTATAAAAAAGAAAACTATCCTCTTTATATATTGAAAAAAATAACTAAGTTAAATTATAAAATTGTTTACATTTTATTATTGAATTTCGTTTCATACCCTACCAATGACGGATTACAATTCCTTCATAATCAAATTTCCTCATATTCAAATTTCCATTCCTCCCGGAAACATTTTGCGATTCATTCCAGCAAATAGATTTGAATATTGTTGCTTTTTTTTATTGCAAACCATTTATTATGTATTAGTTTTGCTATTTTAATTTGGCAATCCGTGTATCACACGGGTTTTAACATAGTATATATATATATATATATATATATATATATATATATATATATATATATATATATATATATATATATATATATATATATACATAGCATAAAAAACCACACAACCGATTAGAAATAACTAGAAATTTTAAACTTATTTAGCATAATGTTTTTTAATGTCAGTTTTCATTGCCAAAGCAATTTCGAGCTCTTTTTCGGTCATGTGCAATGTGTCCATCACTAGTACTTTCATGTCACTATCCCTTTGTTTCCGAATCTTGGTTTCGGAAGCAATTTGCAAAAATTTATTTATTCTTTCTTTTATACCCTTCATATCGTCGCCCATTTCTTTCAAGTCATCTAAATCTGTCGTTTTGTATTTGTTTTTGCGTTTTGCTTTGTCCTTTCCCATTAGTCAGGAAGGTGGTGTAACTTGAGCGAGTTCATCATCGTTGAGGTCGAACCCAACACGAGCATCTTATGTAATGTGGTCAGATTCAAATGTTAATGAGCGCTTTGAACCACTATCGATATGCTCGTCGGATGTTTGTTCATTTTCCATTTTTTGTTTTCTTTCACGACATTCCAAAACTCAATAAACTTGAACGCCTTCTTATTTTCTTGATGATATACTTTTAGAGCTTTCTTAAAATCACTTCATCACTTTCTCCGCTTTTTCATTGACATTTCATGTTACACAAATCATTAAACAACATGACTTCCTTGTTTGTTTTCCCCCATTTGAAGTACACTTAATGTTTTGAACGATACTCTGGAAGCTCATTCCTTCGTGGAACCTTTTTGTAACTCGCCTCAAAAAATGGTCATTTTTTTGGTCTTTTCATGTCTTCACATCTTTTGAAATATCGATTCATGATTGTGCTTATACTAACACTTCTTCGGGTTCCCATCCTTTGGTTTCCACCTTCTCTTTTCTTTTACTTGGTGCTTGAGTGGGTTGGGTTTCTCAAACGATTCGGGTTCGGAATCGAAAATGGGTGCTTGAGTTTCTTGAACAAATTCTGGTTGAGATAGAAAATCAAACAGATTAAAATCAGTGTCGGGTACAGTTTGTGTTTGTGTTTGTGTTGGTCGTTGTGAGAATTTGTGTGGATAATACGATAGCATACCATCATTGTGATAAAGCGGAGATGAATAAATCGGTTGGTGGAAGAAGACATGTTGAGAGTTTTGAAAAAAAAAAAGATAGTGAAAGATAGAAGAATTTGATTGTAGTTTGGTAAATTAGGGGTTGTAAAGTTCTATTTATAGGTAAAAAAGATTATAAAAAAAATTAAATTCAAATTTAAAAAAAATGACCGTTCAATGTTGGGAAAAGAGAAAGCAAAAGAGAGAAAGGTGCGACCAAAACTAGCCGCATACGGTGAGACTGCAGAGGAAACCGCATCCACACCCTTTGGTCTTAGACTTACAGAGGATCTTCAACAACCATAAAAAAATAACACCGAGACTTTCAAAGCTAAAAAAAAGTATACATTCAAGAAGCTTATGCGTTTTCCAATCATAGTGCATGCTAGTATGCACACTGAAGTTGTTTTATTACAAACTGTAGTTTTTTTCAAAAAAAAAAAAATTACAAATCTAGCCTAATATCTTAATGACTTTTTAAAAAAAACAACAAAAGAATCCGGTTTTTCTAAAAATAGTCATTGAAATCGTAGGTAGCTAGGCTGACTTGCGATTCTATACCCTCTAGCTGTGATTTTCCTCTACTTGGGCTGCAATTTGTCCCCAATTTCGGCTCATGGCCCGAAAATAAGGTATAAACGTATAGATATAAGAGTTATTTTTTTTTTTAGTTTTAAATTTCCCTTGAAATTGCAGGCCATCTGCGATTTCCTCTTATCTAACTACAATTTCCTCATGAATTTGGATATCTTTTTTATATCCCAATGGTAACAACATGACAAAAAACAATTTTTTTTATGCCACAATAATAATAATAATAATAACGATTCTGAAAGTCAGAATTAATTTACACCTTAGAACTCACATATGTAAGAATTAATTTGGAACCCCTTGGAGCCTATTAAAAGCACTCTTCAAAATCTAATTTCAGCTAGCTGGTGTGCAAATTAATTTACAACTTGCAATGAGATACAGGTCATTACATGGAAAAAATACAACCATGTTTTCTTCCCGTCATTTCATGCTCCCTTATGTGTCAATCAACAGAGACGAGATTCCCTCAGTTACAAAAACAAAGTAATTGCATGACATCCACTAAAAATCTGCAATAAAAATAGAAAATGTTTAAATGTAAGAAATAACAACGTACTTTTATAAATTTATTCTTATTACAGCATTGCATTTTGAAAAATACACCGAATTACACTAATGGCCATCCAAATACAAAGTCATTTCCACTGCTATAATTAATAAAAAAAAAAATTTAAGTTACATAATAGAAAGAAAAGAAATTAAAATGTTACAATAGACAAACAGATAAAAGTAGGTTGCTATTTCTTGCATTTAGTCCGATATTTTTCCACTTCAAAAATCCACCACATATGAAAGGAAACAATAGTCATTCGGTTAGGGTATCCATTTTGACATCTGTCACATCAAGTTGCAGAATTTCAGCCCTACACCCCAGAATAGAACCAATGCTGCAACATTGAAAATTATAATAATAAGAAAATCAGATAAATAGCAATTTACTAAAATTTACTAAATGGTTAAATTACACATCGAAAAGTTGAAAAATAGAAAGTTTGTTGCATTAATTATGTTTGCATGGGTTAATAAAATGGTGAAAGTAGTTGCATTTTTCTATTTGTGGTTAACCCTATGTAAATTTACATGGTTGCCCTTAATACAGAAAATGCTTTAGTGGCATATTTGTCAATATAATGACATGAAATTAAGTGGTTAAGAAAAGTGTTAATGTACCTAGGATTTGTACGTCCAAGATCTCCATGAACAAATTCTTTGATATAAGTTCCAGCCTGTTGATTAAAAAATAAAAGGAAAAACAATAATTATGGATTATATTTTAGATAATATTACAACAACTATAAATTGCATTTTCTTATGGTTATTAATTTGTTTGTATATTCGCATCCACCCATTTAGCAACCAAACACACCATGGAATGGAATCTTGAATTCCAATTCTGTCGGAATACGTCCTTAGTCTTACTATCATCTCTATTCAAACATAACTGAGAAATGAGAATAAAATCATACTTGGGTGCATAGATGAAGTAGAAAATACTGACAACTTCCAGCAATTTTCTCAATTTTCATCCTGCCATTAAAATTTTAAATATTATAAAAAACACATCAAAAAATATTAAATAACATATACAATAAAACTTATAATTTATAGATGCAGAGTTTGTACCAATGAATAGTCTTTTCACGATCCAAAGGACTTCGCCTATGAAGAACCCTAACCGGTGTTCTCTGCAAAACTTTCTGCAATACCCAAGGATTTTAGGGTTTAAAAATACAAGAAATAGCATTGTACTTTCATTGATTTTTATTTTTAATTATTATTATAGTACCTTAATAACATATTTTCATTTTACAATGTTGTATTTTGAAAAACATACCTAAGTACCTAACAATAGCAATATTACTAAAATACAAAACATGTTCCACTCATATAACGAGCTCAATTATTTAAAGTATAATGTGATAATAATAAAAACATATATAATGTTCATCAATAATAATAGATATTTTCAAGGGCCACATATAACTTACCAAGTCCTTGAGCGATGTCACAGCTTCCACATCATCATCACTAATAGGGCGAGATATCCACACTAAAGCAGCATATTGTTTCTAACATTTCACAAGAGAAAATACCCATGTTAAGAGCTAAATGCAAGAAATAGCAATGTACTTTCATTTATTTGTTTATTACAACATCATACTTTCATTTTTTCTATTTTCAATTTTTTTTCTGATTAGCATTGTCTTTTAAAATATATACGCAACTATAGCCTTGTATTGTTGGGTTTTTTTTTTCTTCTTATTAAGATATTGTACATGAAAAATCTACTGAATTATAGCAATGAAAATTTGTTTTGTATTTGGATAATGGGTAGATTTTTCAAAGTACAATGAAAGAAGAATGCCATAAATATAATAAACAAATACACAAAAAGTAGGTTGCTATTTCTACATTTAACCTTAAGTATACTATCAATTACCTGTTTTTCTGCTTCTCCTTCACGCATTAAACTCCATCCTTGACTCCCTACAACCTTGAGATGTCTTACTCTAACCTAGGTACACAATGTACTCAGTATGGATCCAAGTTTTAAATTACTTAGAAGACAATCAAAAGACATAAATGCCCTCAACATCCTCATCATAGAAAATAGCCCTAGAAATCTTTCTTGACCAGTCAAATCCAATGGGACAAAAACAAAAAAAAAATTACAATTTTTTGTTCCATCCAAAAAGGTAGGATAGGGACTCGCTTTCGATTGTGCAAAAGACGTAAATGCCCTCCTCGTCTCATGAGAAAACAAACAGCCCTAAAAAGCTTGTCCATTGTAACAGACATGACCTATATAAGTCCAAATTAAGCCTTACTCACCAGGTTACTTTCCAGACTATTTATCTTGTTTTCCATTTCCTTGATGGATACTTCAGAAGGGACAAAACGGGCATTTTGTATCTCAACCAAAAATGGCCTACCTGACCCCAACATCCTCACCTGAAAAGTACACAGCTTTCATGATCAGATCACCTTACAAAAAAAAGTCTAAAAAATTTACACTGAACAAAGAATGTATACATACATCTATATCCTCTCTCCCAGCAGCATGAAACTTGTAGCTATCACCATTACACATGGGAAGGATATTGCCACCAATAAGCTCCTAAAAAATCAGCCAATTTTTTCACAATTTTAAAAAAATAAAAGATGATTTCTTTTGCAAAATGAAAATTAAGCCAGTAAGTACCTCAACAGATGCCTCTCCCTTCCTTTCTTCATCAATTATCCAACGGGTCTGACTTACATTTCTTGAGAACTAACACAAAAAAAGAGCAGATTTGTTAGTAATATTAATTATTAAGTTTGAGTATCATTAAATTAAGTCAAAATAAACAACATTCAGTGGTATTAATTGCATCTACAACTGATTCCAATCCCTACAAGTCATTATCCATCCATCTGTTTAAACTGTTTCCTTTACTTTTATAGTTATATTATTATCTAAAATCATATTCAGTTAAATTAGGATCCAAAACTTGAAATTTACTTGACCTAAAACATAATTCCAACACCTATATCAGTCTATCAAAGTCAAAAGTTAAAACTTAAAATACCTTGAGATATCGACCACCAATGAAGACAGGTGCCCTAGAACAAACCAATGTCATGTGACAAGGTTGACCAACCTAAGAGAAAAGAGAATAAGACAAGATAAAGGTCAAACACCACAACACAACTCAAACTAATGCTTCATGAGACATTATATTTAGTATTTACCTTTCTCAATGGGGAATTAATGTCAGATACATCACCACTTTGCATTGTCCCATTGCTACATTTAACAAGTCCATTACTTTCATCTGCAATTGATCTTGTTAGTATATATTTTGAATTATACAGTTATTTGTGAGTTGGAAATTTTTTTAAACCTGTTATGTAAATTCAAATAGATGCAAATATAGACTTTGTTAAAATTTGGACAAAGAAGAATAAGTAAACCATACATGCCTGATTTTATTCTTTTATTCCCTTGGTTTTTCCCTGTCCTGTTTTCAGCAGATGTAGCATCAACATGTTCGTATGTCAAACGAATACGAAAATCACTACCACCTGATTTAACACCCTGCAATAATTGAATTTCATAAACAAAAAGCTTTTCTAAAATACCTTACTAAAAAAAATTAATGGAGTTTATCTTTTATATTGGTGTTTTATCTATAACAAGATTCATACACACGTTGAGCATGTAAAAGTCATAAGCATAAAGGAGGAAATTTTCTCCAAATGTGGTAAATATTTGAGGTAAGTCAAATTACCAATAGTTTTTCAAGGGGATGTGTCATAGATAGCTTGAGTGCATCCTTTACTGAAATGTGTTCAGATGAGAATTTCTCTTGAAACCAAACTTCAGAAGCATATTTTTTCTTCAAATACGACCTGAATAAGAAAATAAGAGGGAGTTAATGGTGATGAATTTGCTAGATTGAAAATCTAATTTGAGTTGATTAACTTACAGAATCACTTGTTCATTTTCTGTGATGAGTGTTGGCAACGAGACTTCGAGGGTAAAACTGGGAATTTCATGACCTTTCTCTTTCACACTTTCAGCAACTGCCATGGCAAAGTCTTCAGCATGATCCTTCCCCAATAAAGTATCTCTCTCATCAAGATAACTAAACTGCAAGACACCTAAGCAAACTGAACAAATACTTGACTTCACTTCTAACTCTGGAGATGAATGCAAACTCTTCACATCTACAGTTTCTTCGGTGCTCTTAATTGCCATATCTTCTGAATTTATAGCTTTTTTAATAATGGAATATATGGTTGGTGGTGGTAATAAAGCATAAATACCCTCATGAATGTTAAATAACCGAAAAATGCATCGGACACACACCTGCATAACATGAAACAAGTTCAGAAGCTCCATCATCACTGTATGCAAAGTAGCAATGCATAAATGCAGTAATCAGATCTCAAAAAGATATTAAGATCAGATGGATCTTTAGATAAAAATGCCTACCTAGTGAAACAATTTGATCATGTACTTTTATTCTTTGCTTGTATATTGGCGATATTTTTATACATGGAACCAACATTCAATAAACAAAACTAAAGTTCTCTGATGTCAAAGTACCCTTTAATTTGAATGTATCATTCATAGTTTCGTACATGTACATGCAGATGCAAAGGGTGTATCTATATGAGATTCTTGACAGGGGTTTATGATACCATTTAACAAATATATCTTTAACTATTATTCTCATGTTCTGGTTGGTTAACCAAATATCTTAAGAAATATATTCTTTTTGGATTCATTATACAGGGAAAAGTTGTTCACTGATCACAGCTCATGATTTGCTCAAATCATGAAACAGCTGTTAACGCCTTCTAATGAAACATACTATAGGCACTAAATTGAATGCCAAAATGTGTTTCACGAGAAAGCAAGCGCATTAGAAGTTCAATTTCGATTACAGGACTATCTGAAACAACAGTCTCAAACATGGTAAAATAAATAATACACAAAAAACGCTTCTCTGAAAATTCAGAAAGATTTAAAGTGTAGCTACTAGCTAGTAAGAGATTGAAGATACAAACACACGAGTCTCATGATCAGCTCTTTCGCAGGCGTATTAAAAATTAACATTGGTTATGAAACTTTCGGGTAAAAAATTGCCAAAATCTTAAACTTTGTTTAATATTCAATACAAATAAAATGTTCCCCTATAATTTCAGAAACCGCTCAAGTGTAACAAGAGATTGAAATAAAAACGCACAAACCTCGTGCGCAAACAGGTCTTTCACTGCGTGAGCAGGTAATTCCTGCACGGCATATCCAAGAAGCTTCATCTCGTCCGCGGCCGCTATTGCGGGATCTTGATCGTTAACAACCGGCGCGCTTACGGATTCGTCGGCCATTATCGGTTGGGGGTTTTACGTTAAGCGGCGAGGTTTTGAGTTTCATACGGGTTGAAACTGTTATGGACCTGTGTCTTTTGGTATAATAAATTCGCATATGGTACTTCTACTTCTTGTTAATGTTAGTTCAGCCCCTACATTGAATAGTGGTTAACCGTATGGAAAACGAAGTAGAAGGGTAGTTAACTATTAAAATTATTCAAAAAAAAAAAATTCATTGAAGTTTAATAAATATAAAAAATATCAGTAAACTATCGTATTTGTACACATAATATCATATAAGTATATCCTTTATAGTAACCAGTTACTTCATATTAATAAATCTATTTTACTGTTCAGTTAGTAAGTAGGCATACCGACTCAACATTAAATGATATATCCCACCTTAATGAATCGATTTAGGGAAAGAACCAATTTGTAGCAATCCTCGTGAACGACTTCTTCATCTTTCATGGCTTCTTCGTGTAAATCGGTGAGCTCTAGCTCAAATACACACATTTCCGAGACAAAGAGGTCACTTGATGATGCAAAGTCTTGTGATCGTGGGTACCATTCTCGAATTTAGACATCATTCATGAAGGCTAATCCTGGTAGAATGTTAAAGGTTTGTCCTAACTCATTGGTAAGTGTATCCGAAATTTTTGGTATATCCTTTTCCTAAATAATGGCTTGGTTATATGAATTACTTTTTGAATATGAAGGATTTAAAGAAGAAAAAAAATATAATTTTTGGGAATAGGTTGATGAAGATGAAGATCCAATAAACAAAAATATGAAATATGAAGCAAAAGCAGACTAATATGAAGATATCAGTTGTAATATCTCCCTCTTGCATGTAATACAATATTGTCCGCTTTAGGCTCCCGGTATGAAAATTATCTCGAGGTTCACTATAACGATCGAATATGTGAGTATTTAACTATACTTTATTCAGCGTATAGATACCGTTTTGGACATGGTACGTTTGAGCAAAGTCAAGAAAACAGATAAACGAAAGAGTGTAACGTACTACTAAAAAAGCTATTCTAAGTAGTTTTTTTAAAAAGTTATCTTATAAGTTAATTTTTAATTTGTCAGGCATCACAAACATAAAAAACTAAAAAAACAAACTAGTTATAGACAAATGTCCGCTTAAATTGACGCCGGAAGTGAGAGATCCACCTAACTACCCATCAATTTTACCGACACCTACATGGGCCAGGCTTATTTGACTTCTTGGAATGTTCAACGGCACGGAAGTCATAAAATTTTATCTCATACCTCGAACTGCGTAATATCATATAATCTCTTCTCCGACGCAAGTAAACTCTCTTCTTCAATCTATACTACTATCCTGCCAAGAAAATAAAATAGAGATTTGGTAAGAGTTTGAGTTCGAAAGTATTAGTTTCAATTGGTATCTGCTATTTGTAGCATTAATTTTAGTATTTCCTCTTCTGGTTATGTTTTAGATCACCAGGAGGAGCAATCATGAGTGACGATTCCATGATTAATCCAGAGCTTGTAATTGATTACAAATTCCCAGAGGTATAAAAAAATTCACCGTTTATCTCCATCCGCAATCAGTTATTTCAAATCACTTATGATTATTAGCTACTGCGATCATGCTATGTTGCAGAAAATAAACTTTTAACATATTGAAATCAGTCTTCGTTTTGAAATTCGTTGGTTGTAGTGGTAGCGATCCGTTTCTAGTTTAGGAACTATAAACTAAGCATAAATAATTTGACCACTATTGGTTTAATTTGACTTTATTCTGTTGTGTAATTGCAGACGACATACACCTATAATGAAAGGTAGGTTGAAATTATACACATCATTTGTAATTATCATTCCTCTTGACACTTGGATTTATTACTCATTGGTTGCTTTCTTTGAGGTAAAATAGAGATGTTGCAGTATACGCCCTAGGAATTGGAGCATGTAGCACAGATGCTTTAGATGATAAGGAGCTCAAATATGTTTACCATGAAGATGGGCAACAATCCATTCAGGTGTTACAAATTGGATAGAATTTCTTTTCAAAATCTTTCAGAGTTGATAATTTGAAAATTTTGTGGTGTTTCATCCTTTCTAGGTGCTTCCAACTTTTGCAGCTATCTTTTCCATTGGACTTATTAATAACCTAGAGCAGTTGCCAGGATTTATGTAAGTGTTACTATTATATTGCTAAAATATGTTGTGCACTTGTAGGTTAGTGCTGAATGATCATATTAACAACTGAATGATTGATTATGAAATGGAAAGGCTTACAAAAGGTGAACTCAACTGAATTTTGTCATGATCAATATCTACCAACTCAATAACCCTAACCTCCTGTTAAGCCTCAACTCAACCGATCTAACAAAGGAAATGACTTAAAGACCCTTAACCAATGCATTGACCTGATTTGACCTCCTTTACTTAACCTTGACCAGTTGACTTTCCCTTTCTTTGCATATCTAATCCTTATATGATGTACACCAAAATATAACCTATTTCACTTCATTGAATCGACTCTAACCTATTAAAACTTTTCTTCTTTGTAATTGTTTAAATCTTGTTTCTATATGTTTTTAGGTTTGATCCACGCCTTCTTTTACATGGCCAACAATATATTGAGATCTGCAAGCCCTTACCTTCTAATTGTTCCGTGAGAATCTGTTCCTTATTCTGTTATAAATACTATTCTATGTAACTATCCATGTGGGGTCAGTTATTTTACATGTAACCATTAAAATGTGCAAAATTACTATTTTATTAACATTTGCATTTAACCCTATATCTTATTGCTGCAGTATTCTTGGTGTCATTTACATCTTTTATTGTCCATTTCCTTTACAGATGCGGAACAAGGCAAGCATTGTAGGATTGCATGATAAAGGTTTGATCTAAATTCTAAATTCTCCATATATTTTTTATAGAAATAGTCAAGGGTAACATGGATACATAATTTCTTCAGTAAGAATTACTTCTTTAGTGTTCATTTTTCTATAGGTAAAGCTGCAATTCTTGAGTTTGAAGTTTTGAGTTATGAAAAAGAGACTGGTGAACTACTAAGCATGAACAGGTTAATACTTCTTGAATTATTAATGTAGAAATAAAAGGTGTCTACAAATGTTATCTATTTGTCACAGTTAGTTTATATTTATATTTTTTTTACTCTTCAGAACAACGGTTTATTTAAGGGGTGCTGGTGGATTCTCAAAATCATCTCAACCATATTCATTTTCTAAGTATCCAAAGGATCAAACAGCTTCAAAAACTCCAAAGACTCCACCTTTTGTAGTACATGAGGAACGTATTCAGCCATCACAGGTGCGTATAAGCTTTCCACTCTAAATCCATGAACATTTTGATATTTTTATTAGTCAAGATGTTTGTGGTAAAACCGTAAAATAAATGTAGAATATTAAAAAAAAGATTGAATTAGAATCGAAGCTTAGCTAATTATATTTTACAAGGCCATAACATAATACAGAAAAACACAATGTGCTTTGACCATTTTATCGATTTAGCCACTCTAGGATGAACAAACAAGAATATAATTGAGTAAATTACACGAATGGTCCCTATGGTTTGGGGTAATTTGCGCGTTTGGTCCCTAACTTATTTTTTTAACTCAGAATGTCCCTACTATTTGTTTTTGTTACGCACTTGGTCCATACTGTTTGTTTTTGTTACGCACTTGGTCCTTGTCTTACCTAAAAAGACTATTATTTAAATAGGGAAAAATGGTGGGGTAGGTAAGGTAATGTGAGGGGGTGGGGTTGGGGGTGTGTTTATTTAAATAAATTAAAAAATCAAGAGTAAAATTGTCTTTTTACGTAAAATAGGGACCAAACGCGTAACAAAAACAAACAGTAGGGACCTTCCGAGTTAAAAAAATAAGTTAGGGACCAAACGCGCAAATTGCCCTAAACCATAGGGACCATTCGTGTAATTTACTCAAAATAATTTATACTTCTACCAAAAAGGGAATAAAGAACAATGTTTGACTTTATCTTATCATTTTGTGTTTTGTTAACAGAAAACAAGAACTAAATCCTTTATTATGTAGGCACTGCTTTACAGGCTCTCTGGTGATTACAACCCTTTGCATGCAGATCCTAATATTGCAGAAGTAGCAGGGTATGTGTATTGGCTACTTAAATGTTGTCTATTTATGAGCTAAATACCAGAAATAACTAATATTTAAAGCTGATATAATTTACTTGTGTGAAGGTTTTCACGCCCTATTCTTCATGGACTTTGCACAATGGGATTCACTGTTAGGGCTATTATTAGAACCATTTGCAATGGAGATGCAAGCCTTGTGAAAGCCATTTCAGGCCGATTTCTGTTGCATGTTTACCCTGGTGAAACATTGATCATTGAAATGTGGCCTCAAGGATCCAGGTATTAATTAATTAATTAATTATACTCTTTTTCTTTTGTTTAAAAAAAAAAAAAACAAATTTGATTCGTTAGAGATAAAATTTGTTCGAAATCGACATGTTTTTGTTTTTAAAGTAATCGAATAAAAAATTTGCAGAGTTTTATATCAGACAAAGGTTAAAGAAAGAAACAGAGCAGTGCTTGCTGGATTTGTTGACCTCAATCATTCAAGAACTTCATCTCTGTGAGTTTTATATCAGACAAAAGTCAAGGCAAGTATCTTTTCGTTTTTCTGTGTAAGAAATGTAATAGAAGCTTGAGATTCTTGTGTTCTGCATTTATTAATAGTTATACTGTCTGTCTGTTGTTATAATTTAAGGTTCTGAAGTTAAATATATGATCCAATAAGAAGTCTCTACATTTGTTTCTGTCTTCATGCTTTAGTAGACACTGTTTTTTACTTTTTGACTTAACGGGGGCTAGACTTAAGGTGATGTTTCTTTTTAACTTAACGGGGTTAATAAGTTAAGCACTTACTCTAGATAGCTATTTATGGTTGTTTGTTTTTTGCTTAATCTGCACATAATGACTTAATGGGTTAAGCCAAAAAAACAAAAAATAAAAAAAAAAGACATCATTTATTAACCTATATGCCCTTCTTCTTTTACCCCCAACCCCTCATGTTAAATTGATGACTAATTGACTACTGCTAAAAAAATGTTGGAATGCAAAGATAAAATGATCATTTAGTCTCATTCAGACACGTTTTATTCGATCATGAAAAGGAAAAGAAATAGACTTTATGTATACTAACATTTTATCAATATATACATTGTTACACATTCAGTCACTTTACCTACACATGAATTTATGGAGAAAAAAAGAACCCTGATAGTAGAAAGAACGATTTAATAGAGAAACTCAGGAAAATGAGACTTCCCTCTATTGCTCAAAGTCTGCAATCATTTTCTCTCAGTGTTTTGATAAATTCATTATGATTTTGGTTATCTTTTTTTAGTTTTGATAGACACCAAATTCATAACGAAACTACTTCGAAAGAATCAAATCTACAATTTTTCTTAAGGTTCGAGTCTTAACCAAAGAAAATAACAAAACACAAATACCATTTCTGCAATTTTGTCATGAACTTTTCATATAAAGTTGCAAAACATGATTAACAATTAGTTATTTGATTATTACAACTTCAATTCAAACAGTATGAACACATCCAAACACTATACTAGACATCCTCTATTGTTATATGATTATTTGCTTTTGATAATTTAATATCATATAATTATTTTCTAAATGTTCATCTTAAACACACATTACTTACTTATAAAGCTAACAAATAAGACATGTAAGAAACAATTACCAATTTTGTCCCAAACCCTTCGTTGTGGTGAGCCCCAATCGTGATGACCATGACCATGACCGATGGCCATGGACCACCAAAGCTTCAATCACTGGCAGAACTAATATGGTGCACTTATTAGGCTTAACAAAAAGTCTAAAATTCTAAATACTAGTCCAAATAAATGCCCATTAAATAAATTAAGTAGCCCACAAAATGAAAAGGAAAATGGATGGTGGAATTAATAGCCCGCTATATTACATACACAAAATGAATCCGACACAACAAATACTCAACAACAATTCAACAAAGGTAAAAATGATTGTACTTTCTTCTGCCCCCTCTTCACAAGTATCAACAACAAAAAGAAAACCTAATATTATTTAGCTTGCTTATGGATTATCACGGCTTGGCTAGTTGCAATGGTTATTTGGCTTGACTTCTCTTCCACAAGCAATAATGAAACAAATATAAGTTATTTACTTTAATCTTCAATGTTTAATATTTTAGTTTAATTTATTTGTTCAAATTGAAAACTTAATGGTAGTAGTGATGAAACCGGTGGAGGAAAAAGACTTCAACTACAACCATAACCACTTTTGCGCTAGTTTGTTACATCTAATGAAATCGTAATTTAAAAAAAAACATCTTAATATTTTTTATTAGTTTTTTTTTTCTATCCCTTGCAAAAATTTCTGGTTTCACCACTGCCTTCATTCGTATAGACAATCGTTAGGGTGAGTATGGGGTTGCCCTTTGAGGGCAACTCTCTCACATTTTTTCGTGGCATCTTAAACTTTCTTTTGTAAAACTGAGAAGAACTTTTTTGGTTTCATCGGTTAGATTTGATTTTGCTTCATTGTTTACACCAGAAACACATATGAGTATGGCCATTAACATGTAAAGGTTTAAAAATGCAAGGAATAATTTATTACTTATAAAGTACATATCCAACAACTCAATCACTTATCTTAAAACACAAAGGAAAGAAAACAATAAAAATAAAAGCAAGGGATAAAAAACTAATAAATGAAAAGAAGTTGAACTTTTGTCATCGTCAGGCTATATTATTGCGCTGTGAAAAGTACCTTCGTTGAATCATTCAATAAAGATTTTTTGTTCATTTTTTTTTTAAAACAGATGAGCACAAACAATGGTCGTGTTTCATTTATGTTTGTGAACACAAACAAGTTTTAGGTTCTTGATTTGAATGTTTATGTTCGTTTATGTTTATTTATATCTCTTTATATTTATTTATATGCTCGTTAGTTTATGTTTGTTTAGCATCTTAACGAACATAAATGAATGAATATAGAAAACGAAAATCCGTAGTTTATCTATTCATGTTCATTCGGTTAAACTTAAACCAACAAATATGAAAAAACTCGTGTTCGTGTTCGTTCGGTTCGTTTACATCCACATACATGATCCATATTAGTATCCGTTAGAAACTTAATATTCTCATTAAAGGGTTTATATCATACATAATCAACAAACTACGTTCAACTTAATTATTTAGTTATGAAAGTCCTAAAAAGGACAATAACGCTACTAAACTTAGAGTTTTAGAGTTTTATTAAGTCAGTATGACCAACTATATAACACATGTTTTGATGCATGCTTAGCATCTACATAAGCAAAATTTGATGTTGACACATGACATCTAATTGTGGCACGCCATGTTGCATAATTCATGGAAATCAAGTTGAAGGGAAGGGGACCATTTTGCATTTGCATTTTCATCTCCATCTACATCGTAAACTAAGAACACAAAATCAAGTTAAAGGGGCGATGGTAGGTTCCATGAAGAACACAAAATCAAGTTGGGTTTCACCTGTTTTATATCACATGCATATCACAATCGAAGTATCAAAACCAGCTTCACATGCTATAGCAGGCTACTATGACAAAATTAAACAAATAACTCTAATTTTAGTGGCTATTGCTTCTAGAAATTCCATGATTAAGAGGTTGTTTGAGATTGAGTTTTGAAACACTCATTAACATTTTTTTTTTTTTTTTTTGGGGGGGGGGGGGGGGGGGGGGGGGGGCACGGCTATATGCCCAAATGGGTGTTTGACAATCACATAATGAGTCTTTAATGTTTAAAATTAAGTTTATTAAATAGTTACACACAAATAAAAACAACTTCAAATTTCAACTATCAACTAATTTTATAAAAAATGTTAGCTCTTGGTTAGAAGTAGCCTTGACAATCGTAAAGTCTCGATGATATAAGCAAGTCTTGTTTTATTTGATGGCTTGGATTTGAATTTTGTTTTCTTTTTCTTTTCAAATAATGCAAAGAAACCCACATATGACCATTAATGTTCAAAAATAACACGTAACCGCTCATGTTTAAAAACACATCAAATAATTTATTATTTAAAAAAGGTATATGTCTAACCACTCAACCATTCGTGTTTTAAAAAAACCAATTAAAATAGAAGGAATCGGGATCTTACATAAGATTGTTTTTCGCTTTGTAAGATCGTGATCGTAAGATTGAATCGGATCGTAACATCCTACCAAAAACATTTTAATACATAAAAAATACATTTCCACTCATCTGTTAACCATACAGTTAACAATAAGTTGTTTAAAACATAAAAAATACATATTCAATACACCATTTAGTGATAAACAATTTAAAATTGGTATTCTACATAATTAGTACATGAAAAAATATTAGAATTTTGTTTTAAAAAAATAGTAATGATCCTACGATTTTACGATCCGATCCTATGATCCTACCACGATCTTACCGAAAAACGATCCAAGTAAGATCAGGATCGATTACCTAGTTAGGATCGTACGATTTTACGATCAGAATCGCAATTTTGACAACCATGAAAGGAATGGATCATGGATAGAAAAATATGAAAAGGAGTTGAACTCTTCAGTTAGTTTACAATTTAATTGTTAATTGGAGTTTGAATCGTCTAAATCGTGGTTTCTATCATGCGCAAGGTGTGAGAGGTATGGAAATCGAAGGTAACTTCGTGAAGTTCACGGGGATTGGTGTGTATCTGGAGGATAAAGCTATTTCGCACTCGCCGTTAAGTGGAAGGGCAAAACTGCTGTTGAGTTGACAGATTCCGTTGAGTTCTTCAGAGACATTGTTACTGGTAAGCTTCAACTAATTTTGTGCTTATGACTTTGATTTGCTATTCCATGTTATATGAATAAATTTGTGCTTTGATTTTAGGTGTTATTAAGTGTTTACAAAAAAAAGTATAATTACAAATAAGGGCAAAAAGTATAATTTTTGCTTTGATATTAGGTGTTATTAACTCAATTACAAAAAAGTAGAAATAAGAGCAAAAAGTGAAATTACAACAAAAGAAAAAATAGGGCCCAACCGGGTTCGAACCGATGACCTCTTGATCTGCAGTCCCTTAGTCCCTTCCTGTGTCGATGACCAAATTCTTGAACCATAAAATAATAAAAATATTTAGATTCCAACAAATGTAGGTCAGAAATCAAGAACAATGAGTGATATCAATGAGTGGTTGTATTTCTCATTTGCAGGTATACATGAAATCAAGAACAAGAATGTTCTTGTTTTCTTGGCTGGGAACGAAACGAGAGATATCAAAGCAAAACATGGTACATATGAAACTTACAACATTCTACTGGAATGGAATCTTGAATTCTGATTCTGTCAGAATAGAATCTTGAAGATGAACATTGTATGAGATGAAGATGAACAATGACCACCAATCTTCCAAAAAGAATGGATTATTCTACCAGAATAATATACAATATAATGAAAAAAATATATGTAATAGTATATTCTAGTAGAATGATTTATATATTATGTTTTTTTTGTTATTAATAAGTGTAACATTCTTATAGAATAGTATATAATTTTTTTTCTTTTCTAAGAATGTAATGAATTTTTTTTTAACTTTGTATCCAAAATTTTGTTATTCTTCAAGAAGTTCATTAAATCAAAATATATATTATGGCAGAATGTGTATTCTTGTATGGTTCAATCATATTTGTTATTTTTCAATATATTGATAAACATATTCCGTCAGAATTTCCGAATTAGGAGAATTATCATCCATACAATCAGATTTTTAAAATTAATAGAATTTATTTTCCCTTAAAATATGCAATTTTCCTTTTTTAAATTTATGTTAATTGACTAAAATACCCTTAGAATGAAATTAGATGGTATTTTTTTAATTATCTTTAATTTAATAATATGTATTATTCACTTTCCAAAAATAAATAAAATGATTGGTCCACAATGATTCATACATTCATACAATACTTAGTTTGAATAGAATAAGTAAACGCACCAGTAACTTGGTGTAATAAAACTTATTGTTGTGTGTGATTTGACGAGTAAATGCAAGCGAACATTTGAGTCGAAGTTTATCCATTCCTTTTACCCAAAGTGGGATAAAAGCGATATATGTGGGCCCCTCGATGATTTAGTGATGACACCTAAGCGCTTGGCCAAGCCGGGACTAAGTTGATGTGTTCAATTGTAGTCTGTTGTCAGTCGTCATGAATCAGATGTCGGGAAACAATACATAGACAGAGAGAATGATTTAAATCCATGTCTCATGTCTATACGATATCTTGTAGAATGGAGGAATATATGATCCCTTATCTAAAGGACACGCGTATCTGATAAGATCAGAGTTGACATCGACTTTTGAAAGCTACGATTGCTGATCAGGTTCTGAAGTCATGCAAAATAGTTATTAGACTTATCCAAGTGGGAGACTGCTGGATTAGTGTCTAAGTCCATAACTATTTTGGTATGTACTTGACCCGATTATGAGCATGGTCCTTTTGGGTTGCCTTCACCATAGCAATATGTAGGATGAATTAAGGAGAGAAAGGTTTAATTATGATTTATTAATATATTATGAGAATAATATATTAAAGGAAAAATCATATTGTTTAATTAATATTAGTCAAGAATTAATAAAGAATCAATTCTGTGGCTAAAAGAGATTAATTAAACTTAAGGGACTTATTGTGTAATTATAAGATAATTACATAATTGGGCTATGGATCACCTTGGAATAATAGGTTAGACGAATTCTATGGGGAAGCCCGTTAGAAATCGTCCAAGGCATGTTCCAGAAGGGGTCCATGGGCTGCTTAGAGCTTAAGCAGTCAAATTAGGGTTTCCTTGATAGATAACCCTAATAGCTTACCTATTTAAGGAGCCCCTAAGCCCCAAAAACGTGGACAACTAATCCTTTAGGGTTTCCAGCCGTTTTTGGTGCCTCCTCTCTCCTCCCTCTTCATCCAAGTTGCTTAGTGGTGTTTGTGACTCCATTAGAGGTGCAACACTTGAGGCACTAAGCTTTATGAAGCCAAGGATTAATTGTTATTGCTATATAACAATCAAATGTAAGATCTAAACCCTAATTTCAGTTATAGTTTATTAGATCTAGGGTTTATGGCTTTGGATTATCATTTGCATGTTCATTAGACAAACTAGATCCAAAGCTATTAGGGTTTGCATGTACACCATAGGATTGATGTATTGCTTGAAACCCATCAAGAATATGAATGTATTATTCAAATATACGAAAGCAAATTGCTTTTTACACAAGCTTTTAAAAGAATACAAATTTGTATGCTTGACATTTATCATAAACAACACACTTTTAGAAATCACAAACAAATCCCGTACTTAAGAATGTACTTAATCAAAAGGGACAATAAAGAAAACAATAAACAACACATAATCACAAATCAATTACAAACCAAACCAACAAACTGATCAAAAACATTTTTTTTCAGTAGTGCTCTTTTTCCTTCTTCTCTTCGTTCTTTGAATGATGTCCATGGAACTTCTCTTTAATCTTTCCAAAGATACCCTTCTTCTCTTTGTGTTCAACTTCAACAGGGATGTACTCATTATGTGCCACCACTGGAGGTGGTAGCGAAGCAACACAATCCTCTTCAATTTTTTCAACGACAAATACCTTTTTCTCTTCTTGTTCACAGGAATCTGGCTCTTGAAAGATGGCAACTTCCTCATAGGTCTTTATAGGGACATAAGTTTCTTCCTTATGCTTCTTGATTTTCTCAAGTTCTTTCTTTTCTTTCTTTTCTTCTTTCTTCTCTATGGGATCCTCAATTTTCTCTTCGACTTTTTCCTTGATTTCTTCAATTTTCTCCTCAGTTTTCTCTTTAACCTCTTCCACTTTGCACTCGGCATTCTCCTTCAATTCATCTATTTTGTATTTGGCGTCATCTACTTCTTCCTTTAGTTTTTCCTTATGCTCTTCTTTCTTGTACTCGGCCTCATATTCTTTTTCCTTGATTTTCTCTTTAGCCTCTTCTACTTCACACTCAACTTTTTCCTTGATTTCTTCGATTTTTTCCTCAATTTTCTCTTCAATCTCTTCGACTTTACACTCAACATTCTCCTTTAATTCTTCTATTTTGTATTTGGCCTCCTTTACTTCTTCCTTGATTTTTTCCTTATGCTCTTCCTTTTTATACTCAACCTCATATTCTTTTTCCTTGATTTTCTCTTTGGTCTCTTCTACTTCACACTCAATCTTTTCCTTGATTTCTTCTATTTTGTACTTAGCCTCCTCGATCTCTTCCTTGAGTTTTTCCTTGCGCTCTTCCTTCTTATACTCAGACTCGTACTCTTTTTCCTTGTGTTTCTCTTTGGCCTCTTCTATTTCACACTCAACCTTTTCCTCAATTTCTTTCACTTTCTCCTCGATTTTATTCTTAACCTCCTCTACTTCACACTCAACTTTTTCTTTCAATTCTTCTATTTTGTACTTTGCCTCCTCTACTTCTTCTTTGAGTTTTTCCTTCCGTTCTTCCTTTTTGTACTCGGATTCATACTTTTTTTCCTTATGTTTTTCTTTGGCTTCTTCTACTTCACATTCAACCTTTTGCTCAATTTCTTCGACTTTCTCATCAATTTTCTCCTTAACTTCTTCTATTTTATGCTCGATCTTTTCCTTTAATTCTTCTATTTTGTACTTTGCCTCCTCTACTTCTTCCTTAAGTTTTTCCTTGCGTTCTTCCTTCTTATGCTTAGATTCATATTCCTTTTCCTTATGTTTCTCTTTGGCCTCTTCTACTTCACACTCGACCTTTTCCTTGATTTCTTCAATTTTTTCCTCAATTTTCTCCTTAATCTCCTCTACTTTATAGTCGATATTATCCTTGAATTCTTCTATTTTGTACTTGGCCTCCTCTACTTCTTTCTTGAGTTTTTCCTTGTGCTCTTCCTTCTTGTACTCAGCCTCATATTCCTTTTCCTTGATTTTCTTTTTGGCCTCTTCTACTTCACACTCGATCTTTTCCTTGATTTCTTCTACTTTGTACTTAGCCTCGGCTAGTTCTTCTTTGAATTTTTCCTTATGCTCTTCCTTCTTATAGTCGGCCTCATACTCCTTTTCTTTGATTTTATGTTTGGCCTCTTCTACTTCACACTCGATCTTTTCCTTGATTTCTTCTACTTTGTACTTAGCCTCGGCTAGTTCTTCTTTGAATTTTTCCTTGTGCTCTTCCTTCTTATAGTCGGCCTCATACTCCTTTTCTTTGATTTTATGTTTGGCCTCTTCTACTTCACACTCGATCTTTTCCTTGATTTCTTCGATTTTCTCCTCAACTTTCTCTTTAACTTCTTCTTCTTTACATTCAACATTCTCTTTGAATTCTTCTATTTTGTACTTGGCATCCTCCACTTCTTTTTTTACTTTTTCTTTGTGTTCTTCATTCTTGTACTTGACCTCATAATCTTTTTCTTTGATCTTCTCTTTCGCCTCTTCTAGTTCACACTCAATCTTTTCTTTTAGTTCCTCTTCTTTGTATTTGCCTTCGTGCTCTTTTTCCTCTATTTTTTTCTTGATTTCTTCTACCTTCTCCTCCGTTTTCTCTTTAACCTCTTCGACTTTATACTCAATATTCTCCTTGACTTTTTCAATTTTGTACTTTGCCTCTTCTACATCTTCCTTGAGTTTATCTTTCTTCTCGTCTATTTTTTTCGCAATCTTTTCCTTTAACACCTTCTTGTTTTCTCCCTCATTACACTCCTCATCGCTAGACTGCAATTATTAAAAGAAAGATTATGTAAAGTTAAAATACTAGATAGAAAAAACTAGAAGATAAATACAATTTAATATATAATCTTAATTTAACCATGTAATAAAGCGTCAAGAATTTGTAAACCGTAACATCTTAATCTTCTTGTAACATGATGCAAGGAGAATTAGTACTAAATATAAGATGTGAGCAACAATTACCTTATTGAAAAGAAAAAAATAATCCATGATTTTACCAATAATTTAACAACTCTTTTAAATCATTAATAAACTTATATCCGTTCAAAAAACAATGTAAATTTTACCAATGATAAATTTTACCGTAACATCTTATATCCATGATTTTACCAATGATTTTACTATTAGCCGCATGTAAATTTTACATCCGTTCATATAAAATGTAAATTTTACATAAAATGATAAATGCATATTTGATGCATTAAATAATTTAGTTTATATGAAAACATAAAAAAGGTAATTAGGTCATGGGTTCAAGTATATATATATATATATATATATATATATATATATATATATATATATATATATATATATATATATATATATATATATATATATATATATATATATATATATATATATATATATATTATGTTTAGGATTAGATTAGGAATAGAATAGTTTCAGTTTTAAAATAATAATAATAATAATAATAATAATAATAATAATAATAATAGGAATACTTTGCACATATTATTTAATTTTACGGCTAATTAATTAATACTAAATCAAAAAAGTTAACATGCATGTAATTGAAGTATCTGTATTTGTATCTGTATCTGTACATGCATATTTTACGTACAGACATATAATTTAATTTCTGTGCTTCTGTTGTTTGCAATAAAAACAGAAACTTACACTGCTGCAATTGCTTTCTGATCGATGAAGTTTCTGAAACAAGCTTTCCTTCTTCTCTTCCTTACACTCAAGTTTCGGCTCCTCAACCTCCATCTTCACGATGGTGACAGTTTCACAGTACTCTTCAGTCTTAGGAGCTTGATGGTAATTGTCAGCCATGATCACAACAACAACAAGAACAAAACACGTACGCAGTGACAAATTAAATATCACAATAGAAACAAGAACAGAACACACAGTGACTTTGTGAAGAACTAGGGTTGTTTTTATAGATACAAATGAGAGAAGCTTTGGATTTTGGAATATGAATGAATGTGTGTCTGAGAGAGAAGCGATGAAGGTTTATATAGGAGATTTTCGCGCGTAGTTGTTACGACTAAGATTGAAATACCTAATCTTCGAATAGATAAAGAAATGAAAGATGCAATTGGTCGGAATCCACCAATGGCGGCGGTTTATCGGAAAACTACTTGCTGTTCAAGTCACGCGCCTTTAGGCCATTAATCCATAGAATATAAATAAAACTAGTCTTTTATCCCATGATTTATATTTTAACATTTATATTTATATTAAATAAAGAAGATTCCAGTTAAATAAAATACCTCATTATTATCTACAATAAACGAATGACTAATTGATGAATGGTTTATAACTTAATTTATATTGATAACAAAGTCTTTATTTGCTTATAAATTTATGTTTAAATATTATTTTTAAAATGAATTGTATAAATATCAAACTTAATTGATTTTTGTTTCGGTAACACTGCTCATTTTTATCGATAAAAGAAATCTAGGGCATGCATTGGTTAAAGATAAATCTCTTCTCAGTTCTCATAACATCTATCTAATTAAATACATTAATAACTTTTCGTTAGGCTGGAGGGAGTCGCCCTCGCCTCCAGCTCGCCAAGAGATGCCATCAGCTTGCCAGACCACCCCTTAAGCTTTGCTACAAGACTCGTCATGGTAAGTTCGCTACCTGTTTAGCGAGAAGAAAGAGAAATTGCATAAGAAAAGAAGGATCCTGATTGGCTATTTCCCTTTTGTGTTTTTATTTTTTTTTTCTTTTTTTTAAATCAAAAGATTTGATTGGCTCTTTTTCATCTGATATTTTTCTTAATTTTTTTTTAAAATCCAAGTGTATATGAAGCTTAGGTGGCAGGGAAAATATGATGTGTCAAGGTGCTAAGCATGTGTTAAAGATGCTACCACTCTGTAACGACCCAATTTTACAAAGAAAATTTTTCATTATATTTTTCTCTTTTAAAACCAAAGCCAATCTCCTAAACCATAAAATCCCAAAACATATATTTTCAAATCAACATTCATTACTTCATTGTTTTCCTTTTTAAAACATCAGAGGGTCCCAAACACATCAAAAGAGAGATAGAGTGCACGCCACGTCATCACGCCTTGCCCTTGCCCTTAGGCTCGGAAGTACCTGAAACAAATCAACAACCTGTAAGCGAAATGCTTAGTGAGTTTCCCAGAGCATACCACACACATTCACATACACATATCCTGATAGCTAAAAATAAGCTATAAACCTGCCACAGAAGCTATGCAATACGATTCAACAAGAGTGCCATGGGCTACCCCACATGGTCTTTACCTAGGACCGCCGTGGGCTACCCCACATGGTCTTACATCCAATGCCATGGGCTACCCCACATGGTCTTTACCTAGGACTGCCATGGGCTACCCCACATGGTCTTATATCCAATGCAACGGGCTCCCCCCGGGGTCTTCCATACCAACATAATATCACACAACATATCAATTCATAAATGAATAACACACACATAACATGATCACATAATGGGCCGGCCTTGGTGCCGTAGACCCATAGGTATGGTGAGAAGACTCACCTCCGTCCGATGAATACAATTACTGCCCTCCCAATAATCCGCAACCTACCAAGCTGAATAATAACAATAATATATAATTAATGATAAGACCTTAAATTACCCAAGGAAAGGCCCAACCTTCAAACTCTACCCCTAAGGCCCAATTACCCCTTTCTTGCAAATTGGGCCCCAAAATCCAAATCCAATATCCTTAATGGGCCCCTTGGCCCAATAAGGCCCAACCAATAAGTCCTTGGCCCAAACAGATGAAAAGGCCTTAATCTTACAGGGTCCAACAAGCTCATTAGCCAAAAGAGGCCCAAAGGCCCAAAACATATCAGGGCCCATCTGAGCTGCGTACGCCCAGCGTACGTCCCTGGTACGCGCAGCGTACTGAGGGTCTAGTGACTACACGCTGCGTACAGACAGTTACGCCCAGCGTACCACCGTATTAAGCATTTTTCCCATCAAGTGCTTAATGCTCGAATCTCTCACGTCCAGAAGCTAGATCTAAGATTGAAAAGATGTCCCAAGGCATAAAGTTGGCAACTTTATGCCCTTGCATGTCTCAAACACTCCCAACCACCCCATTAAGACCTTTTCAAGGTCTTTTACCCAAGCATGAGGTCACAACTCTCATCAAGCTTCCATTTTTATACTTCTAAATGACCAGGGGACCTTAGATCTGACTTTCATATCAAAAGGGAAGGCTTAACTCCACAAAAGAGGTCCAAAGTTCATAAAAGGGACAAACCACCAAAACCCTAGCTAGATCTAAAGATTAGAAAGGAAAGATGCAAGCTTTTTACCTCCAGAAGCTTTGCAAGATGTTTTTGGTGTAGGATCTTGAAGCACCCTCTTGATCCAAGCTTGCTTGACCACCCCTTCTTCTTGAAATACACACAAAAAGGCCACAAATGCACTCTTTAAGGCCTAAGAATGATCTCACAAGGTTTCCAGGAGTATATGGACGTTCTAAGGCTGTGGAGGCTCTCTAGGGTTTAGTCCAAGGGACTTAAAGTTGTTTAAATAGGCCTCAAGTCCGGAAAAATTAGGGTTCGCGTCCCTGGCGCGTACGCCCCGCGTAACTCAAGGTACGCCCTGCGTACCCTGAATCCCCCGCGACCATTTTTATGCGGTACGCTAAGCGTACACTTAAGTACGCCCAGCGTACTTAAGGGACCAATCATGCAAACTTATCATTTCTTAGGGTTTCAGGACATACCAGAATTTTGGATGTTACACACTCCCTATAGCCTTATATGATAAAAACGTATATTTTTATATAAAAAATTGTTGGAGAGATGGTTTGCACATATATTCATTTTATATGTTAATGTTATGTGTAAACACGAAAGAAACAATTAGTCGATTTCTACGAATATGTTCTTGACCTTGTAATGTGTTTCCTAATCTAGCTTAGTTATTTTATTTTATTTTTTATCTGAGAAATATGAGAAACAATATTGGTCTTTCATCTTTGGCTTAAAAAGTCGATGACCGAAATTACATAAAGTGTTGGTTGGGTGATTACATTTGGTTGCAAAATAGATGATTTTCTACGAATCACAACCACGATACAAATCATTATATAAGGGTTAAGGGCATTATTTACGGCTACAACGTCGTGGAGCAGTATCGTCAATTATGTGGTTGTATCGTCAATTATGTGGTTCGACAGGTAAACCAAAAGGATGAATGTCTTTCACTCTTTTTCTTCTTACCAATATAGTTTTATATAGTTTTAATTGGTTTGTGAATTAATTTTGCATGTTTTAATATTTTGCAAATTAGTTTTATATAATTTTAATTAGTTTGAATTTATTTTTAAAGTTAAAATTTATATGATTGACAGGAATGGAAGAGATAAATTTCCATGTGTGTTGTGGTAACGAGGTGGCAAATGAGACACCCTCCACCCTATACGTAACGTTGGTTTGGTTTAATATTTACCAAAAGTGTTTACCTTTTAAGCACAATGTTCACATATCATTTAATCAGATTTTAAAATATAAAATTACAACTAGGAATAATGATTATTAATAAATAAAATTTTTAGTTTAAGGTTGAAGACAAATCAAACAATTTATGTTTTTTTTTTGTAAAATATGTAGAACTAAATGGTTTGACCACATATTGTAGCGGTTTAATTTTTCTGCTATTTTGAGGTTATAGGGAGGAGCTCACCTTTGGCGATCGAGCTATGTAGCCAACATATCTAGAACTATTACATTTATTTCCACAAAAAAAAAAAAAAAAAAAAAAAAAAAAAAAAAAAAAAAAAAAAAACTTAGTATTTTAAAAATTTACAATTTCCATTCTTAAAATGATGCTTATATGATGTGTTTGACAACGAGAGCTTTTAGAAAATTTTAACATTTAGCTTTTAAAAAGTTCAAATTAAACAATATATGTTTGAAAATATAAGCTTAAAACTTTTTCTCTAACAAAAAATTATAATACAAAAACTATTCCAAATAGCTTTTATAAATGCATATTATATGTAACTTTGAAAAACTTATAACAATTTTTACGAAATATTTTTTGTATGAATAAAAATTATAATTTTCAACTTACAAGTTTCAGTTGCCAACTATTTTTATCAAAACGTTTATTTGAAACTTCCTTTATTTATTATAGTTTTACTTAGAATTCAAATATGTACACATACTAACGGTATATTAATAATTTAAACAATATTTCTAACGAAAAATGATGATTATTAACGAGTGGAAATAATAAATTAAGTTTATCATCAAAACCTCTATATATTTGGTTTTTTATCCTATAAATATTATATTTATTTAGAATATAAAAAATTTCCGAAGTAATACATATTTGATTCTCACCATTCTCAATCTAGTGTTTATATATTCCATAATTTTTTTTCTATAGTTTATTTCAAAGAAAAAAAAATTAATATATTATATATTTTTTAAACTTACAACAAAGAATATTAAATACCAATTATTCTTTTTCGGAACGGCTATTAAATATCAATGATTGATGATATTAACTGAAGTTGATCATTAGTTGCATATCATGTATGCAAAACAAATATATTTTCAGCAATTAATTAGTAGTTATATATTAAATTAATTAAAATACGTAATCGTCTATCATACAAATTTATATTACTAGTTCCAACATGCCAATTTTTTAATTCAGTAATTACTTCTTCTATTTAATAGTAAATTATTATTTAAATTATATTTTAAATTAAAAATATACTCAAATTTTTACATTGCATAATTTAATTATTCCATTTAAACCTTAAGAAACTAGAAAGAAAAAAGGAATTTTGATTGGACAACGAGGCGGCATTTGAACGAAGAATAAAAGCATGTTTGGGAAAGAGAAAGAACACGCTGTCATGCATTACGATGGCTGTCAATCGCCACGTCGGATGCCACGTGAAGTCCACGAAACCTGGGCCCCACTCACCGAAATGAATAGTGGGTCACTGGGTCTAGTTGGAGCAGGTAGAACAATACGTCGTACTGTTGTGCTTTGTGACGGCTAGAGATCACCAACTCCTCTAATGCGTAGTCATTTGCCTGTTTTGCTCGTGGGACCTTCTGTGTCATAGGTCGGTTTGAAAATATATTTGATAAAATAATAATATAATCATTTTAATAAAATATTGTACCTTAAAAATAAAATTTCATTCATGCATCTCATAACGGTTTAAGTGTGGTGGTATTCGAAAATCATAACTATAAGACTGTTTGGTATTGGACACGAAAACAGTGTTATTACCTACGTGGACAACCTATAACACGATGGAAACAACTGAAACACCATCCAAATTTTGTCTTATGTTATGAAATATGGTAACACGGGCAATACCTAATCAAATAATCTATCTCCCTCTCTCTCTCTCTCAATACCATGTTATAATATGAAAATATCACTTCATGTTATAATATGTTGGATGTAAGGCGACAATATTTGGCCTCATAACACCGTTGACCACATAGTGGTGTGCAAAACATATAAATGAAACTTATAAGATATGAAAATCATTTTATAATCAAATCGTTTAATCATATAAAATTGTTTAATAGTTATTGATTGATTTGAGTAAGTCAAGATCAATCTCAGTTGGTTTAAACTACGAATTTAACCGAATCAGAAGCAATGTCGGCCGAGGTGTAGGGCGATTGGATGGCCCAGGGCATCACCACGGTAAGGGGCATCTTATTTGAGTTAGGTATATGTACATATTCATTTGGGCTTCAACTCTGATTCATAAGTTTCTTATTTAATATCTAACGTTCTTGATCTAATGACCCTACTTTTTATCAAATCTAATATAAAATACATATCAATAGACCTAAAATGTTGTTAAGTATTATGATATTAGTTATTTATAACAATCTATACAAATATATATCAAGTGTTTTCATTTAGACATTATAGATTGTGAAAAGAAATATTTTCTTTAAGTATTCTCATTATATATTTTTTTTTTGTTTCCTTTAGTAAGTATGCCAGATTTCAAAAATAAGTAAATAAGAAAAAAAGTTTCTCATAACGATTTTTGGTAAACTTATATTTTATTCACTATCATAAAATATTAAATCGTCAAACCAAAAGGGAACATTACGTCAAAACCCATTGTCTTTCATTTATAAAATTTTGAAATTTTGATTAAACAAATTGAAATATTTAATTTAGTTATATGTTTATCTACGTATTGTGTCTATCTTGATGACCACGAAATGTTCTTTAAAAGTCTTTATGTATATATAATCCGAGATGAAAGTCTTTAATCCAACACATTCTAGAATATTACTCTTAATTAATTACTCTTATTATGATATTCTATAACAAGTTGTGAATTTAAAAACCTTTTTATGAGGCATAATTTTTTAAACTTATCGCTAGGAGTTCTTTTAATATGTTGACATTGGTACAAGAATAATTTATTTCAACAAAAAAAATAGTATTTCTTTAGCTTAAATTTCGGATGAAATCAAGATTTTGGTTTCTTAGGTTAAAGGCTTATGGTTTAAGTTACTGGAAATTACATGTATAAAGAATGTATTTTTAGTAGAGGTGACAATCATGTCGTGTCGTGTCGGGTTCGTGTTGTATCGAAACGTTGAAAGTGTTTGACCCTAACCCGACCCGTTTAATTAATGTTTTGTGTCGTGTCAACAAATTTATTTCGTGTTAGGGATATATCTTGAAATATGCCGTGTCATGTGAGGTTAAAAGATTAAGCATGTTGAAAGATGAGTTGGGTAGGCGAAAAGAAAAACTAATAGCTTAAAGGCGGAATAGATGAAGTCATAGCAAGTTCAGATGACAAAATTGACAGAGTAGGAGTTGGGGAGGCGGAAGACTTGATCTAAACGGCTAAGTCATTCATCATGAGGATGAAAGAGTGGTTAAGGGGACTGTATAGTTTGGAAGCGAATGGAAAAACTGAAAATGAAGTATTGATCTAGATAACTAGGTCATTTCAACATTATAAAATGACTTAATCCAAAGTTATTCTTTTACTTATTGCTTTGGTTCTGTATCTTTCTAGTTTATTTAAAAAATTCAAAAACTTGCATATAAATAAAGGGACATTGTCGAGCCATATTCGAGTTGAAATTCTCAACCCTAACCTTACACGTTTAATTTTCGTGTCGTGTCGTGTCAACCCATTTATTTAAACGAGTTGAAATATCTTACTCAAACACGTTTATTTCGTTTGACTTCGTGTTGAGTTTCGTATCATGTCAATTTTTTTACACCTCTAATTTTTAATATCACCGTTAAAAGAACTATGTTATAAGTTTATAATTAAATAAAAATGTCGAATATCTTTATGGAAGTTAACTTTAATGATTACCGGTTGAGTTGATAATTTCATTGTGAATTTATACCACGTATTTTTCGTATTTTTTTTATACTTTCAATGTATTTCATTAAATACAAGTTGTGCTCCCAAGATTTTCATGAAGTCCACCAAACTATAGTATCCGTTTCAAGAGTTTTATTTTGGGCCAAATGACAAAGTTTATCTACTTATCTTCTGTAAACTGGTGCATTGTATTGGGCTTACAATTTTGCATCAATATATGAAAAAACTGGATTTTTTGTTATTAACCCATGAAGTTGCTAAAAGGTCTATTAAAATTAGACTATTAGTCAGATACTCAGATAGAGTATTAGATATAGAGCCCGTGCAGAACCACTTTAATAGTCTTATTACTTATACACTGATTTTGTTATTTGGATTTATGTTGGTAGAGATACCCAAAAAATCGTTCATAATCTGATCCAATCTGATTTAGATATTGGTTTGGTCAAAACTCGAAACCAATCAATGCTTTATACCGGTTTAAGAATATTACCGTTAGAACCGGTATAGAATTTGGTTTAAGAAACTAGTTGTTTTTTATTTTTTTATATCCTAAACGGTTATATAGCCGTCTGTTTGTCTAAATGACCATCCCTAAATATAGGTATTGTCCATTGGATGTGTTAATTTAATCACACCACTAAAAGAAATACTAGCTAACTAGAAAGGTTTTGATTTGTATCGGTTAAATTTTTGTAAATTTGTTTTAGGAGATTGTACTGCAAATAATTGTAATTACTTTGTTAATGATCCATTTATAAATTCATATCTATAACACATAGACTCCATAAAAGAAATTTTGCACCCGGCACAAACTTTTGTTAAGTAACTGATCTAACTGCAACTTGATTAATTTTTACTGGAAGCATCTTTTACCAATTTTTATTTTAAAAACTATTAAACCAAAACCAGATGCCTTCAAAAGGTTAATTATCTACATCAATCTTCAAAAATCATCAAAACAAAACATACGTATGAACACTTCAAATCCAAAAACATAAGAAGCAAAAAACAACATCATAATATATGACCATTTTGCCCTTTCATGTTAATATAGTTAAATAAAATGATGATGTAAACTAAAAAAACATGGCATTACAGTAGGTAATTAAACATTTTCAATTTACATGTTATGTTCATGTAGTCAGTAGCGGATCTAGCCCCTTTAAGTGGGGTGCATGGACCCCATTTGGAGGTGGGCCCCACAATTTTTACTACTAAATAGTCTTCCAAAAATCAAAGTTTTACAAAAAAAACCCTCTTGGCACCCACTTTTACATTAAATACCCTCATTGACATTTTTTTACTTCAAAAACCCAAAAATACATTACATTTTCAGAATTTTATAATTTTTTGTATTTTTTGGACCCCGGTTAGATTTGGTTCTGGATCCGCCACTGCATGTAGTACACATATTTATGCCCATAAACTTAAAAATTAATAGCAGTTCAAACATCACTAAATTTAACTTAATACATATTGAATAATGTCTACTTGCAACTTTAAAAAAAAATATCGTAACTAACAAAATCATGCTTACTACATATTTCTCTCTGCTACTAATAGTGTGCAGAGTAACATAAGTAAAAATAAGAAGTACCCAAAATGCCCCTCTCACCCATAGATTGTCGGTTTCTTTCTTCTATCCCTAATGCATTTTTCATCTCTTGCTATGCTTTTTGCTGGAAAAGCACTTCCCCTGAATCAAATACAAAAAAAATAAAATTATAAGATTAAAAAAACCAAATAATGAGATATGTAGTTGAAATTTAAAAGTTTGACTAAACCATGCATGAGCTTTGTATATGTAGATAATCACACCCGTGTTCTTCCTTTGGGAAAAAGACCACCGCTACATCAAAAATTTATCATCTTGTAAAAAAAGTTTCTAAAAATGAAGCCCAAATTCTATAAAATATTACCTATTATTACGGAGGTCTAACACCAAAGCATCAACATTTTCTCTCCTTAAAATCTCAATTGCTTCCTTCACAACAGCTGGAATTGCAAAAAGTAGTTTGTTAGAAGTTAGTTTAGTAAAAGAATTACAAAAAGAGTCTTATGAGATATACCAGAATCATTTTGGTTGAATGATGTTAATTCGATGTATCCAATGTTTGAGGTACATTTCCCTATATGTTGTCACGTGTTTCACACACTCTTAGACTTCACTGAATTTAATGAAATGTTTTCCCTCTTGTCCATTTTTTCTTATATTTAACATAACTTTAGAGCACTAGGTGTGGGCAACTAGATGTAACACCATTTTGGTGCCACATCACATGCCACATCATCAATGGTGTTATAACATCAAGTGGGGAAATGGTCAACATGTTGTATCTTGTTATGACACCAACTTTTTTTTCCATTTTATAATTTATTTTTTATTTATTTCGATTTTTTTTTTAAATTTAGACAAATATTTTTTAAATATAACATAATAAATAAAACATAATGTTTAAAAATTATAAATAACATATAAAAATTTTTAAAGATTAAAATTAACATAAAGACTAAATTACACATAATATCCAAAAACAAAAAAAGAAATAACATCCAAATTCAAAAAAAAAAAAAAAATACAACGCTATTCGTTATCGTTATTGTTACCATAGAAGATATAATCCGCCAAGTCCTCTCGAAGTTGTCTGTGTTTATTTGCGTCCTGAATGTCAACAACGCGATGCAAATAATCTGCTGTTCCTGGTTGAAACTGAACGTGTCTGGGCTCCGTTGGGATATAGTGTGCAATATTTCGCCCTTTATCTTCTACTACCATGTTATGCATTATGATACATGCATACATGATATATCGTAGAGTTTCTAAATCCAATGGTCGTGCTGCATGTTCGACTATATGCCACTTCGCCTTCAGCACTCCAAAAGCACGTTCCACATCCTTACATGCTCCTTCTTGTCTTCTCTTAAAAAATTTGTCTCGTTCTTCAACCGGGTGGCGGAATGCCTTTACGAATGTGGAATACTGAGGATATATTCCATCTGTAAGGTAATACCCATATTTGTATTCGTTTCCATTCACCGTGAAAGGAGCATCCGGGGCTTTTCCATTCAAAAGATCGTCGAATATTGGCGACTGATCAAGAACGTTGACGTCGTTGTTGGAACCCGCAACCCCAAAAAATGCATGCCAAATCCATAAATCTTGAGAAGTAACAGCCTCTAAAACCAACGAAGGTGATCCGTGATGACCACTTACGTATTGCCCTTTCCATGCTACCGGACAATTTTTCCATTTCCAGTGTGTGCAATCAATGCTTCCGATCATTCCAGGAAACCCATGGCGTTCTTCATGCGCCGCATACAATTCTTGCAAATCATGCAACGAAGGTTTCCGCAAATACACGTCTCCAAAAGTTTCAACAACACCCCTTGACAATGTATACAAACTCTCTCTTGCGGTTCTTTCGGACATTCTCATATAGTCGCCCATGGTGTCGGGTGACTCCCCCATAGCCATCAAACGAATGGCCGCAGCACATTTCTGCAACGTTGTAAACCCTCGTCTACCTCTAACATCATATCTTAATTGAAAAAATTCGTACCTAAACATAAATTAACTACAATTTAAAAATATATTGCATATGTTGTAAAATTAAAGAAACATGTAGTACATTTTTATTTATTTTGTATAAAAGTATAGTAAAGAAGCGATACCGGCTTTCCAAGGCATTGGCGATTCGTAAGAACACGTCCCTACTCAAACGAAATCTTCTTTTGAAGTCCTTCGCCCCGTATACACAATTATCCGCAAAGTAATCGCGATATAGATGTTCGTGTCCTTCCTTGCGATTTCTGTTTAACATCGCACGTCTTGTTAGTAGTGGGGCTGGGTCTGGTTGTAGCAGGCCGGTAGTGTAATAATGATACATCATCCTAAAGAAAATATCGTCATCTGAATCATCGGACGAGTCGAAAGGATCCATATTTTTTTTTGAAGATAATTGAAAGTATGTAGAGAGGAGAAGAGAAAGTGTGTGAAATTTTTTATAAAATGGTAGGTATTTATAGGGTAAATGGTTTTTTTTAATAGTTAATTTTTTTTAAACCGTTGCCATTTAAACGTTGTTAAACGTTTAAATTTCACTCGTTACATCCAGTCGCGACGGCCACGAGATTCACCCTCGACGAGCAAAAACGAATAGGGGGCGGTGTTCCCCCCGTCACGACGCCGTTGAGGCGTGCCACGTCAGCACCGTTGCTTCTCGTTTGGCCCATACCGCATGCTCTTATATACATATGGAGATTATAATTGATTTAAATGAAAGGAAGAAAATGGATATACGTTAAGATAACTGATTTATCTCGGGCCTACTTCGTATCTTTAACTGTATAATGTAATATAATCCTTCATGCTTCTAATAACTGAAGTTGCCATTTTATCACCATGAAACCACAAAGTAAATACTGCTTAGCTTCAACTTTCTTATTCTGCCATAACCTGTCATAATTTTTTGGATTGTATGTATCTCAATTTACAAAAAATGTTTATATATAAAAAAAATTATGTATATGTAATTCTCTCCAAGAAATAATCAGATTATATAACAAAAAAAAACAAAAACTTACCTTCCATTTTTGGAAAAGACAATGCCATACTTAAGTAGTGTTCTCAAAGTATAGTGGGATAATTAGACCAATAATAATAATAATAAAATAGAAGGTAGCTATTACTTCTTTTTTGTGTGTTTTTTTATAATAAAATAGAAGGTAGCTATTACTTCTTTTTTGTGTGTTTTTTTGTTATATAATCTGATTATTTCTCACCAGCAATCACAAACTCGACTCTATGTGCACGGTCTACAATTTGATGTCTGAACAAGAAAAACCCGAATCCAAAGAAAGGTAAAGATCCTATATTTTAATGAAATTAGAAAAACTCAAATTACAAATAAGGGTAAAGATTCGATCTTTCTATGAAATTAGAAAAAAAATCAAAATAAAGGCGAAGATTCAATCTTTTTTATAAAATTATGCATGATAGATAACAATTTTATATAAAATTAAGCTTTACCTAATAAAAAAGATCCGTAAAACAGAACACACTTCCATATTTCATAAGACATGAGGTTTGAGACTCAACAACTACATCATCTCCCTCAGACTTGCACCGATAAAAACTTCATACAACAGAATCTACAACAGTTCCTGCAGCTATTGCAACAACAGCAAAACCACCAGATGTACATGCTATAGGTAAAAGCACAATGATATTTTCTACATAATTTCGTAGATAACATTATTAAATGTTCACAATTCTTAAACTTTTAAAAAAGTGTAATCAGCATCCCACTTCCAATGTTTATATATAGTAGCAATTGTATTTCATTTCTTTCTACTTCTTAAACTCAAAAGGTATAATGGTAAGACCATTTTGACGAAGAGAAACTCTGCTTTTAATGGTTTACCATTAAGTGGATTCACTAATATAAATTAATCTAATCAAGGTTAGGAGAAAGGCAATAACCTGAGTAATGGTAAGACCATTCAAATTTCTGCATTAACTGGGATGAAAGTAAGTAACAATAGTTAAAGTCTTGTAGGAGATCAGTTGTGTTGCTTGTTCCTATCAGTAGGGAGATAGCTCGTGCATCCTACTACCTCCATTACCCACTGAACACAATCACGAGTTACAGTAAAGATTAGCACATGTAAGATGACCAACAATGCTCATTTTGATAAGTATAAAGTATAATTATGGGTTGAATTCTCTGTCAAGCATTTCATCAAACAACTTATACGCATCATAAACTTATTATTGAACGACACTGTAACACTCTAAATTTTCAAATAAATTTTTCGTTTTTAAAACCTCACAAAACACAGTTTCACATTTCTCAAAATAACATTTATAAGTTGTTCAAAACACAAGACAACAAAATGTTTGATAATATCTCAGAATCCTCAAAACATAATCTCTAGCTGGTGTGTACAATCATGTCGGCGCCTTCTCGCGATCCTGAGAGGTACCTGAAACACATTTCACACAACACTGTAAGCACGAAGCTTAGTGAGTTCCCCAAAATACCACGCACAAATAATTAGCCTCTCGTGGCTATATCCCGATAAGGACCCTCCGGTCATGTGTCTCAGTGAAGACCCTCCGGTCTCACTGCTCGGTTCGGACCCTCCAGTCCGGTATCTTAGTGAAGTCCCTCCGGTCTCACAACTCGGTTTGGACCCTCTGGTCCTAACTCAATAAGGCACATAAATAATATACAACATAAATCACAAAGACAAAATACATGATATCACATAACTCAGTATAAGCACATAAGACCCTCCGGTCAATAACTCAAATAAGACCCTCCGGTCACACTGTATTACCACTCAGGTAAGTATAGTGAGAAGAATCACCTCGTAGGTAGAACAAGAATGTCTTGTACTCAACGGTAGGTCTAGACTCCGCCTACATACATCATAATCATCTCTAATCAACAATTTATAATAACAACTCCAAGATGTTAAGCTAACTCCTTTTTCTCGGAAAGGGTGAAAGACCATTTTACCCCTCCATGGTCTCCAAAATCCCTAACTTGACCCAACCCTAAAAGTCAACGGAAGTCAACACTCGAGTCAACAGTCCATGTTGACCCAACTCGTCGAGTGCATCTATGTGACTCGTCGAGTTCCTTCGTTTCTTTGAAGAATCAGGAAAATCCAACTCAACTCGCCGAGTTGTCTCACCAACACGCCGAGTTCGTAACGCGTTCAGACTATCAGGGAAAACCCTAATCAACTCGTCGAGTTGGCTCACCAACTCGTCGAGTTCCTTCAAGTCATTCTCTCATTCAGACGTCTTTAAGCACGACTCAGGCCCCAAACTCTAGATCTAGCCTCCTAAGGCTGAAATGTCACGTAAAGCTGCAAGCTTTACGTCCATGCATGACATCTAGGGCTAAGTTTGCCAAACCAAAGCTCAATAAAGGGTTCAAGGCATGGAAGTTGGCCAAAGCTTGATAAAGCTTACATCTTTAGGCCTAAGGGACCTAATATTGTCCATATTTGAAACCTCATCTTCAAGGCATGCTCAAACAACTAAATGACTCAAAAAAAGGTAGAAATGGCCCTAAACTCCCTAATGGAGAGATCTAACAAACAAGTGGTCAAGGTAATAGCCTTTTACCTCCAAATGGCAGCTAACACTGAAAGAATGCTGGATCCAAGGACTCCTTCTCGTTCCAAGCCTTTTGCTCCTCAAGCTCCTCCAAAGAATGCACTGAAAAACACACTCTTAGCCTCTCTCTCTGTTGGTGCATGGAAATGCTCCACAAATAATGAGTGTTTATTAGGTTGTATTTTCCCTTTATGTATTTATGGTGTAAATACTCTCCCTCCTATATAAAGGGAGAGTTGGTCATATCTTACTTTAGCTAGCTCATTTACTTTTCTTAGAGTTACACTTTTCTTACCATGTAATCCTAGAGAGAGAGAATTGGTGGGATCTCTCCCACCAAGGGAGAGTTTCTCTCTCCCACCATGATCTTCATGAATAATATTTTTATTCTCTCTTGTTCTTGGTCTTTTCTTATGAACTCATAATATGTTCTTGGTGTTCATACTTACAAAAACACGATTAATCTCGAGATATCCTTCTTCCGCACTCACCGTTCGTTATAAAAATGGGTCTCAACAATTGGTATCAGAGTCGTACCTTGAAGATCTCACGATTATTTCAAGGGAACGACTCCCGTTCGGTGATTATCTTGTGATTTTTCCGTGTTTCTGCAAGAAAAAAAAATTCGGGTTTCAAACCGGAATTTTTTTTATGAAGTCCGTTCTTAGTTTTATCTTCCGGGTTGACTCAAATCTTACTCTTAAATAAATTGTTGCTGCTGCTGCTCGTTCTATTTGTTGCTGGAAAAAGATGTTCTTAAAAGTTATTATTATTTTGCTGTTGAAGAAATGAAGAAATGGGAGAAGAAATTAATTTTGTGGTCTCCAAATTGTTGAAGAATTTGCTCCAGAAGTTCTTTTATTCTTGGATGAGAAGACACAATTAATGAGCTTATTTTCTTTGAAGTGGTGCTCTTTTTTTTTTACCCAGCAGCTTGAAAATCTTCTTGAGGTATGAAGCTTTTATTCCTCTTTATTCTTGCTGTGAATCTTAATTTGAAGAAATATGGACGTAAGTTGTTGTTTGCATAAAGCACTTTGTCCTTTTTACTCTTTTGGGTAAAGAGTATTCCACTATTTGCTCCCTCAAAAAGACAAAAACCATGTGACATTGTCCTTTCCCATCAGCTTTTGTCCCTAAAAACCCCCTGCACACTCTTCTTTTTGCCTTCCCAAGACCCACCTTTGACTTAGAATGCTTTATAAAAAGATTCCATCATTAAAATATGAATAAATGGCCTTTACGGTACCATTTTTCATGAAAAATAGCATTTTTCGTCACCTGTTCAGCCCTTTCCGGACCCCCGAACCGCAGCCAAAAACTGCCTACCGGAGTCCCCTTAGAAGCCTACCCGCAGCCACTTCTTAGCCCTGATCTGAGGTCCTCTCAGGTCCTATCCGCAGCCTCGGATGACTGCTGATGGACCGCATCCACCTACCTTGATGATGAACCGCAGTCAGACCGCAACCATCCCTCTTGCTCGTACCGCAGTCTCGGACCGCAGGCATTCCCTTCAGGTTCTCACCGCAGTCAACCCTTTGCACTGTAGCTCGCATCCACAGTCAGCTGCTCCATCCGCAACTCCTTGTTTTGACTTCGGTACCTGACTACCCCATCAGCGCCCAGCTCACCATCCGCACCCAACCCTTCTTCGACCGTAACCACCTCCCACCCAATCCACCCTCTCTCATCCGCAACCACCCTAGAACCCTTCCATCCGCACCCACCTCCTGACCCGCAACCTTCAGCTTCCCTCCTCCATCAGCAGCCTTCGGCCCCCTTCCCCCTTCCTCCTTTTTTTTCTTCCTTCAGCCCCTCCCTCCTCCTCCTCCCCCTTTCTTTCCTCCTTCTTTTTCCTCCCCTCCCCTCCTTTTTTAAAACCTTTTTTTTCTAGACTTTATTTTTTTTATTATTCAGATTTTTTTCTGCATTAAATTTTTTTAATTAAATTTTTTTTTCAGTCAATTTTTTTTATTTAGCCATTTATTTTTGTAACACCAATTTTTTATTTAGCCATTTTTTTCTTATTATAACCATTTTTTTTATTAAAACCAATTATTTTTTTTAAAACCAATTATTTTTTTTAACACCAATTTTTGCCAAAACCGCACCTTGGATTGTCACATTGGTTCATTTCATGCCGGTTATTATTATTGGAAGAATACTCCTACCGCAGTCGGACTTCATATTATTTTTTTGTGATGCTTGCACCGCAACGGCGATTGGTCAACAAAGTTGTTTCGCATTCTTCACTTTATTAGATGTTATGACTTGTCGCTCTTGATTTTTGGTTGACGAATCATGTATCTTGAGCATGTGGACTTTATTCTCTATTGAAGACCACTTCAAGTGTTCCGGCACCGTAGTTTGGATATTTGGATCTATTTTTGGCACAACAGATTATTCTCAGCACAGCTTCAGCAACTATGTCACCCGCCTCCTCATGACCTCAAGAGTATCTCTTTTACTCTGTCTTGTTTCTTATCAAGACCCTTCATACATCTAGGGAGAGCTTCTCTATTAGCTCTTGGTATCCGACACTCTCCATCCGATGATTTGTTGATTTTTGATATCCGGTCATTGGTTATCAAAAATAGGGAGAGAATATGATCCGGATTTGGTTATTATGATTGTTTGAGTTTGGATTTTGAAGACTTCTGAAGACGATTATTTATTTAGTGATGCGACGTGGCACTTCTTTTTGGTCTTTACGGATCAAATTTTTGGCATTACTCGATGTTTTCCGATTCAGATTATTTATTATTCGGACTCTACCACATGATGATTTTGTGTTCGCATCTGGTTCAGATCTTATGGTTTCACGAGTTTGGATTTGTGATATGTTGAAGACGAAGATTATTTTGGCAATGTGACGTGGCACTTATTTTTGGTCCTTGGATCAAATTTTCGGCATTGCTAGACCATGTTTTTGGACTCACATTATTGTTATCCGGACTTCATTTTATGGATGCTTCACATTTTTAGCAGGTTATTCTTTGAAGAATTTCGGTGTATTATGATTCGAGAACTCGAGATGTTTTTCAGACATTTGAAGCTGAAGTGTTTCTTTTATTGGATCTTCTACTTGCTCATGGTGACCTCCTTCTTCGGGTGATTATGACTGGTTTGAAGATTTGGATCTTATTTTTTCTGCTTCATTGGTTGTGCTTTGAAGCCGAAGACCTTCATTGTTATAGATTCATGGCCAGTTTCAGACTTCACAGACACTTCAGAGTTTCAGAGACATTTCAGCACTTGATTTCATTTTATTACCACACTTGCTAGTCGGATTACTGTATTATAGCCTTGTATCACTTATTGGATCTCTCATCATTTGTAAGCATTTAGGGAGAGAATGTTGGTGCATGGAAATGCTCCACAAATAATGAGTGTTTATTAGGTTGTATTTTCCCTTTATGTATTTATGGTGTAAATACTCTCCCTCCTATATAAAGGGAGAGTTGGTCATATCTTACTTTAGCTAGCTCATTTACTTTTCTTAGAGTTACACTTTTCTTACCATGTAATCCTAGAGAGATAGAATTGGTGGGATCTCTCCCACCAAGGGAGAGTTTCTCTCTCCCACCATGATCTTCATGAATAATATTTTTATTCTCTCTTGTTCTTGGTCTTTTCTTATGAACTCATAATATGTTCTTGGTGTTCATACTTACAAAAACACGATTAATCTCGAGATATCCTTCTTCCGCACTCACCGTTCGTTATAAAATTGGGTCTCAACACACACTCTCTCTCTCTCTCAGATGATAATAGCTCGATTAGGGTTTCTCTCAGGGTGTTAAAGTGATGAGGGTTGGCGGGGTAAAGGACTTAAGGTCCTTTAAATAGGGTGTAACCCTGAAAAGTAGGGTTTTCATGCTCAGCTCCTACTCGTCGATTTGGGTCCTCCAACTCGTCGAGTTGACTCTAAAAACCACGCGACTATCTCAATCTCTACTCGGTGAGTTGGGCCTCCAACTCGTCGATTTGCCTTGTCCAAATGAATATAAAATGATTTAAATTTATACCTGGGAGTCGGGATGTTACAGACACTTATGTATGGTTTCATCATCCAACTAACCTTTGATAACATCCAACTTCAAAGGAAAAAAAACATATCGTTAAAATAGATAGTTCCATTAATGAAAAAGAGCAAGATGAAACATAATCGTATTGATGATTTCGCCCCTAAAACGATTCAGTTCCTCTGTAATGTAACACCCTAAATCAGTTACGACTTGAAACCCTCAAGAATTTACATTTTACCATAATTGGTCCTTTAAGTACGCTGGGCGTACTTAAGTGTACGCTTAGCGTACTATGTATGGATGGTCGCGGAGGAGCTGGACGTAGGTTGGGCATACCAGAAGTATGCTGGGCGTACGTGCCAGGGGTCCAAAACCCTAATTTTCGGACATGAGGCCTATTTAAGCGACCTTAAGTCCCTTGGACTTAACCCTAGAGAGCCTCCACAGCCTTAGAACGTTCTTACACTCCAGAGAAACTTTTGAGACCATTTTGAGCTTTAAAGAGTGCATTTGTGGCCCTTTTAGTGTTCATTTTAAGAAGAAGAGGTGGTCAAGCAAGCTTGGGACGAGTTGGTGCTTCAAGAACCTGCATCTTGGTCATCTTGCAAAGCTTCTGGAGGTAAAAAGCTTGGATCTTTCATCTTAAATATCTAGCTCTAGCTAGGGTTTTCTATCTTGTCCCTTTTGGTTGATTTTGGACCTCCATTTGTGAGTTAAGCAGCTCCAGAAGATGGGAATGACAGATCTAGGGTCCCTTGGTCCTTTAGAACCATAAAAATTGAGTCTTTATGGGAGTTTTGGCCTCATGCATGGGTTAAAGACCTTGGAAAGGTCTTAATAGAGGTGTTGGGTGTATATGAGGCATGCAAAGGCATAAAGTTGCCAACTTTATGCCTTAGGACGTCTTAACAAATTTAGATCTGGCTTTTGGTCGTAAAGGAATCGAGTATTAAGCACTTAATGGAGGAAGTGCTTAATCTGGTAGTACACTGGGCGTAACCCAGTCGCACGTAGTCCCAAGACCCCAGTACGCTGCGCGTACCAGGATGGTATGCCGAGCGTACGCATCACAGTTGGGCCCGAATCTGTTTTCGGCCTTGGAGCTTTTGGGCCTCATTTGGTCATTGGGCATGGTTGCATTATGGGATTTGTGATTCATATCATCTGCTATGGGCCATGGATATATTGATTGGGCTTTGTTGGGCCAAGAGGCCCATTAATGATCTTGGACTTGGATTTTGGGCCCATTAACGAAGGAAAGATAATTGATGTGTGTGAAACTAACTAGTTTTAAATCTACTTTTAATTATAAATTAACACACAAGAGGCAGTGGACCTATCAATTGTGGTATGGCTAAATAAGTAGGGTATCGAACTCAGGGAACGGAAAATTAAAACTAATAACTAATATTATCTAAAAGACAAGTAATAAAATTAAGGTTTTCTCTAGTTTTACAAGACTAGAAACTTAAACTAAAACTTAACTAAAATAACTAACAACTAAGCAAGCAAAGACCAACTAAATTCAATATCTAAATGGACTTTTGTTCAGGTTCGACTCAATTGATCCTATGGTTGATTTAATGGTAATGGTGCAATGGATTAACCTTTTATTGGCTACCGATTCAAGTGATTAGATTCACATTCGCTATGCTAATCCTTAGAAAATAAACTAATTCAAGCAGTGGCCAGTTGCGTAATTTAATTAATCAATTTGTCAATTCAATTAACCTCTTATTGTTGGTTTATCAAACAAGCTCACACATTAACTTACCCATTCTCTAATTAATCCTAGCTTCATATTCACTAATCATAAGCACATAATTAAGTGTTCACATAAATCACATGAGGTAAACAATCAAGAGATGTTCATGCAGCCTAATTGTCTTCCTATTAACAGAAAATAGTTATGGTTAATGCATAAGGATCTCTAACAAGCTTAATTCAACAAAATCACCAATTAAAAATTAATCATACCATTAATCAAACCATAGTCTCAAAATTGTCTTACCCAAACAGAAGCTAGCAAGTTTAGCTCATAATTAAGGCAGTAGAAAACTCAAAAATGAAATTCAATAACATAAACATGGTTTAAGTACTAGATCTAGTTAAGAGAAATCAAAGTATGCCTTAGTTATCCTTTAAAACTTGAATTTGGTTGAATCTTCACTCTTTTAGATGTCTCTCTTCGTTCTGAATCGCAGCTCCTCCTCCTAGGGTTCTCAGAAGTCCCGTGTATCGATCTGGAGGGTTTCTTTTTCAGATTCGTCTCGACTCGTCGAGTCCCTCATTAAATTCCCGTGTACGGCAAGTCAAGGACTCCCCAGCTTCGTGAATCTTTGTGGGAACTCGTCGAGTAGACGTCCCTACTTGCCGAGTCCTTTGTGCTTTTTGATCCTTTCTTCTTTTGTTCACTCCAAAGCTTCCCGATAGCTACTCCTGCTTCCTTTCGCTTCCGAGCACTTCTTTTGGACTGAAAATATAATTCAAACATAATTAAGTACCTTTTGTCCATAATATGCAATTAATTAGCTAATAAATGATAAAACTTTATACTAAATATAGGGCTAAACATGCACATATCAAAATACCCCACACTTGGCTTTTGCTTGCCCCCAAGCAAAACTGAATTTTAAACGTACTAACATCACATAAGACAATCCCAATCGAACCCAACCATTATGCCAAGACCGCAACGCATGCATTTGTGTCTAATTTTTTCCTAAGGACCCCCCTTAATTCTAAATACTCACAATCCTCATAAACACTCGCCCACTTTTTCCGAACAATGCTCATTTTATGCATCCCTCCGAATCCATCCGCATAAAACCTTCTAACCTCAAGGTATTTTTGGTTGAGCAACCCAAGCACACATAATCTAGAAAATTACAATTTTTCCAATACCAATATGGAGCTATTTAGAATTCTTCACTTCTTTGATAATTTGTCTTTCATTTCTCTGAATTCACCACCTTCTTTAATTTTTGGTATCTTCAACTTTGATCTTCTTTAGAATTTTGATCTTTTGATCTTCACTTTAACTGCTCCAAAATTCTTACAACTTTTCTTGTAATTCTCTCTTTTGTTTTTTCACATGTAACTCACTTTTTTTTTTCACTCAAGACCCTACATGCTTAAGCAGGGGCGCTCAACTTCAACCTTTATTGGTTAAGGATAATAATTTTCCTGGATACATTTCAAGTACACGATGCTAAACATATTGCATCCTTCAAAATAAGCAAGGTTGTGTTTTTGTCCCATGATTTCACTAGAATAAGGGAGACCACAAATGCATTATAAAGTGTATAAGCTCGACTAAACATTTGGGTCTTCATGCAATCATCAAACATAACACTAGCATGATTCCTAATTGCTTATTTTACCAAAGTTTCTAATTTATCCCTAGCAATTTTATGCAAAAATTTCAAAATTTTCAAAATTTAACTAAAATTTTAACTAATGTAACCAACCCCCTACCCCACACTTAATTTATGCAATGTCCCCATTGCATATTATGCATGATAAAGAACAATAAAGTAAAGAGGGAATTAGAACAAACTCCCCTGGGATAGTAGTTGCAAGGTTGATCTTCTTCATTGAAAGCTCCATCTTCAGCTGACCTTAGACATGGGAACAACTCATCCATGCCTTGGGCGTCAAATATCGTGTGGTAACAGCTCCAAAAGTGCAGGAAAAACTCTCGAAAATCTCTAGAAATGAACCTTCTTGATAAAAAAACACTTATTGTGGGAATATAATTGTCAAGCCTGAAGCTAAGTTGGGAAATTCGTAGACACTCGTCGAGTAGGGAATACGACTCGCCGAGTGAGTCGTGAAAATGCAGAATACATGTTTTTACGCTTGGACTCGTCGAGTTAGTAGATGCACTCGACGAGTCAGTCGCTGGGTGAAAATTTTTCTGTTTTCTGCTCCAAGTCTTTTTGATAAAAACTAACCACTGCAGAATCATATTAAATCTAATAATTATCTTCAGTAATTAGACTCATGTGAACGCTCCTCATGACCGGACTCGATACTTGAACTTCACTCTTGCTTCCGCCTAGACTCGAAACTCCTATTACTCGTGAGACTCTTTGTAAGAAACCCATTTTCAAACTCTGAAAAGACACTAAACAAACCATGAGAAATTAAAAATCCTAATTACTAGAAGTTCCAACAAACAAAGATAAAACAAATTGTTTAACAAAACACAAAACATAAATAAATCAATCTTCATCTTCTTCCTCATCATTATCATCATGCATTGCCCCGCTCCCTCCGGCTCCACTTTGCCTTGCACTTATCCTCTCCTCCCAAGTTGGTACATAAGGAAATTGGCCTCCGTCCACATGTTGGATGTTAAAGTGATCAAACATTTGGATGAAGGACCGGTTGGCAAAATTCACTCCTCTTGCCAAATCATCTTGATATTGCCTTCCTTCAACATTAAACCATTCTGGGGGTATTTCATCTTCCACCGGAATAACCGGTGGATCGGGAGGTGCTTGCCCGCGTCTTTGCCTAACTCTCCTACCCGGCTCCTCGGGTCTGATCACAGCATCATCATGTGGAATAACATAATGTCCCCCTCCATAATCCTCAATAATTCTAGCCCTTCGAAACAGAATAGGATTAAAGGGAGGGGTCGGGACCATTGTCATTAAGTTCCAAGCACTACGAGCCATCAACCCATAAGAGTGGGCTAAACGTGTCACAAACATGCAACCATTAATTTTAGAAGTTTTTCGGTCCTTGACCGCCCCTTCAGCTAAGTATGAAGCCACGCACCATGGAATGTTGCAAAAGGTGTTGGGTGTAATGATGCTCCAAAGATAAAAGACATCAAGGTTAGAAACCTTGTCATCATCTTTTCTTTGGTTAATGGTGTTTGAAATAAGGCGGTGAAGAAGGCGGTGCGTAGGTGATCGTATGCTCCCCTCTTGGGCCGATTTGGGAATGCAGACTTTGTTGGCAATGGTGTTCCACCAACTTGTGCTTGTGACACCATCCAGGAATACCTTATGGCAATGCTCCAAAAAGGTACCAAATGCAGCCGTATTAATCACTTGTTGGTCATAAATTCCCAACCTCCAAGCTAATTCCACCATAGAACAATTGCGAACCTCGCCCCCAAGACAAAAAGTAATATTCCCGGGGTTATAATAATCGTCCCCACCCCGGAAATGTATTGTGGAGAAAAATTCCAAGCACAACTCTTGATAGACCGGCTCTTGGATACGAAAGATGCGACTCCATCCATCACACGTGATGGACTCCCCATTATGCACAAACGTCTTGACTAAATAAGGAGCCAACTCCTCTTCGTAAGGAACTCTCCCCAGCCATTCCCAATCAATTGCATTGGGGACACAAATTTCATTTTTCCGGATTTCTGCAAGCTTCTTCTTCCACCTAGTCATCGTAGAATTGGACTCGATTTGTGGGAAATTCAACCAAGGGAAACCTCTTGAGCTCTGACCCCGTGAAGACATGTTCCTGCAAAAATACGTAACACAAACAACTAGAAACGAGCAGAAAAATTAGAAAACAAAATCTGGACTGCATCAGACATGACTCGCCGAGTCCGTAGATTGACTCGACGAGTCGTACGAACTGCGCGAGTCGGTTGACGAGTCTGTCAAATGTCATCCATAAAAATCAAAATAGACTGCAAGGGTTTGTCCAGGGATGTATCTCAAGCATAATAGTATAAGAAATTTCACCTATAACATCCTAATTGGATCAAAATCGTAACCCTAGAAATTCTAAAACTTCAAACACGGGTTTTCTAACCAAATAACACTTCCAATCTACTAAAAATCAAAGCTTTGACAGAAATAGAGAAGAAATTTAGTACCTTTCTTTCTTGATAGAGAAATAGAGAGAAAGAGAGGAGGAGAAAGAGGGAGGCGCACGTCGAGTGTCGGCTGGTTGAGTGAAGAATGGTTACCAATTAGGGTAAAAAGCCCTAATTTTACAGGTATGTAAAACTTAAAAAAATTTCGGTAAAAACAAACCGACTCGTCGAGTCAGGGTCCGACTCGGCGAGTCTGGTTGCGATTTTGCGATTCCGACTTTCAAGTTAACTCGTCGAGTAAGTCACCCAACTCGCCGAGTCACTCGTTAAATTTGAAAAAATTGATATATATATATATATATATATATATATATATATATATAAATTTGATATAATTTTTATTCCTGCTTAAAAATATATCCAACCCACCCCACACTCAGACCATGCTTACCCTCAAGTAGTCATGTTTTTGGACAATTAAAAAGATGAAAATAAATAAATCCTAAAAACGAAAATAAAACTAAAGAAAAAGTAAAAGAAAGCAAACTCTAGGGACGGGTTACCTCCCGTTAAGCGCTTCTTTTTGAGGAGTCGTTAGCTGGACTCCTTCCCGCTCTACGTTTCTTCGTTTTCCTCCATTGGGTTTTCACGCTTAATCTTTTGTTGTTTAAACTTTGTCTTGTAAGCATGTATCTTTCTTTTATATGCCCGTCTCAATTCGTCTCTCCTTTTCCTCGCAGCATCCTCTTGTATAACATAACTGATCCGTTTCCCAACCTTTTTCTTCTTCACCCCGTTCCTTGGACCCATCTTTTGTACTCCTTCTTTGTCAATCTCAATTTCCTGTATAGTCGCCACCTTATCCTCACTTGATATTAAGGATTCCTCCTTATCTTCTAAATAATCCGGTGGTTCAAATGCACATACTTCATAATTAGTAGACACTCGGGATCGAGGTTTGGTTCTCTTGATTGTATTTGACTCGATCTCTCGATTAGCCATGAGTGACTCAATGGATGAGTTATTCACATCATTATTCCAACCCCTTGCATTCTCCTTTCCTCCCAAACTTACCCTCTCGTCAAGTTGAATCGCTTCTTCTTTTATCATCGTGTCAAGGTAAGCCAATTGTGCGTGTTGGAAGTTTTCCACAATTTCAGCCTCTTCTATTGGACTTCCCAAAGGATCAGGAGAAGTGTGCATGTCAAGATCAGAAAAGGAACTTGTAAGAAGAAAGTTAAGATCTTCATGATTCTTGAGGTTCTCGATTGGACTCGTCGAGTCAGTCGATGCGACTCGGCGAGTCTGTGAGGTATCTACAATTTTTGTTGTTTCTTTTGACTCAGCTTCCTCTAACAACCTTTCTATTTCCTTTAAATCTTCTCCAGCATCGAAATTCCCTTCAGAAGGTAATAGAAATTTGTTTGGATTTTCTTCTTGTAAAAGTGCAAGCTCTCTTTCTAACACTTCATCATCCAAATCTACTAAGGAAATTTCCCCGTTTTTCATCCCTTCATTCTTTTTCTCTTGTTCCGCTTTAAACACCACTGAATCATTCCCTACCCTTAGTGTTAGTGTAGATTCGCACACATCGACTATTGCACAAGCGGTATTCAAAAATAGTCTTCCAAGAATGATTGGAACTTTAGGGTCTTCTTCCATGTCAAGCACTACAAAGTCCACGGGAAACACAAATTTATCGACTTTGATGAGAAGATCTTCGCATACTTCTCTTGGATGTATTATTGTCTTATCGGATAAATGGATCTTCATACGAATCGGCTTTGGCTCCGGCAAATTTAGCTTCTTGAAGAAATAATATGGCATTAGATTAATGCTTGCACCCGAATCGGTCAACGCATGAGTAGAGATTATGTTCCCAAATTGACAAGGTATGGAGATGCTTCCCGGATCACCCCTCTTTTCTGGCAGTTCATTTAGCAATACTTCAGCAACTTCTTCCATATTTTGTCTAGTAGTGAAGAGGTTCTTAAGCAAAGTTGCATACTTGGGTGTATGAAGTATCGTTTCAACAAATGGAATGTTCACTTGGAGAGTCCTCACTTGCTCCATAAATCTTCTATACTGTTAAATCTGCTTATCTGATATGGCTCGGATTGGAAATGGCAAAGGGGGCCTGTAAGATTTCAAAAGAGAACAATTTTTCTCATCAGCTCTCGGACTCGTCGAGTCCATTATACCGACTAGGCGAGTCGAGTCGGGTTTGCTCGAATTCCTTTCAATCTCCTCTTCTGTTTGCACCTTACTGGGTTTCTTCTGAATAGGGGTCAAAGGAGTGAAAATTTGTCAGAATTAGTTGTTATCACATTTAGATGCGCCATTTTTGGATTTTGTTCGGTATTGCTCGGAAGTTCACCAAGTGTTCTTTGATTGATTTGTTGTGCAAGCTGTCCTATCTGCTTTTCAATGTTATGAATGGAGGCTTGCTGATTCCTAAGCAAAATTTGTTGATCTTTCATCATAGCTTGATGATCTTTAAGCATTACTCGTTGCTCCTTCAATTCAACGTCGGTATTAGGGGTGTCAAAAAAACCCGAACCCGATTAACCCGACTCGACCCGAACCCGAATAAGGTACGTAGGGTCGAGTTTAATAGGGTCAAAATTCTAAATCGGGTTAACCCGACATACCCAAATTGGATTTAGGGTCGGGTTTAGGGTTGGTTTTTTTTTAAAAATTCGGGTTGCGGGTTAACCCGATTAACCCGAATAAAGGGCATACTATAACTTTTTTATGTATTGTATCCTCCACATGTGAAGTACAAACACATGTTCTTTGAAATAAGAAAATTATTATGCACATATATTTGGCTTATTTTACATTTACTAATCTTACGTTATGTTTTCTAGAAGGGATACATATTGGGTCTTTTCATATTAAGGTGTATTAAAATTTAAATTACATTGGTTTAATAAAATAAACATATATAAGGAATTAATTGATATTATACGAAATAACCCATTCTTTCGTAAATTGTACTGTACAAGTTAATCTAAATTGTGAGGGAATTAGGTATAAACAAAACAACAATTGTTTTTTTGTTTTCACGTCACAGAGAGTTCATAAAGCTTACAAAAATTCTTCATATGTAAGTTACAGTAACTTTATGAACCCAGTTTTTAAATTTATTCCATGTACAATCACCACAAAAGAGTTTTCTTTTTAAAACCTTACATTTTAGGTCCTTATACTTGTAAGTTATTTGCTAAAATAAACAAATATTATTTTATTTCTATTTTAACCCGATTAACCCGACTAACCCAACCCGGTTAACCCGAAACCCGACTAACCCTAACCCGACTAACCCGAACCTTAATAGGGTCGGGTTTAGGGTCAATTTTTTTTTAAAAAAAACCTGATTAACCCGACCCGTTTAACCCGAAACCCGATTAACAACCCTAGTCGGTATCATTGTGTCTCTTCTCGGACGCAGCTACAAACCTTGTGAACATCTCTTCCAAATTAGCTCTCTTTTCCATAACCGGTTCCTCCTTTTGATAGAAACCCCGTTCTTATTGCTTGTATTTCTCCTCCTTTGCCTTTTTGTAGTCGTCATACGGGAGCCATTCCTTCTTCGGTTTCCGCCAATTATCATCAAATCTATCGCCACTTGAATAGAATACTTGAGCTTTCTTGTTTCCATTCTCATCCAAATCACAATCTTTAGTAAGATGAGGTCCGTTACAATTCTCACATCCAACCCGAATAGCATGGATTGTTTGATCCATCTTAGTCATCCTCCGATCTAAACTATCTAGTTTAGCCATCATTGCCGCCATGCTATCGTTTACAGTGTTCACCACCCCCTACTTACTTCATTCCGTGGGTTATGATATTCTCTAGAGTGTTTGGAGAATTCCTCAATTAATTCCTTGATCACCGGGGTGGCTTCTTGGTGAGCGGTCCTTGCGAGTCAAGAAGCTGCCTTGTAGTCACATTGACCCCATCATAAAAAATGGAGACTTCTTGTTGGCTATTAAGATCATGATGTGGGCAATTCCTTAATAGACTTTTGTATCTTTCCCATGCCTCATAAAGGGACTCTCCAGCTTGTTGTTCAAAGTTGGCAATAGCTTTCTTCAACTTGGCTATCTTTGAAGGTGGGCAAAATTGGTCAATAAATTCTTCCTTCATCTTAGCCCATGTAGTGATGGATCCGGGGGGAGTGACTTGAGCTAATCCTTTCCTGCACCCTTGAACATGACAGGAAGCATACGAAGCAGCTGGATCTCGCGAGGTACATTTGGAACATTAAAATAATCAGCTACATCGTTGACCTCATCCAAATGTTTATAGGCATCTTCGTGATCCTTGCTGTAGAAGGGAATCTCCTTTAGTTGAGCAAGTATGTGACCTTTAAGCTCAAAGTTGGCAGTTGCGGGAATTGCGGGTTGCACAAGTCCCGGCCCGGTATCGTCACGTATTCTTTTCTTCCATTCCCCCATGGGAACTTCATCGATGTTAGCCATGGGGTTAGCTAGTTCGCCTTCAAAGTCGCTCTCTTCCTTGGTTTCGGATTCGGAGTCGTATTCAATGTCCTCCTCGATTGGGTCTTCGTTTGCCAAGGAAATGCTGGATCCTCCTGATTTACTGCTCTTCTTCTTGCTGAATACAGATCTGATATTCTTCAAGGGTGAGTTCTTAGGTGTATTAGAGCTTTCAACCCCCTTGCCTTTGTTTTTCCTCAAAGCGGATTCTGGATCTTCAAGTGGAGGAACCAAGGGTGTGTTGGATCCTCTGGTCATGTAATGCCTGCAAACAAAACAAGTAAAACGCATAAAAGGAACAAAAATAAAATTAAAAACGAAACACTCGCCGAGTAGCTTCGATTGCACTCGGCGAGTTCAGAGCAAAAACAACAAAATACTTACTAAACTTCTAAAAACTGAAAATTATTAAAACCTATCCTAATTACTAAATTACCTAAGAACTAACTTTGTGTAAGATAAATCTCACACAAATGATCGATAAAACTAGGAATTAGAATTAATTTTTTGAACCGTTCCCCGGCAACGGCGCCAAAAACTTGATGTGTGTGAAACTAACTAGTTTTAAACCTACTTTTAATTATAAATTAACACACAAGAGGCAATGGACCTGTCAATTGTGGTATGGCTAAATAAGTAGGGTATCGAACTCAGGGAACGGAAAATTAAAACTAATAACTAATATTATCTAAAAGACAAGTAATAAAATTAAGGTTTTCTCTAGTTTTACAAGACTAGAAACTTAAACTAAAACTTAACTAAAATAACTAACAACTAAGCAAGCAAAGACCAACTAAATTCAATATCTAAAAGGACTTTTGTTCAGGTTCGACTCAATTGATCCTATGGTTGATTTAATGGTAATGGTGCAATGGATTAACCTTTTATTGGCTACCGATTCAAGTGATTAGATTCATATTCGCTATGCTAATCCTTAGAAAATAAACTAATTCAAGGAGTGGCCAGTTGCCTAATTTAATTAATTCTCTAGGTTATTTATTCGGGTTGAATAAGACTTGTAATGGTTAATCAATTTGTCAATTCAATTAACCTCTTGTTGTTGGTTTATCAAACAAGCTCACACATTAACTTACCCATTCTCTAATTAATCCTAGTTTCATATTCACTAATCCTAAGCACATAATTAAGTGTTCACATAAATCACATGAGGTAAACAATCAAGAGATGTTCATGCAGCCTAATTGTCTTCCTATTAACAGAAAATAGTTATGGTTAATGCATAAGGATCTCTAACAAGCTTAATTCAACAAAATCACCAATTAAAAATTAATCCTACCATTAATCAAACCATAGTCTCAAAATTGTCTTACCCAAACAGAAGCTAGCAAGTTTAGCTCATAATTAAGGCAGTAGAAAACTCAAAAACGAAATTCAATAACATAAACATGGTTTAAGTACTAGATCTAGTTAAGAGAAATCAAAGTATGCCTTAGTTATCCTTCAAAACTTGAATTTGGTTGAATCTTCACTCTTCCAGATGTCTCTCTTCGTTCTGAATCGCAGCTCCTCCTCCTAGGGTTCTCAGAAGTCCCGTGTATCGATCTGGAGGGTTTCTTTTATAGATTCGTCTCGACTCGTCGAGTCCACAACCGACTCGTCGAGTCCCTCATTAAATTCCCGTGTACGGCAAGTCAAGGACTCCCCAGCTTCGCGAATCTTCGTGGGAACTCGTCGAGTAGACGTCCCTACTCGCCGAGTCCTTTGTGCTTTTTGATCCTTTCTTCTTTTGTTCACTCCAAAGCTTCCCGATAGCTACTACTGCTTCCTTTCGCTTCCGAGCACTTATTTTGGACTGAAAATATAATTCAAACATAATTAAGTACCTTTTGTCCATAATATGCAATTAATTAGTTAATAAATGATAAAACTTTATACTAAATATAGGGCTAAACATGCACATATCAAAATACCCCACACTTGGCTTTTGCTTGCCCCCAAGCAAAACTGAATTTTAAACGTACTAACATCACATAAGACAATCCCAATCGAACCCAACCATTATGCCAAGACCGCAACGCATGCATTTGTGTCTAATTTTTTCCTAAGGACCCAACCATTATGCCAAGACCGCAACGCGGGCACACTCTCGAGTGTGTTAGGACTCAAACTAAGGAAATGGTAAAATCGTTTTCAAAAAGTAACACAAAAGACTTTTTTTAAAAAGGAAATGAAAAGATGAGAGTGAAACGCGCGTGATCAGCCGAGCCAAGTAAGTAGTTCCCCAATATGTTAGCCATGTGATACTGATATTTGAGCCTTGATGATTATATGGAACTTGCTATGTGTATGCTTTTAAAATTGTATACGGTTAGGAGCTTATAGCCTCATAATGATTGATTTGGCCTTATTTCCTGTTCCTTGTTTGGTTGTGGTCCTAGGGTAGAATCTTTTATTCAAAAGTCTATTTGATCCTTTTCTGTGTACAATTTGCATGCATAAAGGCAACCTGTTATGATTGGTTTGATTAATATGAGTAGAGTAAATCTTAGGTCTGCCTGAGATTGATGTACGCGGTAGTTATGGGATATGGTTCGGTTGTGGGACAAATTGGAGTTATCAGGTAGAGCAGTGAGGAAAGGTACAGGTAGGTGTGGAAGGTAGTATTGGGCCCGTACTACTGGAAGCACAGGACCTGTACCCGAACCAATGTTAGATCTGACGACTTCGATGAGGACCAGTGTGGGAAGATCCCTTATATGGAAAATCCTGATCGTTATGATTTATGACATTTCAGTTCAGCATGGTGGTGACACGATTCGTAGCGGGGGGATCAGGATCGGGATCTGGATCCAGGAATGGATCGGGCGACACGACTGATGTCTTTGATGAGAGGCTGCGTGAGCTCATTGCAGCAGAGGTTACCAGGGGCATCCTTGACGCTACGCCAGTCATTTTTGGGACGGTCAAGGAGGGCATTATGGAGATCATGGAAGAGAGACTCAGATCATTCAGGGCTGAGATTGTTGCGGGTCAGATTGGGGCCTGAACTCCCTCGTTCCGGGAGTTCAAGGCGTGTGGGGTGCCAGAGTTTTTCGGGGTCAGGGACCCCATCGCCAGCCGACGCTGGGTGGCGGACATCGAGAACGCCCAGCGCACGAGTTCTTGCCCGGATGTGGCAAAGGTTGGGTTTGCTTCATGTATGCTGAGAGACAGGGCCCAGGATTGGTGGGGCAAGGTTACTAGACAGGTGGGACCAGTCGGGGTGGCTGAGATGACGTGGGACGAGTTTGTTCGGCGATTTGATTTGGAGTTTGCACCACCCATTGAGGTGCAACGACTAGTGTGAGAGTTTCATGATTTGCAGCAGACTACCGAGGCTATAGCGGAGATTACCGCCAAGTTTTGGGAACGAGCCTTGTTAATTCCACAGTATGCTACCGATGAGGAGATGAGACGGACCCGATATCATTCCATGCTGAGGGATGATATTAAGGAATTTGTGAGCTTTACAGGGTGCAAAACCCTGAATGAGATGGTGGAGAAGGCTCGTGAGAGGGAGATGGAGTTGGAGTCCCGCACGAAGCGGAAGACTGAGCAGGTGCAGGCAGCAGGGGGTCCGACTAAGAAGCCTAAGACCTCTGATTCTTCGGGTAGGGGCCAGTAGGGTCGGGGCCGGTGTGCCAAGTGTGGGAGGTTTCATAGTGGGGCTTGTCGGACAACTGGGATATCGGGATGTTACTCTTGTGGTCAACAAGGCCACTTGAGTAGGGATTGCCCCAAGAAGGGCTTGATATGTTTCCACTGTAACTAGACTGGCCATAAAAAGGCCGACTGTCCTAGGTTGCAGGGAGGCGGAGGAGCAGTGGCGGTGCCTGTACCCGCCACACTGAGGATCACCGATGGTCGCCCTAATAAGGCGGAAGCCCCGGCGGTAAGGAGTCGCGCGTTTCAGCTGACTACCGAGGAGGCTCGGGCGGCGCCAGATGTTGTGGCTAGTACGTGTCTATTATTCCTTGCTCTTATTATTTTTGTATGGCTTATGTGTATTTTATGCTTGTATAGGGACCTTTTTGTTCAATGGTATGTCTGCTCATGTCTTGTTTGATTCGGGAGCTACCCGATCTTTTGTCTCACTTGCGCTTAGCAAGGAGTTCAGAGACGCACCGGGGACCTTGGATTCCCCGCTCGAGGTGGAGATTGCAGACGACAGTACCGTTAGTGCTGCAAGGGTATATATCAGGGCTGTGTCCTGAATGTGTTGGGCGAGAGGTTCCGTGTTGATCTAGTTCTGATACCGTTGCGTGGGTTAAAAGTGATTGTCGGGATGGATTGGTTGGGACCCAACGGGGCCATGATTGATTGCGAGCGCCAGTTGGTCAGGGTTCGAACCCCAAGTGGGGGAGAACTAGTTATTCATGGTGAGAGGGACTCGCAGGGACCAACCCTGTGTTCGGCTGCGAGGGCTAGGAGGTTTTTACAATAGGGTTGCACGGGATTTCTGGATTATGTCTCGGATACGAGAGTAGAGACCGTGACAGATGTGGGCAGTGTGCCAGTGGTATAGGACTTTCGGGATGTTTTCCCTGAGGAGTTACAGGGAGTGCCTCCGTAGAGGTAGGTGGAGTTTCGCATCGACTTGGTGCCAGGTGCCACTCCGATAGCAAAGGCACCGTATCGGCTGGCACCACCTGAGATGCAGGAATTATCTACGCAGCTTCAGGAGTTGCTAGACCGAGGGTTCATACGTCCGAACAGTTCCCCGTGGGGAGCACCGATTCTTTTCGTGAAAAAGAAGGATGGATCGCACAGGATGTGCATCGATTATAGGGAGCTGAACAAACTAACGGTGAAGAACCGTTATCCGTTGCCAAGGATCGATGATTTGTTCGATCAGCTGCAGGGTACGTCATGGTTTTCCAAGATTGATCTTCAGTCGGGATACCATCAGATGAGGATTCGGGATGAGGATAACACGGCTTTCAGGACTCGGTATGGGTATTATGAGTTTGTGGTGATGCCGTTTGGGCTCACCAACGCCCCAACAGCGTTCATGGTGTTGGGTTTTGAGCATTCTAACACTCCTATGGTGTACATGCAACCCTAAATACCTTGGATCTATGTTTTCTCTATTATACATGGAAATATCAATTTTCCAAGGTATTGTTCTAACTAGCATAATATAAAGTACACATAATATAAATTCTAGTAGAATTACATACCTCTTGTTTGGTGCTTGATTCCATGGAGCTCAACAGCCTAGTGCCCCAAGTGTGACACCTCAAATGGTTCACACAACATCATAAACACTTGGAATAACTTGAGAGAAAGTACACACTTCATGAAATCGGTTTGCCCTCCACACATAGACTTAGTGGCCGATTTTGACAAGAATGATATGTTTATATAGTGTGACACTATTAGGGTAAATCCTAATTGTCATGGCTTTCCATTTCCTTGGATCCATGGGTTCAAATACACCATGGAGCATCCATGGAGCATCCTATGGGTTTTAGCCCAACTTGATAATCCATGGAGCATTAGCCCACTATATAAGTATGGATGATTTACACAATCAACCCATATATTTAATTAGTCTTCTTTGATCACTTAATTAATTCTAGATTAATTCTTGATCAATACTAATTAAATAATCTTATTAATATATTAGAACTTATAATATATTAATAAACCTTAAGTGTTATTTCTCTTATTTTAGTCTATCCAAATGCATGATGCCATGCAACCCAAATGGACCATGCCGGGTCGGGTCAAGTATATACCAATTATAGTTATGGACTTAGACATTAATCCAACAGTCTCCCACTTGGATAAGTCTAATAACTATTATTGCAAGTACGCCTTCATAACCTGACCAGCAATCGTAGCTCTTAAAAGTTGCTGCCGAACTCTAAACAAATCAATGACGCATCCATTAGATAAGTGATCATATATTCCTCCATTCTAGATATCATATGGACTGAGACATGGATTATAATCATTCTCTATGTCCATTTGTTGTGTCCCGATTTCCGATTTATGACGACTGACTAATTGAACAAATCAAATCAGTCCAGGCCCGGCCGAGCACTTACATTTTGTCATCACTAAATCATCGAGGGGCCCACAGATATCGCTTTTATCCCTTTGAGGGTAAACGGAATGGATAAACTTCGACTCATATGCTTGTACTGACTACTTGTTGAATCATACACAAAGGCAGGTTTTATAACATCGAGTTACCAATGCGTTTTCATGCAATCAATGTATAACCAACTCATAGTCAACAACTCATATCTCTAGGTTTGAAGAATATAAGATATTATCGTCTCATGATTCAATCGTGATAAAATCCATGAAGTGATTCAAATGAGTGTGGGTTGAATCCAATACTCAGAACTTATGAGCACTCATGAATGTTGTAGCAACCACTGCTATGTCTAATGCACATTAGACAAATCATACAAGCCAAATTCATGACAGTCTTGATTCATATCTACTTCCAACATATGACCGACTGTGGATGGTTTGAATAACTTAGTCAGTCAGGAAGAATGACCTAGTTATTCTGGAAGTCAAAACATGCAAAGTGAAACACAAAAATAATACTAATCTTGTATGGCCTCAACACTTCGAGTGTAAATAAAAACCCTTTTATCTAAGCATCATATTGATTACTCATTATTCATTGTTTCGATTTATCAACTTAATACTTGAATTGAAATAATAGTCATGCCATGCACCAAGCATGCATACTATGTTTACTTATGGTCTTTTCTTTTGTGAAATAGATCAATTAAACACGACTCCAACGATGCTCATTTCACAATCCCAATCCCTTTTGTAAATGTAAGAATACCAAACTCTTGCCATTTACTGTAATCTGTTAGACTCTAAACTTATATGCAATGGTCCCCTTGTAATGACTATGCACAAAAGTCACAAAGACTTGGCAACATACATTACAGAGTATTCCAATGGAAAGCAATCCCATGGAAATGATCTCAAATTCAAAGTACATTCCTTTGAACATCCTTCTTTGCATTAAGTTCTTTAATCTTACACATATTCAAAGAATAACTTCCACCTATGGAAACAATTCCACATTCCCATTTTGACCATCACTTTTGAACAAGAGTTGCCTCTTTTCAAAATATGTCAATATGGTCCTTACTCTATACTTCCAATTGTCCATGAGTAACCAATCTTTGGTAAACCTCAAATTGTCCTCGACAATTACTTAATCATTTTAGTCATATTCAGTTCTAATCCCTTTTCCCCTCTTAATGCCCTAAGCATTAGGAAAATTTAGAAAGGATAGCTATTATAGCTCATGTAATCGATCCTATACCCGAAGCATATAGGACATGATTCATGCTATAAATTTTTATTTGCCATATTCTCACAATTCGAACTATGAAGAGGTATGCCGTAATCATAATCGAATTTTGAGAATGCAACATATATAGAATTTCCTTATGTTGAACCATTCCAACATAACATTCTTATATATCCTTGACTAAAGTAGATTAAAATCTCAATCTAAGCTTGTAGAATTGGAATGAAGTATAAAATCCTCTCCCTTAATTATAGCAAAACAACTTTTTCAAGGCGAATTGAAACTTTTGTTTTCTATAATTAATATTGCTAACTTGCAACACTTAACATAATAATCATGCTCCCACCAGCATAATGATTATTATCTTACTAGCATAACACTTATGCTCCCACTAGTTTTGACATGTATCCAGAGATCAGCTGGACTTTTAGAAACCAACACTTTATTGACTTTCTTACCAAAGTTCAGATTTCTGATATGCAATTGCTTTGATAAGACTTTATCAAAATCATACACGTTTCCTTAGATATCTCACATGTTTATCTAGACCTTTTGCAATTCTCACTAGTTAGTGTGCCGGTTAACCACACACGCTCCACTAACGACATGAGAATGCAAATATCACAACTACTATCTACTTAAAATCCATTTAGTGAAAGCGTTTCCTCACCATCATTTTCATGAATCGAAGAGAAACCTTATGACACTTAGATTTTTATGGTGTAAGTGTTCCTATCCATGTGAATTTATCATAACCATAATCACAAGACAAGGTTAGTGGCAAATCCAAACACATATGGACTGAACTTGTTCAATCTTAATTTCTTGCCACCCGGCAGCACAAGGGCCTACCATTGCTTCCAGGTTGTTATGCAAACAATTGAGAACTCATAGAACTCATATGCATAGTCAACTTTTAACTGGAATAAACACAGAAATAAGAATATGTCAACACGATAGGTTACAAACCTCAAGTCGTGGGCTAGTGATTAACAAAACTCTTGATTAGTTCTTGAAACTATTTCAGGATATTTTAAACTCCCACTGTCCTCTTGACATATAAGACTCTCTTGCCCAATCTTCAAGAGATTATGCAGATTCTTTTACAAACACTTCACACAATTGGCCTTAGTTGGTCTTTGTTTTATCCAAAACATCACAACTTACCAATCTCAAATGTACAAGAACAGGAAACATCTTACTTCTACATTTGACAAGTGTTAAAAACTTTCTAAAGACTATGTCACTCAAGTTACAATCTTGGAGTATAACTCCAGGATTTGTTGTTGGAACGAAGTATGATTTATCTTTTGATTTAACCATTTCAACAATTCACGATTCCTCTCCTTAGGCAAACAAATGCACTAAGGTGTCCTTAGAGGATCAATTGTGATATGATTCCATAATCACTAAGATAATCATAAAACAAGATACACAAGTACTCTCCCATCTCTTCAGATTGGAGAAACTTTTATCTTTCTGCCTTATTTGATTCTTCTTATTCATTCTGCCATATATTGAAACTTTTCCAATGTTTCAGCATTACACTTAAACTTGTAAGCATAATCATATTTACTAAACTTTAGTAAATCATAACGAATAATCTTATCAACTTTTGTGGTGGACCTGACTAGTGCACAACCTAATGTACCCGATCCTTTAGTCCTTCGCTTGACTCACATGCGAATGTGAACAAGGAATTAGTCTTAATTTACCAAAGATGAAAAATCTCATTCATCACACAATACAACTTGCATGATTCCAAGTTTCTATCCAACTGAAACTTGGGTGATGAGAATCTTTCATTATTTGATAAATTATGACACTACCACAAACGAAAGAATCAAATTCATTTTCCAATATTGCTTATCGATGGAAACATATAAACAACAATTTTTCACAAATGCCTTTGTAAGGATACTTAAAATAAATAAAATCAAAACTTTTCTTTTATTTTAAAACTTGCGGAAAAACTTATCCTTACAATGCAAATTCATATGAAAACTTTGTTGTTATCTATTCCTAAGCAATATCTCATAACTCTTATGCAGTGGCTCAAAATTCTGGTCATCGAACCATGAGATCAGAATCAGCACACCTTTTCTTTAAGCTTCCTTTGATTCTTCAAAAACATCAAAATGTAATTACATTACATCATGTATTAAGAATCTCCAAAAGAGACTTAATAGAGTTAGATAACAGACTTTACCTGAAGTAGAGTCAAACTTTTGACTTTACCATCCTTATGAGGTTCCAGGTAAATTCGGCAGCTTCGCAACCAATGTCCCTTTCCTTTGGCAATAGGCACATATGGACTCTTTGGGAATGGTACATGGGACTATCTCAGACTTAGCCTTTCTCTTTACCATTTGGTCAACCGAGTTGAATATGGCTGATCCCTTTCTATTGGGAAGAGAAAGTTTTTCTGGATTTCCAGTGTCACCATTGTTAATGTCCATGAAGTTTTGGGAAGTCGATCTTCTGATCAAATTTGCTTTACCAGTGTTCCAAATCATTGTTGATTCAGCAGCACCAAGCAAATAGATAAGATCATTAAAGGGTCATGTCGTGATCTGTCATCAGGGAGTGACTGAAGAACCAAGTCAACATCCAACTACCTCGAGACTTCGACACCCGACTCTCCCAGCTTGTCAATATGTGACTTAATCTCCAAGACCTAAGCACATATAGACTTTGTTTGCCAATAGGGATTGAGTGACTTAGAACTTATCAAGTCTTAAAACTTGTGGGATAGGGAGAATTATTAGAGGAGGTGGAGGAAATGAAGTATGATTTCCAGTCCCACTAATGCACAACAAAGGGATTGATCTTTCACCTTGGTTGCCATTTGGGATATCATATTCATTAGGATAGCTTGTTCCTAAAGATTTGGGAAGACCATAGTTGTCTAAACTTGACATCTATAAGGGAGAAATTCAAGTCAGTTGATTTAAAGTCCTTAATATAACACCCAATATGAAATATTAAGGCTAGGACCCAACAACCTATTTATAACTGGAAGAGGGATGCCGTAATCCAAATTATAAAATAGTTGAAGGTAGGTAAATGACGATTTACCAATTTCCACCATGAAAAACGAAATATAATTAAGTTTTAATTGGATTTGAAACTCCTAGATCTTTTGAGATACATTGAACTTTCAATGGCATGTTTGAATCTCGATTGTGCCCTCTCAAGTTTGTGACTGGGATGCCGAGGATCACAAACAAGGTGTGAATAACCATGCAAATTGACTTGGTACCCTTAACTTTATCACCTAATCGATGTGCCGGTTAACCACACACACTCCGCCGATCTATAATAAAGTCAAGTTACCCTTTGCCACTCTTGCTAGTCTTTATTAGTGTGCCGGTTAATCACACATGCTCCACTAACGAATTGGTAAGGTACAAAGTGTAATTTCATGGGTTAGCACCTATTTCACATTTTCCTAAGTAACTAAGATTGGAAATTTATAAGTGTTTAGTTACTTAGTATTTATCATTATACTTTTAATGAAGGGAGAATTATTGTCCTTTCCTACCCATTCGGCTAACAACCCTCCACCAGTCAAGGAAGCGGTGGGTGAGAGTGGACACCCATTAAACTGCCATTTTATAGGCAGTAACCTTATACCCCCTTATAGACCGGCTTCGTGAATGAGGCCTACTAACGGTAATATTGACTTTATCTTATACATATATATATAATTAAAATTATAATAATAGTATAAGGGTGTATTTTAAACATTTAAAATACTTGGTGGTTTAATCTATTAATTAAACTATACTCTTAATTTAATTAAACTTAAACCATGTCTTTATGGAATTATTAACTCTTTTAATTAAACACTTTAATTAATTTAATGAAGTCCATAAAGTTTGAATTTTAACTTTTAAAATTGTAGAGTTTGGAATTAAAGCATTACTGTGTGTGAGACTTTACAAATTCCAAAACTTGAGGGCAAGTTTTGAAACTATTCAAAACCTTTCATTTCATAACTTATGAATTCAATGGTTCATTAAAATGAAGACTCTTCATTTTTATGTAACCTCTTATTCTTTAATAACACTTTTAAAGAAGTGACTCTTAAACATCCATAACTTGAAGACAAGTTATGGAGTCATGAAATAATTAAATGAAAAAGACTCTTCATTTTTATGTAACCTATGGCACTTTTATGATTTTTAAGATTCATAAATGTGACATTTTATGTAACTTGAGGACAAGTTACAAAAACACATTTTATGAACTAACTCTAGATTAATTCGGATTGAAAACAACTAAATTTTTTTTTCATTAATCTAAACTAACTCATAAATCAAGGAAACATAAAAATCTTGGAAATCCATAATTTGAGGACAAGTTATGGACTTCATACAATTTCATTGAGATCAAGAATTATACTAACAAACAATTTGCACATAATTCCTATGATCTACCAAAACTCATAAGCATGAACATTCATAATCAACATTTTTCAAGAATTACATAAACATATATAAACTTGAAACTTCGATTATAGCATTAAAATTGGTTTAACACAATCATTACCACATTAAAAACAGGTTTTGTAAGTCCAAAACAATCAAAGGTAATGATTCTAGACCAATTCCAGCACCAAAGGTGGGGGAGATTTGTAGCACCTGGTTCCTGGTATGTATTTTATTTAAGTAATCTTGCATTTTTGGTCTTGGACTCGGCGAGTTGAAGGCCCAACTCGCCGAGTAGAAGCGGGATGAGACGCGGGATTTAAGTGATGGACTCGTCGAGTCGGGTCCCGGACTCGACGAGTAGGCTCTGTCTGGACAAAAACCCTAATCTGAGGGTTTGCACCCTATTTAATCATCTCATTCAGCCCCCACTTGTCCCTATTGCTCCCAGAAACCCTCCCTAGCAAACCCTAAGTGTTTTGGTGCAAGATTCAAGGCTTTTGAGTGATTTTGTGGATTTTGATCATAAGGAAGAAGGAAGAGCATAGAAGGATCAAGAGGAGACTGAAGGGTCTGAGTTTGGTGCATCATTTGCTGTTCTCAGAAGGTATAAAGTATATACCTTTCTTGTTCTTTTGTTAGATCCCTTTTTGGGGAGATTTAGGGCTTTTATAAGCCATTCTTGGTAACCAACCATGATTGCAAGCATGGTTGGGGGTTGAAGCTTCGGATCTAGGTCCAAGGAAGGGTCACAAGGCAGTTAGGGGTTGCTTTTGCACTCAAGGAAGGTCCCATGCAACATAAGAACCATTTTAGGGCCTTTTAGGCTCAAAAGTCCCATGCATGCACGTAAAGTTCGTGACTTTATGTGATAGATCGAGCTTAAGGGCTTGGATCTATCATTTGGACAAAAGTTGTACATCAGAAATCGAGAAAATAGGACTTGAACGTTATCGACTCGGCGAGTCCGTTCTTGGGACTCGACGAGTCCAAGGCATAAATTCCCCTTATCTGTTGAGGGTCAAAAGAGCACAGTTGGGGGTTAGAAGGGTTGTAGAAGGTCCGAAGGAGTGACCCAACGTACTGGACTTAGCCTTCAACCTGGAGTTCATGGGACTCGGCGAGTCCATGAACAGACTCGGCGAGTCCAAGGCAATTTCCTTATGGTTGAAGATGAACTCGACGAGTTGTTCATACAACTCGGCAAGTCGGATGAAGGTTCATTCGATGTTCATGTCGAAGAGGAACTCGTCGAGTCGTCGCTAAACTCGACGAGTAGGGTCGTGGACAAGGACAGTTGAAGAGATAGGGACTCGACGAGTTGGCGGCCCAACTCGGCGAGTCGGGTCAACTGGAAGTTGACTTTGACTTTGACTTGGACTTGGTTAGGGGTAAAATGGTCATTTTACCCTAAGAATGGATATCAGATTCTGATTAAGTGTTTTGTGGGGATTATAGCCGGAGGATTTCCGGAGCAGCTGCAGATAGAGATTTCCCGCACGAATTATCAGTAGCTACTCGTTCGAGGTGAGTTACCTTCCAGTAGCGGTGGGTCTACGGCCACAATGTCGGCCCACCAGTAGGAGTTGTATGTTAGATGATTGTCTTTGTGATATCATCTAGGTTTGCTACTACCTGATATGTTATATGCTAGCATGATATGTTATATGTGATAGTAGTAGAGTTCGGTTGTTAGGACCGAAGGGTAGGTCAGGCACCCCAGATATGTCTGACAGTATGTGATGATATGTTATATGCTAGCATGATATGTTATATGTGATAGTGGTAGTAGGAGGGGAATAGTCCCCAAGTTCGGTTGTTAGGACCGAAGGGTAGTTCGGACATCCCAGATATGTCTGATAGTATGTTTATGTTATGATATATGTGATAGTAGTAGTAGGGGGTGGAATAGTCCCCAAGGGTCGATTGTTAGGACCGATGGGTAGGTCAGCACCCGGCTTGACACGGGTAGGTCGGCACCCCAGAATGGCCGTACGGGTAGGTCGGCACCCCAGAATGGCTGTACGGGTAGTTCGGCACCCCAGAATGGCCGTACCGGATAGGTCGGCACCCCAGAATTGCCCGGCAGTATGTATGCTATATGATTGTATGGTATGTGGTACGATGGGGGAACTCACTAAGCTTCGTGCTTACAGTTTACAATTTTGGTTTCAGGTACCTCTTCAGCGAATGGGAAGGAGCTGGCCCGGTAGCGGCACATCATACACACACGCATTGTTTTCCGCACTAGAGATATTCTGGGATTGTACTCTGACATGATGCTATTATATGATTGGGCTTTCAGACATGATACATTGTTTTACAAAATGATATATTATTACGTAGTTTTCTTACGAATGTTTTTATAATTAGTTAATTAAAATGAAATTTTTGGACTCGAAATTTGAGACGTTACAAGTTGGTATCAGAGCCCTGGTTTGAGGGATTCGGACACACCTTCGGGGTGTTTGAACTCAAATCAAGGAATTTAAAAGATTTTTACAAGAAAAATGGTTTTCTAAAAAGCTAAGTTAAAAGAGTTTTGAGAAAGAACGAAGTGTGTGATGTGCGCGACCGGCCGAGCTCAAGTAAGTATTCCCCAAAGTACCCATACAAGTTTATGTTATGTTTATCAGCTTCAGTAGAACAGCATGCTAGAATAGGACTAAAGATCTAGGAATGATGCCTTATGTGCCTGCTTTATGTGCTTTAGCTTATGAGAATTTCATGCTAGTATTGAGTAGACAGCAGTAGGATAGCCTGTTTAGGTTATACTTGATAGTATGAGCTTAGCATTGTATGCTAGTACAGTTTCCTCTTATAAGGATAGAGTTGCTTGAGATTGTTCCCTGTTATCCGAATGTTGCTTGCTTTGTGCTTTGTGGACTTTGAGTGATGGGAGTTAGCTGTTAGGTGAATACGTTAAGTCACATGTGATAAGGATTGGATAATCTTAGAGAATTGGATTTGACCCTATTGCGCAGCTCTTGTTTGAGTCTAACCGTTGTAGGGACGAGTCTTTTACTCGAAGGATTATCTGAGCCTCGTTACATGTGGTGGTATTCAAGTAATGGCTAATTGGCATTACAAGGAGGCCTTCAGCAGCTGAGGACCGATTTGGGTGGTGTCAGAGATTTTCCCTAGGGTAAGCCTAGGATGAGGGTAGTAGAGATCAGTAACAGTAGTAATGACTTGGTGGATTCGAGGCGGTCCTTGAGGAAAGTACGAATAGATGTGGAAGGTAGTATGGGCCCGTACTACTGAAAGCAGAGGATCCGTACTCGAATCGAGGAAGGCTGAGGCAAGACCTGGGAACTTGCGATGAGGGTGATCCCTCTATATGTATCAGTATCACTGACGGTTGTCATTATGTATTGTAGAATGGTAGTACTACGTCCGAGGCCAGCAGTTGGCAGTTCAGGGGAGGGATCGGGTTCGGGCTCAGGTTCTGAACCAGTGGATGAGAGGCTACGCGAGTTTATCGCGTCCGAGATCACTAGAGGCATCCTTGATGCGACCCCGGTTATCTTTGGGTCGATCAAGGAAGGGATTGTCGAGCTGATGAAGGATCGCCTACGGGCGTTCAGGAGCGACATGGAGACCATCCAGTCGGGATCACGCACACTGTCCTTTAAGGACTTCAGGGGCAGTGGTGCGCCGGATTTCCATGGGGCGAAGGACCCCATTGTGGCCAGACGGTGGATTGCAGAAATTGAGTCTGCACAGTTGACCAGCTTCTGCCCCGAGGGGTCGAAGGTGAGATATGCAGTAGGATGCTTGAGAGATAGGGCCAGGGATTGGTGGGAGTCGGTTGGTGACTCTCTGGGAGCCCCGACAGTTGAGGCTATGACATGGACGAACTTTGTGACTCGGTTCAGAGCGGAGTTTGCACCTACAGTGGAGCTCCAGCAGTTGGCGAGGGAGTTCTTAGATATGAGACAGACTACGGAGACTGTGGCGGAGATCACCGCCAAGTTCCGGGAGAGGGCGTTGCTAGTGCCCCAGTATGCGGGAGATGAGGACATGAGGAGGACCCGCTACCATGACATGCTGCGAACGGACATTCGGGAGCATGTTAGCTTTTCAGCTTGCCCTACCCTGGATTCCATGGTTGTCAGGGCAAGGGAAAGGGAGATCGATCTGGATCACATCCGGAAGAGGAAGGTAGAGGAGGGGCAGTTGACTGGGGCTTCGGGGAAGAAGCCCAAGGGATCAGATGGTAGGCCGAAAGGCCAGTCAGGACAGGGCCACTGCAGGAAATGCGGCAGGCCGCACGAGGGAGCGTGTAGGTTGGGATCGTCGGGCTGCTACAAGTGCGACAAGACGGGGCATTTCAGCAGGGATTATACCGCCCCTGCACCCACTATTCCGACATCTGAGTTGTTGTGTTTCCACTACATCCAGAGGGGCCACAAGAAGGCCAATTGCCCCCAGTTGACAGCAGCAGCGCCAGTGAAGGCTCCAGCGACCCTGCGGATTACTGATGGCCGGCAGGGCAAGGCAGAGGCTCCAGTGATGAGGAGTCGGACTTTCCAGTTGACGACCGAGGAGGCACGCGCCGCACCCGATGTGGTGACGGGTATGATTCCTTCCCTCTGATTTATTTATATGATGGTTATGATATTGATATGTGCTATGTTTAGGATCGTTCCATGTGAACGGTATCCCAGTTCAGGTATTGTTTGATTCGGGTGCTACCCGATCGTTTGTTTCTCTTGCGCTCAGCAAGAGGTTTCCGGAGTCGTCGGGCACGTTGGATTGCCCTCTAGAGGTCGAGATTGCGGACGACCGGTCAGTGCGAGCATCAGAGGTCTACTGAGATTGCGTCCTGCGACTATTTGAGGAGCGTTATCTGGTAGATCTGGTTCCCATTTTGCGGGGGAACAAGGTTATTATCGGTATGGATTGGCTAAGCCCCAATGGGGCAGTGATTGACTGTGCGCAGCAGTTGGTGCGGATCAGGACCCCAAGTGGGAGAGAGCTGGTGATTCAGGGCGAGAGGCCACAGCAAGGACCAACTTTATGTTCAGCAGCGAGAGCTAGGCGTTACCTTCAGCAGGGTTGCACAGGATTTGTTGCCTATGTGATGGATACCCGGGAGATGGGTAAGGCAACGGTGAGCGATGTGCCCGTGGTACGAGAGTTTGCGGACGTATTCCCCGAGGAGTTGCCTGGGATACCTCCGGAGAGGCAGGTAGAGTTCAGGATTGAACTAATCCCTGGTGCGGCCCCGATAGCCAAGGCACCGTATCCGTTGGCTCCTCCTGAGATGCAGGAGTTGTCTACACTGCTACAGGAGCTGTTAGACAAGGGATTCATTAGACCGAGTAGTTCACCCTGGGGAGCCCCGATTCTGTTTGTAAAGAAGAAGGATGGGTCGCATCGGATGTGTATAGATTATAGGGAGTTGAACAAGGTAACGGTGAAGAACCGTTACCCACTCCCGAGGATTGATGACCTCTTTGACCAACTACAGGGAGCATCTTGGTTCTCCAAGATTGATCTGCGATCAGGATATCATCAGATGAGGGTCAAAGAGGAGGATGTACAGAAGACTGCGTTCCGGACACGCTATGGCCACTATGAGTTCGTGGTGATGCCTTTCGGGCTCACCAATGCTCCTACCGCGTTCATGGACCTCATGAACCGCGTGTGTAGACCGATGCTGGATCGGTCCGTGATAGTTTTCATTGACGACATCTTGGTCTATTCCAAGACGCAGGAGCAGCATGAGGAGCATCTGCGAGAGGTTTTGGATACTCTAAGGAGAGAGAGCTTGTACGCCAAGTTCTCCAAGTGTGAGTTCTGGTTGCACGAGGCGCAGTTTCTTGGGCACCTTGTCAACCAGAACGGTATTCTGGTCGACCCGACCAAGGTGGAGGCCGTGATGAGATGGGAGGTTCCGAAGTCTCCATCTGAGATTTGGAGTTTCATGGGATTAGCCGGCTACTATCGGAGATTCATCCAGGACTTCTCCAAGATAGCCGTACCTTTGAAGCGGTTAACGAAGAAAGCCGTAGTTTTCTGTTGGGGGCCTGAGCAGCAGGCGGCGTTCGAGACGCTGAGACAGAGGTTGTGCGAGGCGCCAATCTTAGCCCTGCCAGAGGGCGTAGAGGATTTTGTTGTGTACTACGACGGTTTGGGCACGGTATTGATGCAGAGGGGGCATGTCATCGCCTACTCTTCGAGGAAGCTGAAGCCTCACGAGGCGAATTATCCGACGCATGATTTGGAGTTGGGGGCTGTTGTGTTCGCCCTCAAGATTTGGCGTCATTACCTATATGGGGTCCATTGTACCATCTACACGGACCACAAGAGTTTGAGGTACCTCATGGATAAGCTGAATCTGAACATAAGGCAGCGTCGGTGGTTGGACGTGGTGAAGGATTATGATTGCGGGATCTTTTACCACCCGGTGAAGGCCAATGTGGTGGCAGACGCGCTTAGCCGCAAGGCGGCGCCGATCCTGGATACCTACATGAGGATGACCGTGGTTACTCCACTGTTGGAGCAGATTCGAGAGGCCCAGCAGGAGGCCATGAAGGAGGAACATCGGAAGAGTGAACGGATTGTAGGCCAGGTTTCCTTCTTTGACTATGATAGCCGAGGGTTATTGACTCTTCACCATAGGGTGTGGGTCCCTTATCATGGAGGTGTGCGCCAGATCCTGATGGAGGAGGCGCAAAAATCTCGATTCTCCATTCATCCCGGGGCGACGAAGATGTATAGGGATCTTCGTCTGGACTATTGGTGGCCCTTCATGAAGCGGGATGTGGCATGGTACGTGGAGCGGTGCTTGACCTGCAGGAAGGTCAAGGCCGAGCATCAGAGACCACACGGCAAGATGCAGCCGTTGGCTATCCCGCTGTGGAAGTGGGAAGACATCACGATGGATTTTATCACAAAGCTTCCCAGGACCGCGCAGGGAGTGGATTCGATTTGGGTCATCGTCGATCGATTGACCAAGAGCGCCCATTTTAGTCCAATTCAGGAGAGCATCTCGGCCGAGAAATTGGCCGACATCTACATCAGGGAGGTGGTGGCGCGACACGGGGTGCCAGTTTCGGTGATTTCAGATAGGGATGTGCGGTTTACTTCCAGGTTTTGGAGGAAGTTTCATGACGAGTTGGGTACTCGTCTGCACTTTAGCACTGCATTTCACCCGCAGACGGATGGTCAGAGCGAGCGGACCATCCAGACTTTGGAGGATATGTTGCGGGCATGTGTGCTAGACTTCGGTAGTAGCTGGGATACTTACCTCCCATTGGCGGAGTTCTCGTATAATAATAGCTATCATGCGAGTATTGTGACAGTCGTCAAAATTCGAGTCGGTTTTAGATTTGACTAAACTTAGTTGCACATATAGGCACTACACATACTAGACTTAGTAACTAGAAGCTAAGTTATAACCTACTAGAAACTTGGAAACAATTAGAATCAATGGATAGTGTGCATAGATTTCACATTGATATGTGAATTCTATAACTACTTAACTGTAGAGACTATCCATATTCGGGTCATTCTTTGACTCGAACACCATTTCATGAATCATATTCACACCTCATGCACTTGACCTAGAAGTAGAAATTAGGTCAAAGTCTCATAGAAACTTAAGTCAAAGTTGAAGAGTAGGACTAGTATACTTGATTCCTCAATTTCGCTTGAATCTCGGAATCACTACATAGAATGCCAATAAACTGATAAAAATAAATTACAAACATTATTTATAACTATAAAAGAGTTATAATACCATAAGATAATTTAAAGTCTCAAATATTCTATTTATTTTGATATTCAAAGTTTATTAAACTCCAAAACACTAAAAGCCCTAAAAACTCATATTTATAAACTTTAACCTTAAAAATCCTATAAAAACAATTATGAACCTTATAATATTATCTTATCATAATAATTATTATGAAATACAATTCAATGAAGAATAAAGATTTAGTTAATAACATTTACCCTTGATTTATAAGCCAAAAATCAAGAGTTTTATGCATAAAAACTAGGTTAAGGTGCACATTTTATAAAAAGTTGGATATTTTTATAAAAGATTTGAATTTTTATAAAAGAAACAAGAGAGAGGGAGCCTCTCCTCCCCTAATATCGGATCCCTCTCTCCCCATATCTCTCTCTCACACTCTCATTCTCCAACACACACACATCTCTCTTCTTTCTCTCTCTAGAAAACTCTCTCTACCTTCTCTCTACTTTTTCTCTCCAAACACCACTCCATTCTCTCTTCCTCCCTCTAAGAACCAAGAAATATTCCAGAAAACAAACCCAAGAACACTCCTCAAACTCGAAATCTTCATCATCTTGTGGTATTCTTGAAGGTAAAATCGATTTCTACTTCACTTTTCCTTCAAGTTTTGCTCTTTTCTTACACTTTCTCCTTCTTCATCTTCTTCAAACTTGTTTTCTTTTTGTTAAAATGGTTTTTAGAACATGATGGATGTGTTTTAACACCATGCATGTATGATAAACAAGGTTGCATGTTCATGATCTTAGTGCAAAAATCGATTTTAAGGATTAAAACATCAAACTCAAGTTAAGAGTTTTTGAGAAACAAAATTTTCTTCATAAATGCATGTATACATTTTGATAAGTTTTAATCTTTTGATCTCTGGAAACATGACCAAAATATGAGGTTATCATGATATATTTAAAATACTTCAAAAGGTTTACTCAAGGAAATGATGAAAACCCACTTTTCTAACCAATCATCATGCATGCAATCTGCCAGATTTCTTTACCTGACTTTAAACTGTCATATCTCACTCATTTCTTAGCCAACATTCGTGATTCTTTTTCTGAAATATAATATTTTGAGTTAGCTTTCAAACCCATCTGACCTCACTGAAAAATTCCAAAATTTCGATTTTTACCAATTTTTACAAAACTGTTGCTCAAACAGCACTTTCCTTATGAACATTTGTTTTGTGTTGCATGTTCAAAGGACTTATTCATCACTAAAAATCATTCAAAAATTATTTTGAACTCTTAATATCATGTATTAATAGGTACAAAAAGATCTTGATTCAAAAGTCTTTGTAACATGTTGCAAAAATTGTCAAAGTAACATCAATAATCTTTATATAAATCACAAGAACCAAGTTTTCTCTATAATTTATTGAGCCTTTAGGCATGGTGTTCAACATCAAAAATAAGAACACAAATTGTCATTGTTATCAAATTGTATGAAGATGCATTCTGGAAATTTTCAGCTCAATATATATTTTCTTTATTTTTATATGAAAATAATAAGAAAATAAAGTGTTAAATCATATAAAATACTTAAGCTAGTAAATAAATTATGGAAAAATTCTTGGATGATCCTTTAAGTTAATAAACATCTCCCATTAAGTTTCATCCATTTTTGTTACTGTTTAATATGGTTTTGAATTTTCTTTTTGTTTAGCTCTAATAAATCATAAGACCACATTAGGGAATATAAAAATGGTATCTAATAATTTTCGCAGCTTATACTCTCTGTGGAACACTTAGAAAAATATTTTCAGAATTTTTCATGATGTATTCCTATTTTTCTCCGATTTTTGTATTTATAATGGACTAAAAACAGGAAAAATAGTTTTACTCATCCAAACATTATGAAAATTTACCAAAACGCCTTGTACTACATTAGGATGCTACACAAAAATTTTGATGATTTTTCTTTTCTGTATACTATTTTTCTTCTATTTTCCCAAGATTAAATACACTTAAACCCAATTTTTATTAGAATACATACACAAAAATCATAAAATTGGGATAAACAGTTTAGAAATTCATTTTTTATATTTTTCCTAGCTTAATAATGACTAATAACAGCGTTAAAAAAAATTTGGGCAATTTTGGAAACTATTTTCTATTTATTTCAATTTTTATTAGAATAAATGCTCAAAAATCATAAAATTGGGTTAAGTTGTCTGGAAATCTATTTTTATATTTTTCCCAGGTTAAGTACGTGTAATGACATTACTATAAAAAGTTTGGGGCATTTTCTTAACCGATTTCTATTTTTCATGAATTTTTATATATTTAGAGAATTAAATATATGAAAAATGGTTATGCATATCCATAATCCATGAAAATTTATCTAGAAGTCTTTTAACATATTTAGAACCAAAATCTGAAGTTTGGTAATTTTTATTAATTGTTTAGTATTTTTCATGATTTTATGGTTATTCAAGAAACTAAAATGGTGAAAAATAGTTAGACAAATCAAAAATTCAAGAAAATTTATCTTGAGGTCTTTGACTTCAATTAAAACTGAAATGCAAAGTTTGGGAACTTTTAGAACTAAATTGATTTAGTTTTGAATATTTAATCATTGGAATACCTCTAAAATGTTAAATATTAACATTTCAATAATGGAAATTTTCCACTTAAATTGTTATATAACAATTGATTCTTTGAAACTTAATTTCCACAGAAAAATGTTTGTGACTTATCAATATTAAATTTTGACACATTATTGGCATAATTCTATTGTAGTAGTAAGTATACTAGTGTTAGATTTCGATTAGAGACTCACTAGCGAATACCATTATTGTAGGAATCGGTAGTGGTACACGTGGAACGTAGTTCAAGGCACCATTTGCATCATCTAAATGCATTGTGAGTATTCACGCACTCCCCTATTTTCAGTTTTTATGTTTTGGGGTGGAAAAGCATGTCCCGAAAAACTATTATTTTAATGTTGTATTTAAATTGATTTGTATCAAACATGATTGCTATTTTATTGCTATGTCTCTCTATGTATGTCTATGCAACACGGAACATGAGAACTTGTCGTACTAAGGCCCTTCCCTTATCTCTAACCATTAACTCTTTGAGCTAATGGTCATTATGGATAGCGCTATTAGGAATTGACAACTCCTCACTCGCCCTATTGCTGGAGTGCATGATACCATATTCATCTATGGAACGATAAGCATAGATCTTGATAGGGCTTCAGTCATAGGTTTGGTTGAGACTCATTGTTTGCTCATACACATACAAACTCGTTTCTCGTTATAGCAATAAACTTGTTATTAATTATAGCAATGAACTTTGTTTCTCATTACAACAACAAACTTTTATTACTGAAAACTTATATACATGTTTTAGCAATGAAATTGTTTGCTCCTTGTAGCAACGAAATTGATTGCTCATTTTAGCAATGAAACTTGTTTACTCGTTTGAGTAACGAACTTTATCTTCCATGAGAATATGAATGTTGCATCTTATTTGGGCAACATACTTTATCTCTCATGATGACAAAGAACTTTGTTTTTACAAACTTATTTACTCATTTTAACAATATACTTTTATTATTGGAAACTTTTATCAAAACTTTGATTTCAATTCATGGAACCAATATTATTTTGTTTATCTGTGAGTACTCACCAACTATTTTTATAGTTGACGCTCGTTTTACATGCTTTTTCAGGAATCATCGAGTAAGTGGCACTTAGGGACACTTCACTTTTAGGAGCATTCGCATATGTTGTATTTCAATTTACATTGTAATTTCTTTTAAAAGTTGTTCAAACCCATTGTGAATTTGTAATGATTTTTAATACTATGGTTGGTGTTGTCTTTTAACTTTTGCGATGAAACCCTTTGTACTGCCACGCCCTGTGTTTCCGCTTTAGCGGGGTGTGACAAGTATCGACCGTCCTCCCTTCGAGATGTTATACGGGAGGAAGTGCAGAACCCCGATATGTTGGGGTGAGGTTGGCCAGAGGGTCATGGGGAGCACCGAAGTGGTGCTCAAGACGACAGAGAGGATTCAGCAGGTTCGGAGCAGACTTCAGACTGCTCAAAGTTGGCAGAAAAGTTATGCCGACAAGCGCCGATCGGACCTGGAGTTTCAGGTCGGGGATATGGTTCTCCTGAAGGTGTCGCCATGGAAGGGCGTCATCCGATTCAGGAAACGGGGCAAGTTGGGTCCCAGGTATATCGGACCCTTCAGGGTTATAGCCCGGGTGGGCAAGGTGGCATATAGGTTGGATCTGCCAGCCGAACTCAGTCAGATTCATAGCACTTTTCACGTCTCCCAGTTACGGAAATGTTTGGTGAACGACTCGGCAGTGGTACTATTAGAGGATATTCAGGTCGATGACAGCCTGAATTACATTGAGCGGCCTGTAGCGATTCTCGACCGGAAGTCGAAGGATCTGAGGAACAAGAGGGTGGAGCTAGTGAAGGTGCAATGGCAGCACCGGAAGGGCTCGGAATGGACCTGGGAGCCGGTGGATGAGATGATGGAGCATTACCCAGAGCTATTCCAGGATCAAGCAGCAGACTTCGAGGACGAAGTCTAAAATAAGTGGGGGAGATTTGTAGCACCTGGTTCCTGGTATGTATTTTATTTAAGTAATCTTGCATTTTTGGTCTTGGACTCGGCGAGTTGAAGGCCCAACTCGCCGAGTAGAAGCGGGATGAGACGCGGGATTTAAGTGATGGACTCGTCGAGTCGGGTCCCGGACTCGACGAGTAGGCTCTGTCTGGACAAAAACCCTAATCTGAGGGTTTGCACCCTATTTAATCATCTCATTCAGCCCCCACTCGTCCCTATTGCTCCCAGAAATCCTCCCTAGCAAACCCTAAGTGTTTTGGTGCAAGATTCAAGGCTTTTGAGTGATTTTGTGGATTTTGATCATAAGGAAGAAGGAAGAGCATAGAAGGATCAAGAGGAGACTGAAGGATCCGAGTTTGGTGCATCATTTGCTGTTCTCAGAAGGTATAAAGTCTATACCTTGCTTGTTCTTTTGTTAGATCCCTTTTTGGGGAGATTTAGGGCTTTTATAAGCCATTCTTGGTAACCAACCATGATTGCAAGCATGGTTGGGGGTTGAAGCTTCGGATCTAGGTCCAAGGAAGGGTCACAAGGCAGTTAGGGGTTGCTTTTGCACTCAAGGAAGGTCCCATGCAACATAAGAACCATTTTAGGGCCTTTTAGGCTCAAAAGTCCCATGCATGCACGTAAAGTTCGTGACTTTATGTGATAGATCGAGCTTAAGGGCTTGGATCTATCATTTGGACAAAAGTTGTACATCAGAAATCGAGAAAATAGGACTTGAACGTTATCGACTCGGCGAGTCCGTTCTTGGGACTCGACGAGTCCAAGGCATAAATTCCCCTTATCTGTTGAGGGTCAAAAGAGCACAGTTGGGGGTTAGAAGGGTTGTAGAAGGTCCGAAGGAGTGACCCAACGTACTGGACTTAGCCTTCAACCTGGAGTTCATGGGACTCAGCGAGTCCATGAACAGACTCGGCGAGTCCAAGGCAATCTCCTTATGGTTGAAGATGAACTCGACGAGTTGTTCATACAACTCGACAAGTCGGATGAAGGTTCATTCGATGTTCATGTCGAAGAGGAACTCGTCGAGTCGTCGCTAAACTCGACGAGTAGGGTCGTGGACGAGGACAGTTGAAGAAATAGGGACTCGACGAGTTGGCGGCCCAACTCGGCGAGTCGGGTCAACTGGAAGTTGACTTTGACTTTGACTTGGACTTGGTTAGGGGTAAAATGGTCATTTTACCCTAAGAATGGATATCAGATTCTGATTAAGTGTTTTGTGGGGATTATAGCCGGAGGATTTCCGGAGCAGCTGCAGATAGAGATTTCCCGCACGAATTATCAGTAGCTACTCGTTCGAGGTGAGTTACCTTCCAGTAGCGGTGGGTCTACGGCCACAATGCCGGCCCACCAGTAGGAGTTGTATGTTAGATGATTGTCTTTGTGATATCATCTAGGTTTGCTACTACCTGATATGTATGATATGTTATATGTGATAGTAGTAGAGTTCGGTTGTTAGGACCGAAGGGTAGGTCAGGCACCCCAGATATGTCTGACAGTATGTGATGATATGTTATATGCTAGCATGATATGTTATATGTGATAGTGGTAGTAGGAGGGGAATAGTCCCCAAGTTCGGTTGTTAGGACCGAAGGGTAGTTCGGACACCCCAGATATGTCTGATAGTATGTTTATGTTATGATATATGTGATAGTAGTAGTAGGGGGTGGAATAGTCCCCAAGGGTCGGTTGTTAGGACCGATGGATAGGTCAACACCCCAGAACGGCTTGACACGGGTAGGTCGGCACCCCAGAATGGCCGTACGGGTAGGTCGGCACCCCAGAATGGCCATACGGGTAGGTCAGCACCCCAGAATGGCCGTACCGGGTAGGTCGGCACCCCAGAATTGCCCGGCAGTATGTATGCTATATGATTGTATGGTATGTGGTACGATGGGGGAACTCACTAAGCTTCGTGCTTACAGTTTACAGTTTTGGTTTCAGGTACCTCTTCAGCGAAGGGGAAGGAGCTGGCCCGGTAGCGGCACATCATACACACACGCATTGATTTCCCGCACTAGAGATATTCTGGGATTGTACTCCGACATGATGCTATTATATGATTGGGCTTTCAGACATGATACATTGTTTTACAAAATGATATATTATTACGTAGTTTTCTTACGAATGTTTTTATAATCAGTTAATTAAAATGAAATTTTTGGACTCGAAATTTGGGACGTTACAGAAGGATTACGATTGTGAGATCCTTTACCACCCAGGGAAAGCCAACGTGGTGGCTGAAGCATTGAGCCGCATGACGGTGACTTCTCCTTTGTTGGATATGATCAAAGAGGCTCAGGTCGAGGGGGTGAAGAAGGAGAATTGGAAGATGGAGCGGATTCGGGGACAGTACCCTTTGTTTGTGAAGGATAGTCGCGGCCTTTTGACGTAATGTGGTCGAGTATTGGTACCAGAGACAGGGGAGTGAGGCAGAGGCTATTAGAGGAGGCGCACAAGTCCATGTTCTCTATAAACCCAGGAGCTACGAAAATGTATAGGGACTTGAGGCTGGGTTATTTGTAGCCCTGCATGAAGCGGGAGATCGCCTGGTTCGTGGAGCGGTGCTTGACCTAAAGGAAGGTCACGGCCGAGCATCAGCGGCCTCATGGCAAGGTTCAGCCACTACCCATTCCCATGTGGAAGTGGGAAGAGATCACCATGGACGTCATCACAAAGTTGCCTATGACGATGAGGGGAGTGGACGTTATATGGGTGATCGTAGACTGACTAACGAAGAGTGCCCACTTTATTCCGATTTCCGAGAGTATATCCGCGGAGAAGTTGGCAGACATTTATGTCCGGGAGGTGGTGGCTAGACACGGGGTGCCCGTGTGTGTAGTCTCCGAAAGGGATGTCCGGTTTACTTCCAGGTTTTGGAAGAAGTTCCACGAGGAACTGGGCACTCAGCTACATTTCAGTACTGCGTACCACCCTCAGACTGACGGTCAGAGTGAGAGGACGATCCAGATGCTGGAGGACATGCTTCGTGCATGCGTGCTGGATTTTGGACGGAGTTGGGATACATACCTCCCACTGGCAGAGTTCTCGTACAATAATAGTTATCATGCTAGTATTGACCAAGCCCCATTCGAGATGTTATATGGTCGGAGGTGCAGGACCCTAGTGTGTTGGGACGAGGTTGGGCATCGGGTCATAGGGAGCACTGAGGCGGATTGATTCAGCAGGTGCGTGACCGATTGCAAGTCGCGCAGAGCCATCAGAAAAGTTATGCTGACCGACGGCGTTCGGATCTCGAGTTTCAGGTGGGGGATTTTGTACTGCTGAAGGTGTCGCCCTGGAAAGGGATTATCAGGTTTCGAAAGAGGGGCAAGTTGGGGCCTCGGTTTATAGGCCCGTTCAGGATCACGGCCCGAGTGAGCAATGTGGCATATCGCTTAGAGCTGCCAGAGGAGCTTAGTCAGATTCTTAACACCTTCCACGTATATCAGCTTCGGAAGTGTGTTGCTGACGAGTCCGCGGTTATTTCCTTGGATGAAATTCAAGTGGATGGGAGCCTGAATTATGTCGAGAGACCGGTCGCCATCTTGGATAGGAAGACAAAGGGGCTTCGGAACAAGGAAGTGAAGTTAGTAAAGGTGCAATGGCAGCAACGGAAGGGCTCCGAATGGACTTGGGAGCCGGAGGAGGAGATGCGAGAGCATTACCCCGATCTGTTTACAGCTGCGGACTTCGAGGACGAAGTCTAGTTCAAGTGAGGGAGAGTTGTAACACCCTAAATCAGGTACGACTTGAAACCCTAAAAAATTTACATTTTACCATAATTGGTCCTTTAAGTACGTTGGGCGTACTTAAGTGTACGCTTAGCATACTATGTATGGATGGTCGCGGAGGAGCTGGGCGTACCAGAAGTACGTTGGGCGTACGTGTCAGGGGTCCAAAACCCTAATTTTTGGACATGAGGCCTATTTAAGCGACTTAAGTCCCTTGGACTTAACCCTAGAGATCCTCCACGGCCTTAGAACGTTCTTACACTCCAGAGAAACTTGTGAGACCATTTTGAGCTTTAAAGAGTGCATTCGTGGCCCTTTTAGTGTTCGTTCCAAGAATAAGAGGTGGTCAAGCAAGCTTGGGACGAGTTGGTGCTTCAAGAACCTGCATCTTGGTCATCTTGCAAAGCTTCTGGAGGTAAAAAGCTTGGATCTTTCATCTTAAATCTCTAGATCTAGCTAGGGTTTTCTATCTTGTCCCTTTTGGTTGATTTTGGACACCCATTTGTGAGTTAAGCAACTCCAGAAGATGGGAATGACAGATCTGGGGTCCCTTGGTCCTTTAGAACCATAAAAGTTGAGTCTTGATGGGAGTTTTGGCCTCATACATGGGTTAAAGACCTTGGAAAGGTCTTAATGGAGGTGTTGGGTGTATATGAGGCATGCAAAGGCATAAAGTTGCCAACTTTATGCCTTAGGACGTCTTAACAAACTTAGATCTGGCTTTTGGTCGTAAAGGAATCGAGTATTAAGCACTTAATGGAGGAAGTGCTTAATCTGGTAGTATGCTGGGTGTAGCCCAGTCGCGTGTAGTCCCAATACCCCAGTACGCTGCGCGTACCAGGATGGTACACCGAGCGTACGCATCACAGTTGGGCCCGAATCTGTTTTGGGCCTTGGAGCTTTTGGGCCTCATTTGGTCATTGGGCATGGTTGCATTATGGGATTTGTGAGTCATATCATCTGCTATGGGTCATGGATATATTGATTGGGCTTTGTTGGGCCAAGAGGACCATTAATGATCTTGGACTTGGATTTTGGGCCCATTAACGAAGGAAAGATAATTGGGCCTTATGGAAGGGTTTGAAGTTTGGGTTCCCTTGATTAATTTAAAGTCCTAACTTTGATTATTATTATTATTCAGCTCGGGAGGTTACGATCTGTTAGGAGAGCAGCATTTGTAATCAGCAGATAGAGGTGAGTCTTCTCACCATACCCATGGGTCTAAGGCACCAAGGCCGGCCCATTATGTGATTATGATATATGTGTTAGTCATTCTGTGTTTTGGTATGGCTTGTGATTGTGTGTTTTGCATGGAATACCTCGGGGGGAGCCCGTGGCATCGGATGTAAGACCATGTGGGGTAGCCTATGGTTGTCCTAGGTAAAGGCCATGTGGGGTAGCCCATGTGTAGCACCCGGTTCCTGGTATGAATTTCGTTCAATTATTATTCATTTTTTTGCCTAGAACTCGGCGAGTTGATGGCCAACTCGACGAGTAGGAGCGTCTTGGACCCGGGAGTTTAATGACCTACTCGACGAGTCGACAGCCAGACTCGATGAGTAGGCCCTGACTGGACAAAACCCTAATTTAAAGGATTGCACCCTATTTAAACATCTCATTCAGCCTCCCTTCGTCCCTATTGCTCTCAGAACTCTCCATATCAAACCCTAATCGTTTGTGTAAAGATCTAAGGCCTTTGTGGTGGTTTTTCGTGATTTTGGAACACAAGAAGGAAGAGAAAGACTTGAGGAATCAAGAGGAGGCCAGAGGTGTTCGAGTTTGTGCACCCTCTGCAGTTCTTTAGAGGTATAAAGCTGATACCTTGCTCTTTCATGTTTTAGATCCCTTTTTAGGGTGATTTAGGGCTTTTAGGAGCCATTCTTGGTGACCAACCATGAGTGCAAGCATGGTTGGGGGCTAAGACTTCAGATCCAAAGTCTTTGAGGGGTTACAAGGCAGAAAGGGACTGGTTTTGGAGCCTTAGAGAGCCCCATGCACCTTAAGAGTCCCATTTAGGGCCATTTGGGCTCATAGTCCCATGCATGCACGTAAAGTTTGTAACTTTACGTGCTAGATCGATCCTAGAAACCTAGATTTATCTTTTGGTCAAGTGTTGTACGTCAGAAATCGAGAAATAAGACTTGGTCATTCTCGACTCGGCGAGTCATTCTTGGGACTCGGCGAGTCCATGGCTTGACTTCCCTTTTCTGTTATGGTTCGAAGGAACCCAGTGAGTGCTAGAATGGTCTTAGAGGGGTCCGGGGGAATGACCCAACGCATTGGACTTAGCCACAGACCTGGGAATCATAGGACTCGGCGAGTGTATGAACAGACTCGGCGAGTCCAAGGCAATCTCCTAACGTTCGAAGATGAACTCGACGAGTTGTTCATACAACTCGCGAGTCAAGGGCAGACTTGTTCATAGGATGAGGATGAACTCGACGAGTTGTTCATACAACTTGGCGAGTCGGATGAAGGTGTAGTCGAGGATATTTTAGAAGGAGGACTCGTCGATTCGTTGCTAAACTCGACGAGTAGGGGCGTGAAGAAGGGCAGATGAAAGGATAGGGACTCGACGAGTTGGCGGCCCAACTCGACGAGTCAGGTCAACTGGAAGTTGACTTTGACTTTGACTTGGTCCGGGGTAAAATAGTCATTTTACCCTAAGAGTAGCTATCAGTGTCTGATTAAGTGTTTTATGGATTTATAGCCGGAGGATCACCGGAGCAGCAGTCAGACATCTGCCGATCAGCTTTTCAGCATTCAGCCTTACGAGGTGAGTTACCTTCCAGTAGCGGTGGGTCTACGGCCACAATGCCGGCCCGCCAATAGGAGTTGTATGTTGGATGATTGTCTTTGTGATATCCATCTGGGTTTGCTACTACCTGATATGTTTATGTGCTAGCATGATATGTTATATGTGATAGTGGTAGTAGGGGGAGAATAGTCCCCAGGTTCGGTCATTAGGACCGAAGGGTAGGGGTGAAATAGTCCCCGGTAGTCGGGTGAAACAGACCGACGGGTAAGTCAAGCACCCCAGAATGGCTTGACCTGGGTAAGTCAAGCACCCCAGAATGGCTTGACCTGGGTGGTCAGGCACCCCCAGAATTGCCTGACAGTATGTTATTGTATGGTGTGTGGTATGATGGGGGAACTCACTAAGCTTCGTGCTTACAGTTTTCAGTTTTGTTTCAGGTACCTCTTCAGCGAATGGGAAAGAGCCGGCGCGGTAGCTGCACATCACACACACACGTTGGATTTCCGCATTACGAGATTCTTGGGATTGTACTCTGACATTGTTATATTTATGGTTGGGTTTTCAGACATGGGATATTAGTCTTATGAAATGATATGTCTTTACTATGTTTTCTTATGGAAGTTTTATAAATCAATTAATTAAAAATGAAATTTTTGGACTCGAAATTTGGGATGTTACACCATGACATTGGATGTAAGACCATGTGGGGTAGCCCATGGTAGTCCTAGGTAAAGACCATGTGGGGTAGCCCATGGCATTCTTACAGGTTTTATATATGCATGGCTTATGTGATATGTGTGTAGCTTTAATTAGCTAACATGATATGTGTATGTGCATTGTGTGTGGTATGCTCTGGGGAACTCACTAAGCATTTCGCTTACAGGTTGTTGATTTGTTTCAGGTACATCTGAGCCCAAGGGCAAGGGCAAGGCGTGATGGCGCGGCGTGCACTCTATCTCTCACTAATATGTTTTGGGGACCCTCTGATGATTTAAATAAGTTGTAATGAATGTTGATTTGAAAACAATTATGTGGGATTTCATGGTTTATGCAAATGTGTTTTATTAATTAAAAATGAAAATTTCTTTGAAAATTTGGGTCGTTACATGTAACACCAAATATAAAGATGGATTGTGTGCAAATCCACACAGCTGAATGAACCCCATGGTTTTCGTAGAGGAGATATGGAGAATCAAAGAAGGCGGAGGAAACATAAGGGGGAGATATCGATGGAGATAACGGCAAACAGTCAATCGTCTGATGGTGCTTCACCATCTTCTTCTGAGCTTAGATTGAATTTCGCCATTGTCGATGTCATCGACGCCCTCAACACGGCCGTTGTTGGCGAAAGGTTGAAGAAGTTAGACGAATGAGCGGTGGGAAGAAAGACAAAAAAAGGGCCAGATTATTAATGAAAGAATTGGACGACTTCTTCTCTAAAGAAAGATCAGATAAACCTCGATTAAAGGAGGCGGTGGGAAACGTTGGAATAGGTGAGATGTAGACACATAGCGATATATTAATCGGAAGAGATAAAAAAGAAGCGGTGGACAATCCAATCCCTATTAGGGTAAAGAGTCGGTGCCATTGGAAGCTAAGAACTTTTCTAAAAAAAAAAATTAAAGTTTGGTCCAATAGGAACAAAGTACTGTTCCTAAAGGAACATAATAATCTCCTAAAGCTCAACACTTTCTAATCTTTTGCAATCAATGACATCCAAATATGATCAACTGCAATATTTTGTTGTTGTTGGAGTTTCGTTATAAATTTAACGGTTGTTGTGTTTAGACTTACAAAAAAACGAAGAATTGACAAAAATTACGATATATGTGAAATGTCCAAGAGTTAAAATAAAGTTTGATTGAAACATCCTAAAATTTCCAATAAATTTGAACTTTTTAAAAATAACATAAATCATCTATTTAATATATTTTATTTAAAATAAATTTAAAACCAAACCCCAAGATAAATTCAATTTCCAAAAACCATTTTCAGTTACAATTCTAAAATTTATGAAAACATAAACAATCCAATATCGAAATTTCAATAGTCGCCTCCAGCAAGTGTGTACAATCATGCATTGCCATCTTGTGTACGTGGAATAATATTTTTAAAGGGGAAATGGGTAAGTACAAAGCATAGTGAATTGAACATACACACAGTATCATATCATACAATCCTTACACCTATATACATATATAACTGGTATCAAACACATAACCACGTATGCATGTCAAAGAACGAATCAGAAACAAACATACTCATGCTGGGACACAATGGCTAGGCCTGATCCCCTTTGCTCAGTACATCAAGCCATTGGGACACATTGGCTAAGCCCGATCCTCCGTACCCGAACCAATTGGGACACATTGGTCATGCTCGATCCCCCTTGCTCAATTCGTAGAGCCTTTAGGACACATTAGCTACGGCCGCTCTCCAATCGGATGTGCCGAGTCTTACTATGACTCTAACCCCGCTAGAAAAAAATAAAAAATCAGTGTATGAACGAAATCAACCTCATGGAACACCACCCACTGCCACCCTAGCACGGTGGCCGATGGTGGTCGACTATGGTGGCCATGGCGGCTTAAAGTGGTGATGAAAGAAATTGGTCCAAGGAGGAAGGAAGGAAAGAATTTAACCCATTACATTGCAATCCAAAATTACTAGCCACCCCTGCTAATCGTCCTACCTCCTTCACTCTCTCTACTCTCATTTTTTGCTCCAAAGATTCGCAGAAAAAAAAAAGCAATCCCGCTCCTCCTGTTTTTTTTCCTTATCGGCTAGGTTAACACCCCACACACTCACTTTTAACACTCGATTTGGGCTTCTAAAGGTTTGTTAAGACTTTATTTGCATAATTAAAATTGTTGGATATATATAAGCTCAATAATCATTATTGAATGATATTGATAATAACATAGGATCCTATAAGGTCACACATTTATCAAATTGGCGCATTTTGTATATTTATTATTAATATGATTATTAATAAATAATAACAACTCTTGTATTTAATTGGGGAATACTTTTTGTAACACTCGGTTTCGAATTGCTTCACTATTCGGGGTCGTGGCCCGATCATCTGTTATCATAAGGCTTAGGGCCCTGGGGAAGAAATGTTTAGACCCGTTTGGATGTGGGTAATATTGGTTATGCGATGAAAGGGTTCGGTTTGTGCTATAGAGTCGAAGGATATCAAGAAGAATCATTGATTGGCTTGGAGCCTTTGGATCCAAGCTTCATTTAGATAGATCTAGCCTCTGGAGGTGTAAAGTCTCAACCTTGATGGTTTTCTCATATGGATCTACTTGGGTTGAGACCCACCTTTTGGACGTGTGACGTACGCCGTGCGTACAAGCCCAGTACGTCGTGCATACGTATGGCCGGTTGACTTTTTGGGCTTTTTGGACTTGGACACTTTTAGAATGGGTTTCGGTTGGGTCGGGTTGTTTCTTTGGGTATGAATTATTTGTTTGGGCTCTAGTTGGGCCTCAGGACTTTGAGTGGGCCTTAGGTTTGGTTTGGGCATCGGGTTGTGTTGTTGGGCCATCAGTGGGCCTTGGGAAAAGTTTGGGTTGGGCCCATTAAGTAAAGGGTAAAATGGTCTTTTACCCTAGGAGTCAGGACTTATGAGTTGAGACGTTAATGGATTATGTCATACTGATTAACTGGTTTTTATTTATTGTTAGCGTGAGATTTCCAGTTCGGTAGCTAAGTGTTATCTGATTTTGCGGATCGAGGTGAGTCTCCTCACTATGTTTAGCGGGTCGAAGGCACCAATGTCGACCATGATTTGTTATGCTTAGTATGCTTGTTGTTTGCGTGACTCTTGCATGTGTTATGTGTTTTATGTTTTCCGGGCGGGGCCCGATGCCAGGTGGAACCTGATGAGTATACTGTATGTTACTTATTGTATGTGTTTTATGATTACCGGGTACGACCCCATGTCGGGCGAGGCCCGAAGGCTAATCTGTATGCTATTTATGTCACACCCCCGAACCAGACAGCATAAACGTCTGGGGGCTTGGTGTGACTTTCGACATTGTAGTATCATTACAGAGTATATAATTGAAACATAACATCATCATCATCACACATGTAATATAACAACATTCATTGTTTACATCGAGTATTGTATTTGAATATTACATGCGAAAATAGTCAGAGTATGATGAAACAAAATATAACAAAATATCCATTAGTTTGTTTCGTTCATCCTGCTTCAACGGTTTCCTGAGAATACAAGTTAATTTAAAAAGGTCAACATAAAAATGTTGGTGAGTTCATAAGCATGTTTGTGAAAATCATTTGTATAACTTTGAAACCACCAAAAAATCCTATATTTTCTGCAAACTGTTTAGTATGTTTGTGTCAGATCTTGTATTAATGCATGTATTGTTTATTTGACTAAAAGGGTAAAGAGAATGTAGAGAGAATGTAAAGAGCATGTAAAGAGAATCTTCCCAGACAACCCGATGTTGTCTGTAAAAGAGAAAGCTGCCATACCAACCCCCGAGGTTGAGTCCCAGTACGAGTATGTTTCCGAGTAATCCAAAAGAAAAGAGAATGGTCTTCCGTAAACTTCATAACGTTAATTCCTCTAAGTGAGTCGTCATAACCATACTAAATAAAGACAATTTCGCCTGTCTTGGCGTTGTTGGACGCCGGTTTTGATTATAAGGTTTTCGTCACCCTAGACTGAGTTAGTCTAACTGTAGCGAACAACTCAGGTGTGGGGTGTCATCCCCGTATAGATCTATACACAAATCCCTGCTCTCCTCCAAGAGACTCTGGTTATAACTACAGGCTACGATCGTACACTTAATAGGTGCCAACCGACAAAACTCACTAGATCCTTAATCGAATTTACGCGAAGAAAAGTATAAACTCATTCCAGGCCCAATGAACCATGTAAGTGAACCACTAAGGCATCGCTAAACATGTAAATCATTTCAAGGCCCAATTGGAATGAGATTATATAACATGGGTCCGAAATATATATGAAAGGACAACTAAGGCCCATTTCACATGTAAGGTATTTACAGGCCCAAATAGCACACAAATAGTATCCAAGGTCCGTCGCACATGTTAATGGGTCAATGAGGCCCAACAAACATATAAATAGTATACAGGACCTATCAAACATAAAAATTGGCCACTAAGGCCCAATAACCTAGAAAATGATCAAATTAATCCGTTTTGTTAGTTTATCGTTGGTTTTGGTTCAAGTATTCACTAACATAGCATAAAAGTCCATTTTTTGTAAAAATGACGTTCTTGGCCCAATAAGCCAAAAATTTACAATTAAGGCCCAATTTTTGTAAGAATAACACTTTATTCTCCATTTTGTTCAAAACTTGTGTTGATGACTAGTTTGTGGTAAAAATAACATTTTAAGCTCATTTTTGTCAAAAATATCATTTTTGGCTTGATTTTTGTGAAAACACAAATTTTTCTGGTTTTGGGTTTTTCTGACCTAGTTGTTGGAAAATTTGTAGAAAAATCATCGTAAGTCGAAATTTGGATCCATAAATTCTGGAAGTTTGGAAATTTTGTCTACTTTGTTCACAATTTTTATTATAATTTTTAATGGCTTCTAACAAGTGTGAAATTGCTCACCTTCACAGGCTGGTCCGAAATTATTTCAAATCTGATAGGCAATTTTGTAAAATTCGCCAAAAATTGTAGAAAAATCGTATGAAAACGTGAGAGTAGTCATTTCAAAGGTATAAACCTGAAATTTTTGCATGTAAAACAGTTTTGAAAAATATTATCATTTAGGTGGTCAAAACAGTTCGAGATTGGGCCGACACTTTCCTGTGAAAGGCTGATTTTTGAGTTTAGTTTATAGATCTTGGAACACAACACTCATTTTTACTATTTTAAGTGTATAAATCCCAGATCTACTAGTTTACATGTATTATATATGATAACACATACTTTTCTCAAGGTTCTCATGTAGATCCAAGTGATAAACTTAATATTCTTAACATATTTTTAGATTTATGAAGTGAATAACACATAACCACCAAATAAATCATGAAATATACATATATTCATGCATACACACATAGATCTACACAACACAACTTGTATTCTCCCCCCAAAACAAAGTAAAGCCCGAAAATAAGGGGGTATGAACTCACCTTGGGGTGATGGATCGGTTTTGGTGAAGAAGTGGAAGAAGATTTTTGATCCTAGCAAGCTTTCTTGAGTAGATCTTGAACTTAGATGGTTCTAAGAACATGATCCACAAATATATGGATGTAAGAGGAGATCTTTGAAGAGATCAAGAAGTTAAATCATAGATCTAAGTGAGAACTTACCAAAGTTGATGATCTTGAAGAAGAATTTCTTGAAGTATACTCTAATTCTCGAAAATTTAGAGGAGAGTGTAGGAGTGTTCTTGTGAGCTTTCCTTAAGAGATTTGTAAGTAAAATGAGTGTGTGGTGGTGATTTTTGGCTCTATGGCCGAATTTAAGAAGGATAGGAGGAAGTGAGAGAGTCTTGCCTAGAAGTATGTGATTTACATTGTTGTATGGTGGTGTTTTGTGCATGGATTACCACAATGCAACATTGAGGTGTCAAGGCTTCCATCCCCTTATTATCTCTCTTTAATTATTATTATTATTATTGTTTGGACCGAGAATGGGTAAGAAGAAAGGAAATGAGATGGTTTGGGCCCCTTTCTTGTCTTAGTTCGAGTTTATGAGGCCCACAATAAATATTTTTCGGCCCATTGGGTCGTTAAGATGGTTCACGACCCATTAGAGTCAAGGAAATGGAGTTTATGGCCCAACTTGGCCCAATAGGGATAACATAAATTATTTTTAGGTCCACAAAGCCCAATATGTTAAGTTTTATGAATATGGGTCCATTTAGAACCCGATTAGGGTTTTTAGGCCCAAAATAGTTCAAGTTGAAGGTTTATTGGTCCATTAGGCCCAATAAGAGAATCCTAGTTCATATTAAACTTGAACCGGAGTCTCTAGGGTTTTCAACACATAATTGACTATAAGAGATGTATTGAGTGAACATAGAGCATGATATTCATTTAGAGTACATGTCATTACACTAGATGAATGTTTTCATGAGAATAGAATTTCCTAGCTAAAATGCTAGTTGTGACATCATCCCCCCGTTAGAGGGAATTTCGTCCCGAAATTCTTTTGAAAGATGGACTTAAGAATGAGAGAATAGGTTAGGGTACTTCTGCTTAATCTGGTCTTCGTGTTCCCATGTGAATTCCAGTCCACGCTTAGCGTTCTATCGAACTTTCACAATTGGAATGCGGCTCTGCTTCGTACGCTTCACTTCTCTATTCATTATCTCAACTGGTTCTTTGACGAACATGAGATTCTTGTTTACTTTGATTTCTTCTAAAGGAATGACAAGGGTTTCATCTGTTAAGCACTTTTTCAGATTTGAAACGTGGGACACGGAGTGTATATTGCTGAGCTCCGAAGGTAGCTGCAGCTTATAAGCTACTGGACTAATTCGGGCAAGAATCTTGAACGGTCCGATGTATCGCGGGTTTAGTTTTTCCCTTTTTCCCAAAACGGATCATCCCTTTCCAGGGGGAGACTTTTAGTAGCACCCGATCTCCGACTTGGAATATCAGCGGTTTTTATCATTTGTCAGCATAACTCTTCTGTCTGTCTCGTGATGCTTGAAGTCGGGTTCTGATTTGGATTATCTTCTCTGTTTTTTGGCGAATGATTATTGGTCCTGTAAGTGTGCTGCTTGGTGATTGCCCTTTTTTTCCAGCAGGGTGTCACCCACCTCAGTCCAACATAGAGGCGATCTGCATTTGCGACCATATAAGGCCTCAAATGGAGCAACCTTGATACTTGTGTGATAGCTGTTATTGCATGAGAATTCGATCAAGGGTATTTGGGCATCCCATGACTTGCCGAAATCAATCACACAATTCCGGAGCATGTCTTCGAGTGTTTTGGATGGTTCGTTCGCTTTGGCCATCGGTTTGAGGGTGGTAAGCAGTGTTCATGACTAGTTGTGTTCCCCTGGCCTTCTGGAGTGACTTCCAAAGAATCATGGGGTAAATCTACTATCCCGATCCGAGATTATAGACGCTAGCACTCCCTGGAGTCTCACGTTCTCTTTGGTATAGATCCGTGTTAATCTTTCCATCTTGTACAATTCTTTTATCGGCAGGAAATGAGCAGATTTGATTAACCTATCGACGATCACCCAGTTAGTGCTTGATCCAACTCTTGTAATAATAAGATTTGTCTTTTTGACTTTGAGAGTCTTATCCAATCCACACAGTGCTCTCTTCGCGATATTCTCCGGCTTTGAGGCCTCCAAATCCGGTCGTAAGTGTTGACAGTGTTTGTTCGAGTATGATTTGACAACCCGAAATTTCTAACTTGTACATTTTTCATTTTTATCAAAGTTAGCCTTCATTTTACTATCTTATAACGAAATTATGGGTCTATATGAGTGTTTTAGGCTTAGTATAACATGGATATGAGTCTTAGGAAGGGTTAGAAAGTGTGTAGCATCACAAAATCGGGCCAAACACACCAAAGAAGGTGTGTGCGGCCGCACACCCGCGTGTGTGGCCAGCTAGCCGCACACCCAACCGCACACACCCTCCAACCTCACACCCGACCCTATATATTGGAGGAGACCCCCCTTCATTCACTCTTTTCCTCTTTTGGCTGCACCCTACTCCCTCTCTCTACTTTCTCTCTCTAGAAACATCATCCAAGAACACTCTAAGGGCCTCAAAAACGTGAAGCACTCCATCATTCAGCTTGTTATATTGGTAAGACACCTGAATCTAAGCCTAAAACTCATAGTGTTCTTCATGTTCTTCATCCTTTGAACGTGTACGGCCGCACACCTTCATAAGGTGGCCGCACACACACTAAACTCTCCAAAGTGAAGAGTTTTGGCCTTCATTTACTAATAGGACTTGGTATTAGCACAAGAACACCTCGAAAACAGCTCAGAATCGACATTTCAGACACAAACGAGGAGTGTACGGCCGCACACTCCTGTATACGGCCGCACACACCCTCTGTACGGCCGTACACTCTTGTGTGCAACCGCACACACAACCTGGCCGCACACCCTGGCCGCACACTCACTCAAATGGCCGTACACCTCCCTTAATTGATCATATAGAGTCCCGACAAGCATTTCCAAGTCTTTAGGGTGGTTTCCCGTCATATTTAGCCATGAAACACCCTAATTCTAACACACATATGTGTTATCACATGTTAATATGATCCACTTGCGTGCGAAACATCTCTTGACACTCAACACTCGTAACCAATTGTGCTTTCGGATCCTACGTCAAACAGTGAGTTCATACCCCTACATTTTCCGTGTTTTTAATGTTTTCAGGGGGGAATACAAGCCAAATTCAAAGTATTTTATTAAGTTTTAAACTTATTAATGCAGTCCAACGATTTCCACGTTTAATAACATATTCGGATATTTTATCTCTTTTTGTAATATGTTGAGCATAAGGGAAACTACTATTTTGGAAATCTAACTTCATTGCTTTTAGAAAGGTTTTTATAAAGCAGCTCTATATCAACTCTAATAAACTATAATGGGTATAGTTTGGGATAGCCCTCTAGGCAGTCTCTACCTAATCAGATTTCATAAATGAATATATATAAACTATGACAGATTTAGTTTATGTTATATGTTTTCTTATAAGTATAAAGTACATTTATTCAAGGATAATTACTGTTTTATACTGATTTCTCGCTAGTAAACTAGATTATAAAGAATTGTGAGGCGCTACTTCAATACTGTACCCTTAGGTGTATAGTGATAAATCCTTTTAGTATAACCAGAGTCTCCTGGAGGGAGAGCGTGAGATTTGTGAATAGATCTATTCGGGACTGACAATCCCACACCAGAACTGCTAGCTACAGTTAGGCGGGCACGCCTGTGGTGAACAAATGTCATTTAGCTTAACGCCTGAAGAACGTTACAAAGGTCTCTCGGTCATATCAAGTATGGTTATACGACTCACAAAATAAGTATAAACAAACTCTGTTTACGGACTCTACTCTTCACTTGTTTTATTTTGATTAATAAAACTACTCTCATGTATATACTGATAGTAATCGTGGGTTTTCAAAACCTACATCTCTACCTCTAGTACGGATAACCTGCCTCTAGGGAAATTATAGGATTTTCCCAAGGTAACACCGGTATTTATAAAACTGATGGTTTATTTTCTACTAATAGACACTCCTTTAAAAACCGCTTTTCATAAGAAAATATAGGATTTTCTTGAGAAACACTTTTCAAAGGATCAAAGAAACATTCTCTTCCAAAGATTAAATGCTTATGAACTCACCAGCTTTATGCTGATATTTCTAAAACTGCTTGTATTCTCAGGGCAACCATAGACATGTATTTCTGCCAACTTTTGGAGAAGACAGAGCATTTTTGGAGTCACGTCTTTTACTTTTGCTATATACTGATATGTATAAATCATGTTTCTGAACAATGTAAATATTCATATTATAATGTAATGGTTGTGTTTACTTCGCTTACTATGATACAACTGTTGTGATACTACGCATGATGTCGCTCCGCCCCGGAACGTTTCCGCCATCGGTTTCGGGGTGTGACAGATTGGTATCAGAGCCCTTGTTTATAGCGAACTAAGTATACCGAACCTTACATGGTATACAACTATAAATACTAAGGGGCCTAAGTGCTCTAAACTAAAAATATACTTTCAAAAATACAAGTATTTTTATAAAAGTATATAAGTATACCCGAGTATCAGAATCTGTGTCGTAAGTAGAGCAAAATAAAAGTATTTGGATGTTGGACATCGCGGTTAAACCTGGGCAGTTATGTAATCATGTCTAGGGTGAATATAGCCTGATCAACTATATTCAGTCGAGACATGACCAACCTATGCTTGGGAGTGACTGTGGTGTTGCAACAAGCCTAAAACTTACCTAGATACCAGAAGAATTCTAGAACCGAACATAAGGGTTAAAATACTATAGGAGTATTTTAGGATGCTATTATTTTAGGATGCTATAGCGACCGGACAGGAAACTTACCCAAGAATCCAATCTTCAAGAATTAATCCTGTAGCTATAATACATTGGGAGTATTATTAGATTCGATACCCATTAACTATCCCTTTATCATCACCTCGCATCGATAGCATGGCTGGATTCCATCTTCCTGACGACCCGATACTGCAGAGCACCAGCCCAACCAACCAATCAAACAGCTGGAGCAGGCGTCGGTCAAGCCTGTTATAATTGTGGAGAGGTCGGGCACTACAAGAGAAACTGCCCCAAGTCAACAACAGCTGGTGGCACAGGGAGAGTACTGACGATGGGCCAAGAGGAAGCGGTCGCTGAACCTACCGTTGTTTCAGGTACGTTCCTCCTCGACAACTCTTATGCATGCATTCTTTTCGACTCTGGTGCTGAAAGAAGTTTTGTTAGTCATGCATTCAAGCATTTTCTTAAACATAAATCCCAACCTTTAACCGAAACGTGTACCGTCGAAATGGCTAACGCTGAGAAAGAGAGCACTAATGGCATATTCATGGGTTGTACCCTTACTCTGAACGACCATTCATTTCCCATCGATCTTATGACAGTCTCTATAAAAAGCTTTGATGTCATCATCGGCATGGATTGGTTGAGCCCCAATCGTGCTGATATCCTTTGTTACGAAAAAGCCATCCGTCTCAATCTTTCCCCGGATGAAACTCTTGTCATTTACGGCGATAAACTCAGTTCAAACCTTCGCATCATTTCGTGCATCAAAGCCCAGAAACTCCTGCGGAAGGAGTGTTATGCATTCTTAGCCCACGTCATTAACGAGAAACAGGAAGTTAAAGACCTCGAGAGCATCCCCGAAGTCTGAAACTTTCCCGATGTTTTTCCAGAAGATCTCCTGGGAATCCCTCCCAAACGACAAGTCGAGTTTCGCATCGACTTAGTCCCCGGAGCTACTCCCGTAGCTAAATCTCCATATCGCCTAGCACCAACAGAAATGCAGGAGCTATCTAGTCAGCTCAATGAGCTGCTCAGCAAAGGATTCATCAGACCGAGTTCCTCACCCTGGGGAGCCCCGATCTTGTTCGTGAAAAAGAAGGATGGATCCTTTCGAATGTGTATCGATTATAGGGAGCTGAACAAGCTCACTGTCAAAAACCGTTACCCTCTTCCTCGAATCGATGATCTCTTCGACCAACTCCAAGGAGCCGGCTACTTCTCGAAAATAGCTTTAAGATCAGGGTACCATCAGCTACGAGTCCATGAGGGTGATGTTCCTAAAACAGCATTTCGGACTCGATATGGTCACTACGAGTTCGTAGTTATGCCCTTCGGTCTAACCAACGCACCGGAAGTGTTCATGGACCTGATGAACCGGGTGTGCCGTCCTTTCCTAGACAAGTTCGTCATCGTGTTCATCGACGATATACTTGTCTACTCCAGAAGCGAGGAAGATCACAAACAGCACTTGAGATCGGTGCTGGAAACATTAAGGACGGAGAAGCTGTACGCGAAATTCTCCAAGTGCGAATTCTGGATTCGAAAAGTAACCTTCCTAGGTCACGTGGTAAGCGAGGAAGGCATACACGTGGACCCCTCCAAAATCAAAGCGATAGAGAACTGGTCAGCACCGAAGACGCCCACAGAAATCCGTCAATTCTTGGGTCTCACTGGCTACTATCGCAGATTCATCCAGAATTTCTCCCGAATTACCAAACCCTTAACCACTCTGACTCAGAAAGGCGTACCCTTTTGTTGGAGTGAAACGCAAGACACTGCGTTCCAAACATTAAAGCAAGCCCTATGCAGCGCACCTATCTTGTCTCTGCCCGAAGGGACGGAGGACTTCGTTGTCTACTGTGATGCATCTAATCAGGGCCTGGGCTGTGTGCTCATGCAACGGGGAAAAGTCATTGCTTATGCCTCAAGACAGCTGAAAGCACACGAAGTCAACTACACGACGCACGACCTAGAATTGGGAGCAGTGGTCTTCGCATTGAAAATATGGAGACATTACCTCTACGGAACCAAGTGCATTATCTTCACTGACCATAAAAGCCGTAGCAGCTGCCCTAGCTGTTCTTAACGCTAACAACACCAATATGGGTGGATGTGTTATTGGCAATCCAAACTTGGTGTTAATCAATCTCAACCACAAGTACCTACTGGAAAGGACACACTTGATCCCCAACCTAACATCCTGAAACGAAAGTTCAAAGGAAGTTGTTCGACCCAAAGACCTACTGAAAGGTGGCGGATTGGGACAGTCAATACCCCAGTCAGCCCTACTGTTCCAACCCCATCCACACTCTACTTGGGAAACCTCCCGCACTGCAACAAATGCAACTACCATCATCATGGAGTCTGCCGAGTGCCGCATTGCACTAGATGCAACAGGGAGGGGCACACCTCCCGCAGCTGTAGGGCCCTAGTTAAGTTCGTCACTCTGACTACCAATGTTGGGTAAAGTCCAACATGTCACCTCTGTGGTAGTATGGGACATTTCAAAAGAGACTGCCCAACAGAGGAGAACAATGAGGAGACAGGAGGAGTCTGACCTCAGAAAACGGGAAGCATCAAAGAACCCTACAGTGTTTTGGTATGTTTTCGAAAACCTCAATAATCATTCATGATCGTGATTACTTTCTTGTCCAAATTATATCACGACATACCCTAATGAGTAAAGTATGACAGCTTAGTGAATACGTTGGAGTCGGTTGTAATTATACATGACTTATATACGCTAAGCAATCATAGGAAAATCTAATGGGAACCATTCCATCGAGAGCCCATAGTTTCAAAACATCTGGACCCTCGCATTAGTAGTACCCACCAAGTCCAAATCAAACGCAGAAAATACCAGAGACATTCATTTAGGGATGCCAATGTGCTAGCGAAATGATCCTCCTGGACTAACTTGACGCACGATTCTACGACACCATTCTGTCTAGCTCGACTAAGTCTATGTTATACCAAATCCTTTTGTCTTAAATCGTTCGATCGCGAAACTCCCGTCGCTTGTGACGACAACCAGATGCGAACTTCAAAGAATTCATCTCTCTTCGAAATTAGAAAGTATTCATACGAAGAGTATCATCCGCAAAGAGAAGGACAAAGTAAGAGAACCATCCGGGCAATTGAATATGTGTCATGGGACACACATCTATCCTTAATTGAACTTTCTTGCAACAACGGCGACCTTTCCAGTAGCAAGGCTACGTTGTTCGAAGCCCTCTACAGCCATAAGTACAGACCCCATCTGTGCTGGGCTGATATGGGCGACACGCAAATAGACAAAAGTCAAGTCCCCGAAAGCACTCTCACGAGTCCTGAAATAATCTAAGAACGACTTAAGGCCTCTCGAGATAGACAAAAGAGCTACGCCGATAAACGACGAAAACCCTTGGAATTCCAGGTTGGAGACCGTGTCCTGCTAAAAGTCTCGCCATGGAAAGGCATGATACGCTTCGGAAAGCGTGGAAAGCTAAATCCAAGATACATAGGACCTCTCGAAATCCTTGCTAGGATCGGTCCCGTACCCTACAAACTTCGTTTACCGCAAGAACTTAGCAACATTCATCCTGTCTTCCACGTCTCGAACCTTAAAAAGTGCTTATCCGACGAGACTCTTACTATCCCTCTCGATGAGATTGAAATCAACGAGAATCTAAACTTTGTGGAAGAACCAATCGAAATCATGGATAGAGAGATCAAACGAACAAAACAAAGTCGCATCCCGATAGTGAAGGTTCGCTGGAATGCCAAGCGAGGACCGGAATCCACTTGGGATCGCGAAGATCAGACGAACCAGAAATATCCTCATCTCTTTCATAATTCATGATTTGTATTCTCTGTTCGAATTTCAGGACGAAATTCCCTCTAACGGGGGGATGATGTGACAACCCGAAATTTCTAACTTGTACATTTTTCATTTTTATCAAAGTTAGCCTTCATTTTACTATCTTATAAAGAAATTATGGGTTTATATGAGTGTTTTAGGCTTAGTATAACATGGATATGAGTCTTAGGAAGGGTTAGAAAGTGTGTAGCATCACAAAATCGGGCCAAACACACCAAAGAAGGTGTGTGCGGCCGCACACCCGCGTGTGTGGCCAGCCACCCGCACACCCAACCGCACACACCCTCCAGCCTCACACCCGACCCTATATATTGGAGGAGACCCCCCTTCATTCACTCTTTTCCTCTTTTGGCTGCACCCTACTCCCTCTCTCTACTTTCTCTCTCTAGAAACATCATCCAAGAACACTCTAAGGGCCTCATAAACGTGAAGCACTCCATCATTCAGCTTGTTATATTGGTAAGACACCTGAATCTAAGCCTAAAACTCATAGTGTTCTTCATGTTCTTCATCCTTTGAACGTGTACGGCCGCACACCTTCATAAGGTGGCCGCACACACACTAAACTCTCCAAAGTGAAGAGTTTTGGCCTTCATTTACTAATAGGACTTGGTATTAGCACAAGAACACCTCGAAAACACCTCATAATCGACATTTCGGACACAAACGAGGAGTGTACGGCCGCACACTCCTGTGTATGGCCGCACACACCCTCTGTACGGCCGCACACTCTTGTGTGCAACTGCACACACAACCTGGCCGCACACCCTGGCCGCACACTCACTCAAATGGCCGTACACCTCCCTTAATTGATCATATAGAGTCCCGAAAAGCATTTCCAAGTCTTTAGGGTGGTTTCCCGTCATATTTAGCCATGAAACACCCTAATTCTAACACACATATGTGTTCTCACATGTTAATAGGATCCACTTGCGTGCGAAACATCTGTTGACACTCAACCCTCGTAACCAATTGTGCTTTCGGATCCTACGTCAAACAGTGAGTTCATACCCCTACATTTTCCGTGTTTTTAATGTTTTCAGGGGGGAATACAAGCCAAATTCAAAGTATTTTATTAAGTTTTAAACTTATTAATGCAGTCCAACGATTTCCACGTTTAATAACATATTCGGATATTTTATCTCTTTTTGTAATATGTTGAGCATAAGGGAAACTACTATTTTGGAAATCTAACTTCATAGCTTTCAGAAAGGTTTTTATAAAGCAGCTCTATATCAACTCTAATAAACTATAATGGGTATAGTTTGGGATAACCCTCTAGGCAGTCTCTACCTAATCAGATTTCATAAATGAATATATATAAACTATGACAGATTTAGTTTATGTTATATGTTTTCTCAGAAGTATAAAGTACATTTATTCAAGGATAATTACTGTTTTATACTGATTTCTCGCTAGTAAACTAGATTATACAGAATTGTGAGGCGCTACTTCAATACTGTACCCTTAGGTGTATAGTGATAAATCCTTTTAGTATAACCAGAGTCTCTTGGAGGGAGAGCGTGAGATTTGTGAATAGATCTATTCGGGACTGACAATCCCACACCAGAACTGCTAGCTACAGTTAGGCGGGCACGCCTGTGGTGAACAAATGTCATTTAGCTTAACGCCTGAAGAACGTTACAAAGGTCTCTCGGTCATATCAAGTATGGTTATACGACTCACAAAATAAGTATAAACAAACTCTGTTTACGGACTCTACTCTTCACTTGTTTTATTTTGATTAATAAAACTACTCTCATGTATATACTGATAGTAATCGTGGGTTTTCAAAACCTACATCTCTACCTCTAGTACGGATAACCTGCCTCTAGGGAAATTATAGGATTTTCCCAAGGTAACACCGATATTTCTAAAATTGATGGTTTATTTTCTACTAATAGACACTCCTTCAAAAACCGCTTTTCATAAGAAAATATAGGATTTTCTTGAGAAACACTTTTCAAAGGATCAAAGAAACATTCTCTTCCAAAGATTAAATGCTTATGAACTCACCAGCTTTATGCTGATATTTCTAAAACTGCTTGTATTCTCAGGGCAACCATAGACAGGTATTTCTGCCAACTTTTGGAGAAGACGGAGCATTTTTGGAGTCACGTCTTTTACTTTTGCTATATACTGATATGTATAAATCATGTTTCTGAACAATGTAAATATTCATATTATAATGTAATGGTTGTGTTTACTTCGCTTACTATGATACAGCTGTTGTGATACTACGCATGATGTCGCTCCGCCCCGGAATGTTTCCGCCATCGGTTTCGGGGTGTGACATATGATATCAATGTTAAATGATTACAAGGTTGGCTAGGTATGGTTGGGAAAACTCGGTTCGTAGGGTCCATGAATACCGTGGGGGCATTCGTTAGACCGGAGGGTATCACAACGAATTTGAATTGGTCGTATCGAGTTCGAACGGTAGTTTTTGGAATGTCCTCTTCTCGGACTCGGAGCTGATGATATCCGAATCTTAGCTCTATTTGGAGAAGTAACTAGCTCCTTAAAGCTGGTCAAATAGGACGTCAATCCGATGAAGTGGGTATCGGTTTTTGATGGTGAGCTTATTCAGTTCCCTAAAATCGATGCACATTCTGAAGGATCCGTCTTCTTGACGAACAAGACTGGAGCTTCCCAGGGTGAGAAGCTTTGTCCGATGGATCCTTTGCTCAAAATTTTTCTTAATTGACTGGATAACTTCTGAATTTTGGCGGGAGTCAACCTATAGGGTGAATTGGAAATTGATGTGGGTTCCTGGTATGAGGTCGATTCAAAATCCGACCTGTGTCTCTTGGGTATTCCCGGAAGTTCTTCGGGAAATACATCTGGAAAATCGCATGCTACTGGAATACCTTGTATGCTTACTTCTTCGTGTTGGGTTTTGAGCATTCTAACACTCCTATGGTGTACATGCAACCCTATAAACCTTGAATCTATGTTTTCTCTATTATACATGCAAATATTAACTATTCCAAGGTTTCATCCTAACTAGCATATTATGAAGCACCTATACTACAAAGTTCTAGTTAGATGACATACCTTTTGATGTAGCTTGATGTCTTCAAGCTTTAAGAGCTTAGCCCCAATAGTGTGGAAGCCTCAAATGGAATCACAAATCACCAAAACACCTTGGAAGAACTTGAGAGAATATGTATGCACACTAAAATCGGTCCACTCTTATTTTCACACACTTATGTCAATTTTGTGAGCCAAGGACCCCTTTATATATTATGGAGGATTAGGGTTACATCCATGTAAACCCTAATACCCATGACCTTTCATTTACATAGGATCCATGGGTTAAAAGCTCCATGGACCATCCACGAAAGCTTAGCCCAACCTAAATGAACTTGGCTCATTCCATATATATAAGAGTCCATATTTAATTAGTTCTTTTTGATCACTTAATTAATTCTAAATTAATTCTTGATCAATACTAATTAAATAATATGATTACATATTAATATATTAGAACTTATAATATATTAATATAAATCATAAATATACTATTCTCAAAAGACTATCCATATAAATTGTGTCGGTGAAGTGCAACCCAAATGGACCATGCCGGGTCGGGTCAAGTACATACCAAATATAGTTATGGACTTAGACATTAATCCAACAGTCTCCCACTTGGATATGTCTAAAACTATTATTGAGTATGACTTCAAAACCTAACTGGCAATCGTAGCTCTTAAAGTCGCTGTCGAACTCTGACCTTGTCAATGACTTGTCCATTAGATAAGGGATCATATATTCCTCCATTCTAGATATCATATGGACTGAGACATGGATTATAATCATTCTCTCTGTCCATTTGTTGTTTCCTGATTTTTGATTTATGATGACTGACTGATTGAACAAATCAAATCAGTCCTGGCTTGCCCAAGCACTCACATGTGTCATCGCTAAATCATCGAGGGGCCCACAGATATCGCTTTTATCCCGAAGGTAAAAGGAATGGATAAACTTCGACTCATATGGCTTGTTCTACTACTTGTTGAATCATACACAAAGGCGCGTTTTATAACATCGAGTTACCAAATGCGTTTTCGTGTAATCAATGTATAACCAACTCATAGTAACAACTCATATCTCTAGGTTTGAAGAATATAAGATATTATCGTCTCATGATCACTCGTGATAAAATCCATGAAGTGATTCAAATGAGCGCGGGTTGAATCCAATACTCAGAACTTATGAGCACTCATGAGTGTTGTAGCACCACTTTGTCCACCAACTTGGACCTCTACAAACCAACCCATGACAGTCTTGATTCATATCTACTTCCAACATATGACCGACTCTGGATGGTTTGAATAACTTAATCATTCAGGAAGAGCGACTTAGTTATTCTGGAAGTCAAAACATGCAAAGTGAAACACAAGAATAAATGAATCAAATATGCTATCAAACCCTATGAATATAAATAAACACTTTTATTTATCACCATACTGATTACTCATTATTCATTATTTCGGTTTTATCAACTTTATACTTGAATTAAAAACACTAGTTGTCCCATGCTCCAAGCATGTACACTATGTTTTTCTTAAACAATAGCTTTGCCATACACCAAGTATGCACTCTATGTTTGTCTATGATCCTTACTTTGTGAAATAAACCAATTGAACATAATTTCAATGATTCTAATTTCACACTCCCAAATCCTTATCGAAATATGTGAGAATTTCAAATTCCTATCATTTATCGAAATTTGTTTAGATTTTAAACTTATATGCATTGACCCTCCTGTAATGAATATGTACAAAGTCACAAAGACTTGTCAACAGTCATTATAAGGTATTCCAATGGAGATCAACTCCATGGAAACTAAGTCTCATATTCAAAGTACATTGCTTTGGACATGCTTCTTGCATTAAGTTTTCTAATCTTACACAGATAACTTCCACCTATGGAGACAACTCCATATTCTCATTTTGACTATCACTTCTGAATAAGAGATGCCTCTTTTCAGAATATGTCAATATGGTCCTTCCAAAATTAGCACTATACTTTCAACTGTCCCTGAGCAACCAATCTTTGGTAAACCTCAGATTGTCCTCGACAATTGCTTAATCATTTTAGTCATATCCAATTCTAGACCTTTTCCCTTCTTAATGCCTCTGGGCATTTGGAAAAATTTAGAAATGACAAATATTATAGCACATGCAATCGATCCTGTACCCAAAGCAAATGGTACACGATTCATGATGTCTCACATAAACACATGATTCTAGACCAGTCTTTTGCTACAATATTTTTATTTGCCATGTTTTCAAAATTTGACTATGAAGAGGGATGTCGTAATCATAATCGAATTTTAAGAACGCAATATATAGAATTTCCTTAAGTTGAACCAATCCAACATGAAATTCATATATATATTCTTGACTAAAGATGATTAAGGTCTCAATCTAAGCCTTTAGAACTGAAATGAAGTATATCCTCTCCCTTAATTATAGCAAAACAACTTTTTCAATCCCTGCAGCCTCACGAATTGAAACTTTTGTTTTCTATAATTAACATTGCTAACTTGCAACACTAACAATAATTATCATGCCCCCACTAACATGATGATTATTAGCATAACACTTATGCTCCCACTAGCTTTGACATGTACTCAGAAATCAGCTGGACTTCTAGAAATCAATACTTTATTAACTTTCTTACCAAAGTTCAGATTTCTGATACGAGATGCTTTGATAAAACTTTATCAAAATCATACAACTTTCCTTAGATAGCATGCATGTGTGTCTAAACAATTTCAGAACTATGAAAAGGGATGTCGTAATCATAGTCTCAATTGTTTAGACCTTTTGCCATCTGCTTCAAATCTACTTGGTGGAAGTGTTTCCTCACCATCATTTTCATGAATCGGAGAGAAACCTTATGACCCTTAGATTTTATGGTGTATGTGTTCTTATCCATGTGAATCGTCAAAACCATAGTAACAAGACAAGGATAATGACAAATCCAAACTCATATGGACTGAACTTATGTAATCTTAACTTCTTGCTACCTGGCAGTACAGGGCCTGCCATTGCTTCCAAGTTGTTATGCAACTAATTGAGAACTTTCAGAACTCATATGCAAAGCCAACTTTAACTGGAATGGGCACAGAATATGTCAACACGATAGGTTATAAACCTCAAGTCGTGTGCTAGTGAAGAACCTCAGGTTTTATTCTTGATTAGTTCTTGAAATTCTTTTTAGGATCTTTAAGACTCCCACTATCCTCTTGACATATAAGACTATCTTGCCAAATATTCAAGAGATAGTGCGGATTCTTTATCAAGACAAACACTTCACACAATTGGCCTTAGTTGGTCTTTGTTTTATCCAAAACATCACAACTTACCAATTTCAAATGTACAAGAGTAGGACACTTTTACTCTTACATTTGACAAGTGTTTTAAACCTTTATTTAAGATATGTCACTCAAGTTACAATCTTGGAGTATGACTCTAAGAATTGTTTTGGAACGAAGTATGACTCATCTTCCTGATCTAACAATTTCAACAATTCATGACTCCTCTTCTTAGTCATAAGAATGCACTAAGATGACCTTTAGAGGACTAATTGTGATATGATTTCTAAATCATTAAGATGATCACAAACATGATACTAAAGTACTCTCCCATCTTTTCAGATTTGAGAAACTTTTATCTTTCTGCCTAATTTGATTCTTCCCATTCGTTCTGCCATACATTGAGACTTTTCCAATGTTTCAGAATTATACTTAAACTTGTAAGTATAACCATATTTACTAAACTTTAGTAAATCAAATAGTCTTAACGAGCTTTGTGGTGGACATGACCAGTGCACAAGAATGTGTACTCGATCCCTTTAGTCCTTCACTTGACTCACACATCCATGTGAACAAGTAATTAGTCTTGATTTTCCAATGCTTGAAAGTTCTCATTCATCATACTATTTAACTTGCATGATTCCAAGTTTCGGTCCAATTGAAACTTGGGTGATGAGGAACTTTCCTGATTTGGTAAATTTAGACATTACCACAAATGAAAGAATCAAATCCATTTTCCAATATTGCTGTCAGTGGAATCATATAAGCAACAATTTTCCACAAATGCCATTGTAAGGATACTTCAAATAAATAAAAGTAAACAATTTTCTTTTATTTTAAAACTTTGCGGAAAAACTTATCCTTACAATCCACATGGAAAATTGTTGTTATCTATTCCTTAGCAATATATCATAACTTCTTAAGCAACTGCTCAAAATTCTGTTGCGATCGAAATCCACCTTCGCGATCAGAATCAGCATATACTTCCTTTAAGATTTCTCTCTATTCTTTGATTCTTAAAACATCAACATGTGACCCAGTCACATCATGTAATGAGGATCTCAGAATAGAACTTAACAGAGTTAGATAATGGGCTCTACCTGATGTAGAGTCAAACTTATTGACTTTAACATCCTTAGGTAAATTTGGCAGCTTTGCAATCAACGCCACTTCCTTTGGCAAAATAAACATATGGACCCTTTGGTAATGGGACAATCTCATACTTAGCCTTTCTATTTACCATTTGGTCAACCGGGTAGACTATGGCCAATCCCTTTCCATTGGGAAGAGAATGCTTTTTCTGGATTTCCAGTGTCACCATTGTCACTGTCCATAAAGTTTTTGGGAAGTTGATCTTCTAATCAAATTTGCTTTACTATCGTTCCAACTCATTGCTGATTCAGCAGCACCAAGCAAATAGATATGATCATTAAGGTTCATGTCATAGTCTGTTTCATAGTAGTCCCAAAGGAACTCACTATGTGACTTAGAAAGTGATTGAACATCCAACTTTCTCAAGACTTTGACACCCAACTCTCTCGGCTTGTCAATATGTGACTTCATCTCTAAGATGTGATCACACATAGACCTTGCTTGCCATTAGGGCTTGAGTGACCTTGAACTTGTGGGTTAGGGAGAATAATTGGAGGAGGTGGAGGAAGAGAAGTATGACTTCCATGAGTCAAACTCGTGAAGTCATATTCATTAGGAAAGCTTGATTTGGGAAGATCATTGTTGTCTAAACCAGACATCAACAATGGGAGAAATTCACGTAAAGTTGATTTAAGTCCTTAATATAACACCCAATATGATATATTAAGGCTAGGACCCAACAAACTATTTTATAACTTGGAAGAGGGATGTCGTAATCCAAGCTATAAAATATTTGAAGGTAGGTGAATGACGATTCACCAATTTCCACCAAGATAAACGAAATGTATTATTAGGTTTTAATTGGTTTTGAAACTCCTAGATTCTTTTGAGATTCATTGAACTTTTCAATGACATGTTTCAATCTCGAGTGTGCCCTTCAGGTTTTGTGACTGGGATGCCGAGGATCACAAAACAAGGTGTGAAGTAACCATGCAAATATACTTGGTACCCTTAATATTTACCTCTCAATCGATGTGCCGGTTAACCACACACGCTCCAACGATACTATGATAAACATTATGTTACCCTTTGCCTACCTTGTTAAGTCCAGGTTAGTGTGCCGGTTAACCACACACGCTCCACTAACAGCTTAAACAAAGTGCAAAGTGTAATTTCATGGATTAGCACCTTATTCACATTTTCCTAAGTAACTAAGATTGGGAATTTATAAGTGTTTAGTTACTTAGTATTTATCATTATACTTATAATGAAGGGAGAATTATAGTCCTTGTCCTACCTGTTCGGCTAACGACCCTCCACCAGTCAAGGAAGCGGTGGGTGAGAGTGGACACCCATTAAACTGCCATTTTATAGGCAGTAACCTTATACCCCCCCTTATAGACCGGCTTCGTGAATGAGGCCTACTAATGGTAAGACGACTTGCTCTTATACATATAATATATTAAACTTTTAATATTATAATAGTATAAGGGTGTATTTTAGACATTTAAAATACTTGGTGGTTTAATCTATTAATTAAACTATACTCTTAATTTAATTAAATTTAAACCATGTCATTATGGAATTATTAATTCTCTTTTAATTAAACACTTTAATTATCTATTAATAAAGTCCATAAGAGTTAATTGAATTATTCAATAAAAACATCATAATTCCAATTATTAAATTCAAAATTAAAACCATTTAATTAATTGTTTAAGTTATGAACCCAAGAGTTTTAGAATTCAATTCTTTTTTTTATCATAAAAAACTTTTTCCAAATTCCAAAACTTGAGGGCAAGTTTTGTAACTCTTGAAAACTTTTGAATTCCATAACTTATGGAGTTAAATACTTGTTTTATGATGAAACTTTTCATGTTCCATAACTTAAGAACAAGTTATGGAATTCTTTAAAACATTAAGACCAAGTTTTGTAACTCCATAAAAAACTTTGAATCAATTTTTTTTAAAAACCTTTTCATATCCATAACTTATGGAGGTTTCAAAAAACTCTTTAGATCAAACTTTTAAAACTAATAAAATAATCATATCATTTTATCTTTTACTAAATTTGATCTAATTCAACTCATATAGCAAATGATTCAAATTTTACAAATAATTAGTTTTTCACAAAAACAAGTAATTATCTTAAAATTTGACAAACGTCATGTTTTTTTTTCCTTTTTTTTTCAACTTGAAAATAAAACATTTGCATCAATATAACAGAAAACAACCCATGGCTCTGATACCACTGTTGGGTTTTGAGCATTCTAACACTCCTATGGTGTACATGCAACCCTATAAACCTTGGATCTATGTTTTCTCTATTATACATGCAAATATTAACTATTCCAAGGTTTCATCCTAACTAGCATATTATGAAGCACCTATACTACAAAGTTCTAGTTAGATGACATACCTTTTGATGTAGCTTGTTGTCTTCAAGCTTTAAGAGCTTAGCCCCAATAGTGTGGAAGCCTCAAATGGAATCACAAATCACCAAAACACCTTGGAAGAACTTGAGAGAATATGTATGCACACTAAAATCGGCCCACTCTTATTTTCACACACTTATGTCAATTTTGTGAGCCAAGGACCCCTTTATATATTATGGAGGATTAGGGTTACATCCATGTAAACCCTAATACCCATGACCTTTCATTTACATAGGATCCATTGGTTAAAAGCTCCATGGACCATCCATGAAAGCTTAGCCCAACCTAAATGAACTTGGCCCATTCCATATATATAAGAGTCCATATTTAATTAGTTCTTTTTGATCACTTAATTAATTCTAAATTAATTCTTGATCAATACTAATTAAATAATATGATTCCATATTAATATATTAGAACTTATAATATATTAATATAAATCATAAATATACTATTCTCAAAAGACTATCCATATAAATTGTGTCGGTGAAGTGCAACCCAAATGGACCATGCCGGGTCGGGTCAAGTACATACCAAATATAGTTATGGACTTAGACATTAATCCAACACTTCCTTGGTCTTGTCCAGAACATGAGCAAGGAAAACGTATGTAACGCCCCGATTCTCAGGTATTGTTTAAATAAGAATTTAATTGGTTTCAAGGCCTACTCGACGAGTTGGTTGCCCTACTCGTCGAGTAGCAACGGGCTTGGTACGCGTGTTTAGTGACCTACTCGCCGAGTCCATGAAGGGACTCGACGAGTAGGATCTGGCAGAGGAAACCCTAAATCCCGGGGTTTTGCACCCTATTTAAGGAAACAAAAGCCTCCTTTGGCCTCTTTGCAGTCCTTTGAGAGCTCAGAAAACCCTAATTCGTGTGGTATTTCATTCTTGTGTGTGTAAAGCTTTGGAGAGGAGATATTTTGAGAAGAGGAGCGTGGGGAACAAAAGGCTAGGAGCAAGGAAGTGTGGGAAATCATAAATCTACCTCAGATAGCATCATTTGGAGGTATCAAGTCGTCACCTTTTCTCCTTTTTCTTTCTAGACCTCTTTTGGTTGAGATCTAGGGTTTTTATGGTTTGGTTGAGATGGTGATGTGGGATATGAGTTAGATCTAAAGTTGTAACTTCAGATCTGTAACCTTCTTGGGTTCTAGAGTCATAAAGCTCCGAATTTGGTCATGTATGAAGCCTCTTTGAGTATGAAACCCCCATTGTGAGCTTGGATTTGACATTAAGAGCCTTTGTAGCTATGCATGCACGTAAAGTTTGCAACTTTACGTGAAAAGCATGCCTTAGAAGCTTGGATCTGTAGTTTGGAGCCGCTGCATGGCTCAAATGAGTCTGTATGGCAAAAAGGACTGAAGGGACTCGGCGAGTCGCATGGTCGACTCGGCGAGTCATATGAAGATAGGCATGAACTCGGCGAGTTGGAAGAACAACTCGGCGAGTCCAATGAAGATTGTCGTAGACTTGACGAGTGGATGAACAACTCGGCGAGTCGGATGAGGTTACCCCAAATTATGTATGCGCGGGTAACTGTCGAGTTGCAAGAATGAAGCTCGACGAGTGGCCTTAGGGTCTCGATCGTAAGTCAAAGGAACTCGACGAGTCACTCAGGTGACTCGGCGAGTAGCCGGGGGTACTCGGCGAGTCAAGGTCAACATGGACTGTTGACCTTGACTGATGACTTTGACTTTGACCAGGGTTTGTTTAGTTGGCTTATGGGTATGATTATACTATGGTAATAGGTGGTGGAGTTTGTGGCAGAGATCTGAAGGTTGAAGTTTATCTACCGAGTCGACATCTGCAAGGCGAGTTATCCTCACTATATCGATAGGGTCTAAGGCACCAAGGCCGGCCCTTTTAGTTGTTATCGTTATGGTATGCTACATGTGGATATGATCTGTTGGATCAGAATTAGGATAGACAGCATGTTATGCTCTTATGATCCGTAGGGATTGATATGTTAGTGACCTGCTAGGTCAGTGCTCTAGTTATGAGAGATTGCTATGTTTGGTGCTCAGTGAGATAGATATGTTTGATGTTTGTATATGCCAGTATATGTTAGTTATGCACACATGGTTATTTTCTTGTTGCTTGGGTTGAGGCGGTCCTGCTTTGTGCTAAAGGCCAACACACCCTATGAGCGGTCCGGGAAGACTATAGGCCTACGTGGCGGTCCAGTCATGCCGAAGGCTCGGTATAGATTTAGTTGGACTGTAGGCCCTGTAGGGCGGTCCAGTCAGGCCGATGTCCCAGTATGCATGTTGATTGATTGATTATTACGGATATGGTATTATCAGTGTGGTATTGGTATTTTGGGGGTAGCTCACTAAGCCCTCGGGCTTACAGTTTTCAGTTTATTGTTTCAGGTACTTCAGGAGTTCATGGCAAGGCGAAGGCGTGACCGTACCACTCCTCATCCTTATGATCTAGATTTTGGGACACTCTGATTGAATAATGAATTGAAAACATTTTTGTAAACAATACTATTGGGTTTTATTTAGGCTTGAAAAGTTTATGAGCGAGGAAAACGTAGTTCTTCTGATGCATGCACTTTTGTGCCTTGATGAACGAGATAGGACGAGGATTGGTGCCAGGTTTATCACCATGGATTACTAGAGTTTCGTGATTGGGAAGGTGAAGGCAAACGACCCTCTCGCGACACATAGTATCAGCACGGTGGGGCTTAACCCAACCATGCCGATTATCACATCAAAACTCCTAATATTTACTGGCATTAAATTTATTTGAAATGAATGGTAGTTTAGTGTTAAGGTATACTCTACATAAATATCCTAGGTTAATTCGGTTTTTCCCATTTGCCATCTCCACCGTGAAGGCTTCGTTTAGCTTCTGGGGTTGTTGTTTTAGTAAGTGCTCGAATTTGTTATTAACGAAGCTTCGCTCAGCCCCACTATCGAATAAGATGCAAGCAAAAGAGTTGTTAAGTGGGAACGTACCAGTAACAATTGTCGGGTCTTGGACTGCTTCGCCTTGACCCAAGGTCAGGACCCTTCCTGATCCTTCTGCCCCTTGATTGTTAGTCTTGGGGCAATTGCGCCTGAAGTGACCGGTTCCTCCACACCCATAGCAGGTGTGACTGGTCTCATCATTGGTGTTGTTGTTAAGGTTGTTGCGATTGTTGTTGTTTTTGTTTGGCTGATGATTCTGTCGTGGATAAGTTCTACAGTATTTGGTGGTGTGACTCTTTCGGTTGTATTTCTTACAATGTAGCTCCCGGAAGGCTCCCTTATGATGAAAATTGCACTGGTTGCATTTTGGAAGGCTTCCAGCATATGGTCTCGCTGATGTTGATGTAGTAGGGGTCATGGTCACATGAACAGCAACAACATGTTGCTTCTTTGAGAACCCTTGAGTTGGCTGTCCCTTTCTCTTACTTCCAGACATTCGCTTTCTGCTCTTAAGTTTGGGGTTTGGAATGCTTTGATAAGCTGTCACTTGTTGGTTTCCGTGCTCGTTCCTTCGGTTGGAGTTGTCGATGTTATTTCCACCTATATTGGTGTTGTTTGCGTTGAGTTGTGCCATAGCAGCGGTTATTGCCGCTGTTACACCAGCTTGGAATGTAGTATAGTCCATCTGTAGGAGCGGTGTCTCGTGGGTGTGCTTGTTATTTCTGTGGGATGACATTTTCCTGCTGCATGATGATAAGCCAGATCGTAAATAGTGATCGTCATTCTTGGTTGCACTCTATAAATTTCGCGTCTTGTCGTATGATTCTAATTGTTCCCATCTACATCCCTATGATGTATTTATGGTAGTAGGTAATCGTGGATTTGGCATGAATATTAAGTCTATCCCTAGAGTTCATAGATTATTTGGTTTCAAGATCCTTGAGTATCTAGCGGTTTCAGGGCTTCGGTTGTGCATATAAGTGAATCCGTGCAATAACATGAAATAAGGAAAACACATAATTGCCTTATTAGTAAATACCATCTTAGCATGCGAAAGAGAATCATAACAAATGGTAGTGGGGGGGTGCAACACGAGGACTTCCCAGGGGGTCACCCATCCTAGTACTACTCTCGCCCAAGCACGCTTAACTACGGAGTTCTGATGGGATCCGGTGCATTAGTGTTGGTATGATCGCACCCTGAAGATGAGCTACTTGTCGCTCGGTGTCTCGTAGTCGTGCCTCTCGAACTAAATGCCTCGTTTGGGAGTCCCCGATCACTTCCTGTGTTTGTCTCTCATCTCTCTCAATAGCAACCGCATTTGGTCCATTTGATTTGGGGTGTCCTGAGTTGGTTTACCAACGTCTCGGGTGCGCCGGACCATGACTGGGGGGCCTGGTCAGCTGGTCCTCCATGACTAAGATCGAAAAGATCTCGGGTCATGTCGTAGGGCAGTCGTATCCCCTGCTGGCGAATCTATCTCCAATATCGAGTGCCTATGAGGCGTGGGGCCACCGGGGTCCATACGATAAGTCGGTACTCTGGCCATGTATGGAGGATTGATGACTTCAGATTCTGCATCCGAGGCATCATCGTCATTGCCCTCGAGCTCTTCCTCTTCGAGGTTCACTACTGGCTCGACTGATTCATCTGTAAGTTCTACTTCATGTTTCTCCTCTTGTTCTTCCTTTGAGTCTCCTTCTGGGTCTTCCTCTAGGTCGAGCCACCCTGTTTTTCCCTGACCAGGGAGATAGGGGTTTCTTGGCTAATGATGCCCGTCTATAGTGTATTGCACGAAAGGGGTATAGATACTAGAAACAAATAGCACACCAAATACTCCTATAGTATTTTTATTTTGTTTAGGTTTGGTTCTATAAGCTCTTTGGATAATTAAATGGTAAGTTTTTTATTCATTGGCCATCACGATTACTCCCGAACACATGTTGGTCGTATTTTGAATGAATGTAGTTGATCAGGCTACATTCACCCCCAATACGACTACATAACTGTCCGGGTTTAATAGCGATGTTCAAATCCTCTAAAGACTTTTACAGTTCTTGTTGTGTTATTAATCTAAAATGCACACATAAGTATGTATTTTAATTATTATGTTCAAAGTAGTTTAGTCCCATTGTATTTATAGTTGCATATCCTGTATGATTAGATATGCTAGTTCACTATAAACAATGCTTTGATACCAATCTGTCACACCCCCGAACCAGACGGCGGAAACGTCTGGGGGCTTGGTGTGACTTTCGACATTGTAGTATCATTACAGAGTATATAATTGAAACATAACATCATCATCATCACACATGTAATATAACAACATTCATTGTTTACATCGAGTATTGTATTTGAATATTACATGCGAAAATAGTCAGAGTATGATGAAACAAAATATAACAAAATATCCATTAGTTTGTTTCGTTCATCCTGCTTCAACGGTTTCCTGAGAATACAAGTTAATTTAAAAAGGTCAACATAAAAATGTTGGTGAGTTCATAAGCATGTTTGTGAAAATCATTTGTATAACTTTGAAACCACCAAAAAATCCTATATTTTCTGCAAACTGTTTAGTATGTTTGTGTCAGATCTTGTATTAATGCATGTATTGTTTATTTGACTAAAAGGGTAAAGAGAATGTAGAGAGAATGTAAAGAGCATGTAAAGAGAATCTTCCCAGACAACCCGATGTTGTCTTAAAAGAGAAAGCTGCCATACCAACCCCCGAGGTTGAGTCCCAGTACGAGTATGTTTCCGAGTAATCCAAAAGAAAAGAGAATGGTCTTCCGTAAACTTCATAACGTTAATTCCTCTAAGTGAGTCGTCATAACCATACTAAATAAAGACAATTTCGCCTGTCTTGGCGTTGTTGGACGCCGGTTTTGATTATAAGGTTTTCGTCACCCTAGACTGAGTTAGTCTAACTGTAGCGAACAACTCAGGTGTGGGGTGTCATCCCCGTATAGATCTATACACAAATCCCTGCTCTCCTCCAAGAGACTCTGGTTATAACTACATGCTACGATCGTACACTTAATAGGTGCCAACCGACAAAACTCACTAGATCCTTAATCGAATTTACGCGAAGAAAAGTATAAACTCATTCCAGGCCCAATGAACCATGTAAGTGAACCACTAAGGCATCGCTAAACATGTAAATCATTTCAAGGCCCAATTGGAATGAGATTATATAACATGGGCCCGAAATATATATGAAAGGACAACTAAGGCCCATTTCACATGTAAGGTATTTACAGGCCCAAATAGCACACAAATAGTATCCAAGGTCCGTCGCACATGTTAATGGGTCAATGAGGCCCAATAAACATATAAATAGTATACAGGACCTATCAAACATAAAAATGGGCCACTAAGGCCTAATAACCTAGAAAATGATCAAATTAATCCGTTTGTTAGTTTATCGTTGGTTTTGGTTCAAGTATTCACTAACATAGCATAAAAGCCCACTTTTTGTAAAAATGGCGTTCTTGGCCCAATAAGCCAAAAATTTACAATTAAGGCCCAATTTTTGTAAGAATAACACTTTATTCTCCATTTTGTTCAAAACTTGTGTTGATGACTAGTTTGTGGTAAAAATAACATTTTAAACCCATTTTTTTCAAAAATATCATTTGTGGCTTGATTTTTGTGAAAACACAAATTTTTCTGGTTTTGGGCTTTTCTGACCTAGTTGTTGGGAAATTTGTAGAAAAATCATCGTAAGTCGAAATATAGATCCGTAAATTCTGGAAGTTTGGAAATTTTGTCTACTTTGTTCACAATTTTTATTATAATTTTTAATGGCTTCTAACAAGTGTGAAATTGCTCACCTTCACAGGCTGGTCCGAAATTATTTCAAATCTGATAGGCAATTTTGTAAAATTCGCCAAAAATTGTAGAAAAATCGTATGAAAACGTGAGAGTAGTCATTTCAAAGGTATAAACCTGAAATTTTTGCATGTAAAACAGTTTTGAAAAATATTATCATTTAGGTGGTCAAAACAGTTCGAGATTGGGCCGACACTTTCCTGTGAAAGGCTGATTTTTTAGTTTAGTTTATAGATCTTGGAACACAACACTCATTTTTACTATTTTAAGTGTATAAATCCCAGATCTACTAGTTTACATGTATTATATATGATAACACATACTTTTCTCAAGGTTCTCATGTAGATCCAAGTGATAAACTTAATATTCTTAACATATTTTTAGATTTATGAAGTGAATAACACATAACCACCAAATAAATCATGAAATATACATATATTCATGCATACACACATAGATCTACACAACACAACTTGTATTCTCCCCCCAAAACAAAGTAAAACCCGAAAACAAGGGGGTATGAACTCACCTTGGGGTGATGGATCGGTTTTGGTGAAGAAGTGGAAGAAGATTTTTGATCCTAGCAAGCTTTCTTGAGTAGATCTTGAACTTAGATGGTTCTAAGAACATGATCCACAAATATATGGATGTAAGAGGAGATCTTTGAAGAGATCAAGAAGTTAAATCATAGATCTAAGTGAGAACTTACCAAAGTTGATGATCTTGAAGAAGAATTTCTTGAAGTATACTCTAATTCTCGAAAATTTAGAGGAGAGTGTAGGAGTGTTCTTGTGAGCTTTCCTTAAGAGATTTGTAAGTAAAATGAGTGTGTGGTGGTGATTTTTGGCTCTATGGCCGAATTTAAGAAGGATAGGAGGAAGTGAGAGAGTCTTGCCTAGAAGTATGTGATTTACATTGTTGTATGGTGGTGTTTTGTGCATGGATTACCACAATGCAACATTGAGGTGTCAAGGCTTCCATCCCCTTATTATCTCTCTTTAATTATTATTATTATTATTGTTTGGACCGAGAATGGGTAAGAAGAAAGGAAATGAGATGGTTTGGGCCCCTTTCTTGTCTTAGTTCGAGTTTATGAGGCCCACAATAAATATTTTTCGGCCCATTGGGCCGTTAAGATGGTTCACGGCCCATTAGAGTCAAGGAAATGGAGTTTATGGCCTAACTTGGCCCAATAGGGATAACATAAATTGTTTTTAGGTCCACAAAGCCCAATATGTTAAGTTTTATGAATGTGGGTCCATTTAGAACCCGATTAGGGTTTTTAGGCCCAAAATAGTTCAAGTTGAAGGTTTATTGGTCCATTAGGCCTAATAAGAGAATCCTAGTTCATATTAAACTTGAACCGGAGTCTCTAGGGTTTTCAACACATAATTGACTATAAGAGATGTATTGAGTGAACATAGAGCATGATATTCATTTAGAGTACATGTCATTACACTAGATGGATGTTTTCATGAGAATAGAATTTCCTAGATAAAATGCTAGTTGTGACAATTTATCTTTGTGATTATGGCATGTGTTGTGTGTTTACATGTTTATATGTTGATATGTTTATATGCTTATACCGGGTGGGGCCTGATGACTAACAGATCTATTTACCGAGCGGGGCTCTATGTCGGGCGAGGCCCAATGTCGGATGGGGTCCGATGCCGGGCGGGGCCCAATGAAGGGTGGGGCCATTATGTGATTTTATGTATGTGTGGTATGAGGTATCTTGGGGAACTCACTAAGCTTTGTGCTTACGATTTTTAGTTTATGTTTCAGGTACTTTGGTTTTCAAATGGAAGAGCTCGGGATGATTGTAGAGCAGACACCACATGTTTCTGCATTCTGTGATTTACTCTGATTCGATGATGTTTTGTTAAATCTTGATTACCTTGGTTTTATGGAAATGATATGTATTAACGATTTATTAATTTAAAAATGAAAATTTTATGTCATTATTTTTGGGACGTTACAAGTTGGTATCAGAGCCTTGGTTTAAGGGATTCGGACACACTCTCGGGTGTGTCTGAACTCAAACTGAGGATTTGGTAAAGTTTTTCAGAAATGAAAGAAAAATGATTTAAAAAGGGAAAAACAAGTTTCTAATACAAGAACGGGTGTGGTGCATGCAATCGACCGAGCTCAAGTAAGTTTCTCCTAAAATACCCATACATGTTATTTGATGTGATTTGATTTATGAATCTGTGAATCGCATGCTAGTTAGGGCTAAGGATCTACTCAGTTTTTGCATGATAAAATCCTAGGACAGATACCTTGTATGCCTATTGTATGAGCTTGTAGACTTGCATGCTAGTTCTGATTAGCCAGTGATAGGTTGGCCTAATATGTGATGCTTGGTAGCCTAGGAAGCATGGGATGTTGGTTTGGGTATGATTTGTATGTGTAAGGCAATCAGTAGCGGGAGCGGGAGATCCTAATAGAGGTTGTAGTATGTGGGATTGGATGCTTGTGATTATTCGGTGGATTAGAGTGTTACTGCACGAATGTTGCTTTCTTTATGCTTTGTGGAACTCTTAGGTGATGGGAGTCAGCTACTAAGTAAATATGTCAAGTCACATGTGACAAGGGTTGAATAATCTTAGAGTGATGGATTTGACCCTATTGTGCAACTCTTGTCTGAGTCCAACCATTGTAGGGATGAGTCTGTTACTCGAAGTATTATTTAAGCTTTGTTGCATGTGATTGTATTCATGAGGTGGGTAACTGGCATTATGGGGAGTTCTTTAGCAGCTGATGGCAGGGTGATGTCGGTAATCTAGGAAAGCCTAGAGATTGCTTCGGTGGGTTTTGTTGTGCCAGGTAGCGAGTGTTTGATGGATTTGAGAAGGTGACTTAGAGGACTCAGGAGGATGCTTGAGGAAAGTATGGATAGGTGTGGAAGGTAGTATTGGGCCCGTACTACTGAAAGCACAGGGTCCATACTCGAATCGAGGAGAGTCTTGGAGAATTTAGGAAGCCTGTGGGATGAGGATTCTTGGGTATATTCAGATCTCTTGCATGTTGTTCTCGGTATGGTGTTGAGCACTCAGGAATGGGTTTCAGATTCTGGTTTCAGCTCAGTAGCAGGTACTGAGTTGATCGATACGCGGACACGGGAGTTCATCTCATCGGAGATTACTCACGGTATTTTGGAATAGACCCTGGTGGTCTTTGGTTCAGCCATGGAAGGGATTTTGGAGCTCTTGGTTGGTCATTGCGGGGCCTTTCGAGCCGAGGTTGTAGTAGGGCAATTGGGGGCTCATCTGGAGCCCAAAGCTTGTGGATCTCTAGAATCCTTTAGGAAGGAGGATTCTATTGTTAGTCCCGGTCATTTGAGATCAGAGAGGAGTATTGCACCTTGTCCTCAGGAAGAGGAATTCAGGATTCCTTTAGATGCTTTTGCGGGTATGTCATCTTCTGTTCTCTTCTGGGTTGTTATCGGGAATTTGTATTCCGTTGGAATTTTGCTTGAGTTTAGGTAAGCAATATATCGGGTTGATTTTCTGCTATTTTCTATGTTATCAAGATTGGTATATGCCATTCTGCATACCGAGAGTCATCTATGAATCAATTAGTGGGTCGTATCTTGTTGAGCGGGTGTCAGCGTGTTCAGTTGTTGATTCGGGTCTTTGTCGGGATCAATTCAGGGGTATTGCTTGAAGGATCTTTAGTCAGGGTTAGCGGGTTAGTTCTCCAATGAAGTCAGGGTTCATTGGTTTTATCATTTGTTATGGTATGATTGGCGATTGCCTATGGAAGAGTTTTTGGGATAAAGATTCGTCGGGTCAGGGCAAGGGTTATAGTTTTTAGTCGCCAACATAAGAACTCAAGGAATTGGTAAGGTATCATGGGAGGTGATTTGGATTATCATATTGGTTAAGATTTCAAGGGTATTCTTCCGGATTTCAGAAGTTGGGCGATCATTGAGTTTGGCTAGTAATGGAACGCTGGTATTGAGTAGCGCATGTATTGGGCGGTTCATGTTATATGAGGTTGATAGGTCGGGAGTCCATCATAATTAAGAGGTGAAAGAGCTTCGTCGAATCCAAGTGGGAGAGAATTGATCAGGATTTCCGGGAGTTAGGAAGGGTGTGGAACTACGACAATTTTCACATACTAGCCAGGAGGAGAGACGACCTAAGTGGCTGTTGAGATTGAGGTTGTGTAAGTGGGAGTTCAGGAAACTTCCAACCACCGGTCAGTGTCTCCTTTATTATGCATAGCAGGCTTGTGTTTGAGTCCCGGTTGAGGGATTTGGAATTCGAGGGATGACCCGAACACCTGATTGGATGTGACAGGGATGTCAGGTTTACTTCCAGGTTTTGGAAGAGGTTCCATGACGAGTTGGGTACTCATCTCCTTTTCATCACAACATTCCATCCGCAAACCGATGGTCAGAGCGAGCGGACCATTCAGACCTTAGATGATATGCTTCGGACATGTGTTTTGGACTTGGTGGGAGTTGGGATACGTATCTACCATTAGTGGAATTTTCATATAACAACAACTATCACGCCATCATCAATCGACCTCCTTTTAAGATGCTCTATGTGAGGAAATGTAGGACCTCGATCTACTGGGGAGAGGTCGGTCAGCGGGTTATGGGGAGTACCGAAGTGGTACTCAGGAGCACTGAGTTGATTCAGCAGGTTTGGAGTAGACTCCAGACATCTCAGAGCTGACAGAAGAGCTATGTCGACAGACGTCAATCAGATTTAGAGTTCCAGGTGGGGGATATGGTTCTCCTGAAGGTGTCACCTTAGAAAGGTATCATCCGATTCAGGTTTTATGAGCAAGTTGGGCCCCATGTATATCAGTCCCTTCATGGTTTTGGCCCGGGTGGGCCGGGTTGCTTATCATTTGGATCTTCCAGGTGAGCTCAGTCAGATCCATAGCACATTCCATGTTTTTCAGCTGCAGAAGTATTTAGTGGATGATTCCGCAGTGGTTCCTTTGGAGGATATTCAGGTGGATGACCACCTGAATTATATTGAGAGACCTATGGCCATCCTCGACCAGAAGACGAAAACCTTGAGGAACAAGGTTGTTGAGTTGGTGAAAGTCCAGTGGCATGATCGCAAGGGTTCTGAATGGACGTGGGGACCGGAAGTTGAGATGAAGGAGCACTATTCAGGTTATTTGGAGCAGCAGACTTCGAGGACGAAGTCTGATTCAAGTGGGGGAGATTTGTAACACTCGATTCCAAGCATGAAGTTATTTTCGTTGTGTATCATATTTTCTTTTGAAGGCCACGACGTGATGAAGCCTCGCCACAACGTGGGGTTTTGGACCGCGAGGGTTTAATAACCCACCACAACGTGGTGGTTTTCACCACGACGTGGAGGCCGCTGTTGTAGAAAAACCCTAAAGTTTATGGGCTGAGCCCCTATTTAAACTTTTTAACCTTTCATAGCCTCCTTCTTATCAGTCTCAATCTCTCCAAATCATCCATTACAAATCCTAGATCCCTTGTGTGAGTTTTTGGCCTCTAAGTGTGTGTATTGTGTGCTTATGAAGGAAGAATGTGGTGGAAGATCATATTAGGAGTCCAAAGCAACTTAGGTCTAAAAGTTTATCTTCCTCAAGCATCTCAAGAAGGTATAAAGTCTTCACCTTGATGAGTTAGTTGATAGAAAATATATTTTTATGTAATGTTGTATGTGTTTGTGGTTTGTGTGTACGGCCGTACACGGGTGTACGGCCGTACACCCGTGTACGACCCATATCTGATATATATAGGGTGAGGTGTGTGTAAAAGGCTGAAAGGCTAGAGAAGATGAGCATGTTCTAGAGAGAGAAACTAGAGAGAAGAATAGTGTGTGTGAGAGAATCTTGTGTAAGGAGCATCATTCATATCTTCAATACAATCAAGATTCAAGTTATTCTTCTTCTCCTTCTCTTCTATTGATCTGGCATCATCCGTTTGATTGGGATTCCGCACCATCAAACGGATCTGATTGATACACAAGCAGATTGGGGACTAACAAGTGGTATCAGAGCTTAGATTGTATCAATCAATTTTTCCATATCTGGAGCTTATTTGATCTTATTTTTGAAGGATTTCTGCGTTTTTGGATAGATCTCTGAAAATTAGGGGGGGTTTGTTCTTCGCGTTTTTCATAAAAACAAGTTTTTGATCGAGTTTTGGAGCAAAAAGGGTGAAAAACGTCGTTTTTTCTTCGAATCTGTTGAAGGTGTGCGGCTGGTTGAAGGTGTACGGCTCGGAGGGTTAAGCTCGGCAGCATCAGTCTCATACGCGCATCTAATAAAAATTAAGAAGCGATTTTGGGGGGTGCCAGGGATCGAACACGGGTCATCTGATTCACAAACCAACGCCTTACCAGTTGAACCAACTTGCCACATGTTACAATCATTCCGGATTTAATTCATAAAGACTCGCTGCTGCAACCAATTTCGCATTTTTGACACTTTTAGCCCAAAATTCAAATTTCTTTTATTTTTAAATTCTATTTTCTTCCAAAAAATTTAGCTTTTAATTTTTAAATTTCTAAATTGACCTTTGACCTTAAAATTTTGACTTTGACTTTCAAGTTTGACCTTTGACTTTAAACTTTGACTTTCTCGTTTAAATTTCGAATTTTCAAATTTAGTTTTTCGGTTTGACTTTTAAGTTTGACTTTTTAAATTTGACTTTTATGGTTGACTTTCTTGGTTTATAGTCAAAGGGCATTTTTGATAAAAATGAGTTCCTCAAACATTCCGGTCAGTGAAAATGTTTGTTCTCAATCTTGTATTAAGACTATCAAGTTTTTACGTGAACAAATCGAGTTGATTAAAAGAGAAAATGAGGATCTAAAATATGAGAGATATACTATTAGGAAAGAACAAAAACCATTAAAAGAAAAATTAGAGGCCAAAACTAAGGACTTCAGAAAATTGCAAGAAGATTACAGCAACAAATGTGTAAACTATGATCACATTAAAAGCAAACTTGCTGCTGTAACCAAAGAACTTGACACTTTGAAAATTAAGTGTGGAAAAACAGATGTTAGTTTCAAAAATTATACTGCGTCAAGTAAGACAGACGAGTCCTTATTTGAAAAACAATTGAGTTTTAAAGATAATCAAACCAAGGGTCTAGGGTATGATAAAGTCCCTCCTCCATTTAATCATTCGTATTATGTTAATCCTTTGACTCAGGAAGAGATTGACCGAGAACCATTTATGGTATACGGTAAACCAGCTGCTGAACATGCAACTGAGGGTGTTGAGATGAAAGATACTAATGATTCTAATTTCTGTGCAGGTAAAGCAGTAGAGGATGAGAACAAGGAGAAAAGTACTGAACAAACAAACGACCCCTTGAACTTTAAATCTGTTGCTTCTAACTCAGTCACTCCTAACAAACCTGCTGTTGAGAAATACAAGCCACCAATTCCAGTGAAACAGAGTGCCTGTTGCAAGTGTGCATGTGGGAACAACCAGCGACAAGGCAAAGACACGCCACCAGGGGCAGGAAGAAACAACTCCTACGTGAAGAAGCAGACTTACTTTCACTGTGGAACACCTGGACACATTGCCAGAAATTGTCCTAATCGCGCATACGTTCCCTACTATGCACAAGGATGGCAGCACGCGCCAAGAGGGATATTTTCCAAAAGAAATCCCTCAAGGTCACGTTCAGACAATGGCGACTGGAATGCCACGCAGAGCAAGAGTTCAACTCCCAAGGCCAAGAAATCAACTCCCAAGGGGAAGAAGGGAATGCCGGCCCAGAAGCCAATTTCAAGAAATGCTCCAACGAAACCAAAACCGGCTAGGTCAAAGTCATCTCGACAGCATACCTCAAGTTCAAAAGCAAGTACTGAGGCACCCATCAGATCGAAAAAGAAATGGGTTAAACCCAACTTCAGATGGGTACCAAAGGTTCAATCTCCCAAATCTCCTAATGCTTCTAACGTTTCTTCATCTTTTGTTTGTGATAAACAGGATATGTCATGGGAGATGGTACCTTGCGTTGATGATAAAGGTCAACCCAGTTTCAAAATGGACTGGGTTCCAAAGGCCAACTGATCCCGCTCTGTGCTGGAGCAGCTATGGAGGCCTATCATCAGACTTCAGTTTGTTGATATTGGCTGTTCCAGGCACATGATAGGAGGCATATCTCAACTGTACAACATTCAAAACTTTGCTTGAGAGTATGTGTCCTTTGCGGGAAAGGAAGAAAGGAAGGGATCACTCATGGGGTTAGTGCTTAACGATGTGAAGAATTTTCGGATCTGTTCTGAGATTATGCGTGCTGTTCTCAGGCCTTCTGGATGCAAATTCAATCGGTGACTTACGGTTTGAGTTTTCTTCTTGATACTCTTGAGTTTTTCTTAAGCTGATTCGCTTCAAAGACAAATTTTTGTTTTAGGATAGTTTAAATGCGCATATACTTTCGTTTCTCTCCTATGCATAAATTTAGGGGGAGAAATAAAAACAAAACAAAAATTAGAAAATTGTAAAAAATCCAAAAACATTAGAAAATCAGAAATTCCAAAAATATGTTGTTAATGGAATGCGCTTGCAGGTGATGTGTTGGGAAGTGAAATATTCAAGTGATAACGGGCAGCCTAAACCTGTGTAAGGGACTGAATCGGAATTGTCTAGGCTCTGTGTTCGATGCGCTGGTAGGCACGAAAGATTTAAAATGGACTTGACTAGGCATAGATGAACTTAAGGAATCTAGAGACTTGAAAAATCTTGACCTAGATAGATCCATTTAGCCCGACAATACGACGCTCATATAGGTTGAGCATGGAGATATACATGATGATCCACCGGTCACATTAATGTAATTTGTATCTAGAACCGTTGTTTAACTCTTCCTCGATGTACGGACTCTGTCCTTAATTCCGGTATTGATGGGGCGACTGGAGAATTTCGATAAAGTAGGTCTGTAGGAAATTATTTTCTTGCTTTCTTTCTGTTAGTCATATGTTGGCTCCTCTGCATGATTGAAATACATCCGACCTGGACTGCAACATATGCAATTCTATTTCTCTACATCTTCTATCTATGCAATTCTCCCTGTCTATTAGTCATATGTTGTCTCCTTTGCGTGATTGAAATACATCCGACCTGGTACACAACATATGCACCATTCTACTTCTCAATCCCTCTAACTCTGGTTAGTCATATGTTTCACCCTCTGCGAGATTGGAAGAGATCCGACCTGGGTGTACAACATATGCATTCTAAATATGACTTCTCTTATAATAAGTGTCTGCTCACCTAAAGTAAGGAGTACTTTGGAAGTTCCTGATTATTGGGGGTATATCAAGAAGAGGGAAACATGTTCTAGTAAATTTAAAATTGAACAATCACTAGGTTGTCTGTAGATCTCGCTGCTCAATTTAGGTGGACAACAATATCTTTGGTCGTCGTGAGCTGAATGGTCCTTTAGGAATATTATCTAGGAACATAGGATCACATTGTCTTGTCACTTGCAGTATGTCCTAATTTTGTCACAATCTCTCGTGTTTAAGTGGACCACAATACCGACGATTGACCAGATCTATTCATGAAGGGAGAGGTACTGATAAACGGATAAAGGCTGTCTAAAAAATTTGATCCCAAATCACTCTTAAAGTTGGCTATTATTTTTTTGTTTTTGTTAAATTTGTTCATAGTTTTCTTCTAATTTAAAAAGTTAGGGGGAGAATTAAAAATTTTAAAAATCAAACAAAAATCAGAAAATTAAAAAAAAAATAGTGTTATTTCCGTTTTATTTCTTGTTCAGAAAAATCAAAAATCCAATATATATATATATATATATATATATATATATATATATATATGTGTGTGCTATCTTTGTTTTTAGTTTTGTTTTTATCTTTTAGTTTTGTTTTGTCTTGAAAAGTGAATTCAGATGTAGATGCAACTCGTGGAGACTGTATCGAAAATTTCTGAGCCAAGGCTTCATCCGTGAGCATCGAAGAATTCTAATTCGAAGGAGGAAGAAATGAAGATTATTCTTTCAACTTTCAATCCCTCAACCTCAGAAGCAAGGTGAAGCTGACTTGAAGATTATGTGTCAAGTTGCATTGAAGCCTCCTCAATCAATTTGCTGCTATCTTGTACCTGCTGAAGTGATCCAGAAGATTAGTTCTCTCTGTTTTTCTCTCTGAAGATTCTCAAGCTGAAAGCGCTATTTTTCAAGAATCTTTTCAAGAAGCCTCCTCACCTAACGTGCGTTCAAAGCCAAATCCTGAAGAAAAGCCCAACTGCTCAAGATGAAGTCATTCATTGAAGATTCATCATGTTCATCTTGAAGCAGTGAAGAATTTGAAGATTAATGCTGAAGCCAAGCTCCCAATGAAGATTGACAAGAAAAGCCAGCTACTTTTTAGGGGGAGCTTGTTGGGTCAATTAGAAAAGAAAGCTATAAACCAAGGGGGAGATTGTTGGGTCTAAATATTGGTTTATACTTAGCTTTTCTAGGAAAATATATTTTTATGTAATGTTGTATGTGTTTGCGGTTTGTATGTACGGCCGTACACCCATGTACGGCCCATATCTCATATATATAGGGTGAGGTGTGTGTAAAAGGTTGAAAGGCTGGAGAAGAGGAGCATGTTCTAGAGAGAGAAACTAGAGAGAAGAATAGTGTGTGTGAGAGAATCTTGTGTAAGGAGTATCATTCATAGTCATTCAATACATTCAAGATTCAAGTTATTCTTCTTCTCCTTCTCTTCTATTGATCTAGCATCATCCGTTTGATTGGGATTCCGCACCATCAAACGGATCTGATTGATACACAAGCGGATTGGGGACTTACAAGTGGTATCAGAGCTTGGATTGTATCAATCAATTTTGTCAGATCTGGAGCTTATTTGATCTTATTTTTAAAAGATTTTTGGGTTTTTGGATAGATCTCTGAAAATTAAGGGGGGTTTGTTCTTTGCATTTTTCATAAAAACGAGTTTTTGATCGAGTTTTGGAGCAAAAATGGTGAAAAACTTCGTTTTTCTTCGCATCTGTTGAAGGTGTACGGCCACGGCCAATTGAAGGTGTGCGGCCTCGGTGTGCGGCTTGGAGTGTACGGCTCGGTGTGCGGCCTCGGAGTGTAAGGCTCGGTGTGCGGCTGGCTCGGTGTACGGATCGGCCTTGTCCTCGCATAGCAATCTCGGCCTCGCGCCTCGTTCAGCACTCAGCAACCTCGTACATTAAACTTTGACTTTTTCGTTTAAATTTCAAATTTTCAAATTTAATTTTTCAGTTTGACTTTTAAGTTTGACTTTTTAAGTTTGACTTTTAAGGTTGACTTTTGAGTTTTTAGTCAAAGGGCATTTTTTTTTATAAAAATGAGTTCCTCAAACATCCCGGTCAATGAAGTTTCTTGTTCTCGATCTTGTATTAAGACCGTCAAGTTTTTACGTGAACAAATCGAGTTGATTAAAAGAGAAATGAAGATCTAAAATATGAGAGATATACTATTAGGAAAGAACAAAAACCATTAAAAGAAAAATTAGAGGCCAAAACTAAGGACTTCAGGAAATTGCAAGAAGATTACAGCAACAAGTGTGTAAATTATGATCACATTAAAAGCAAACTTGCTGCTGTAACTGAAGAACTTGACACTTTGAAAATTAAGTGTGGAAAAACAGATGTTAGTTTCAAAAATTATACTGCGTCAAGTAAGACAGTCGAGTCCTTAGTTGAAAAACAATTGAGTTTTAAAGATAATCAAACTAAAGGTCCAGGATATGAGAGTGTCCCTCCTCCATTTAACCATTCGTATTATGTTAATCCCTTGACTCGGGAAGAGATTGATAGAGAACCATATATGGTATATGGTAAACCAGCTGCTGAACATGCAACTGAGGGTGTTGAGATGAAAGATACTAATATTTCTACTTCTTGCGCAGGTAAAGCAGTAGAGGATGAGAACAAGGAGAAAACTATTGAACAATCCAATGACTCCTTGAACTCTGATTCTGTTGTTTCTAATTCTGTTACTCCTAACAAGCCTGCTGTTGAGAAATACAGGCCACCAACACAAGTTAAACAGAATGCCTGCTGCAACTGTGCGTGTGGGAAAAACAATAAGAGACAAGGCAAAGACACGCCACCAGGGGCAGGAAGAAAGAACTTCCCAGTGAAGAAAAAGACTTGCTTTCACTGTGGAACACCTGGACACATTGCCAGAAATTGTCCAAATCACGCATACGTTCCCTACTACGCACAAGGCTGGCAGAACGCGCCAGGAGGGAGATTTTCCAAAAGAAACCCCTCAAGGTCACGTTCAGACAATGGCGACTGGAGTGCCAAGAAGAGCAAGAATGCAACTCCTAAGGCCAAGAATCTAACTTCCAAGGACAAGAAGGGAATGTCGGCCAGGAAGTCCAATCCAAGAGATGCTCCAGCGAAATTAAGACCGGTTCGGTCAAAGTCATCTCGACGATCGGCTTCCAGTTCAAAATCAAGTACTGAGGCAGCCATCGGAGCGAAAAAGAAATGGGTTAAACCCAACTACAGATGGGTACCAAAGGTTCAATCTCCCAAATCACCCAATGACTCTAATATTTATTCATCTTCTGTTTGTAATGAACAGGATATGTCATGGGAGAGAGTACCGTGCAAGGATGAAAAGGGTCAACCCAGTTTCAAAATGGACTGGGTTCCAAAGACCAACTGATCCCGCTCTGTGTCGGATTAGCTATGGAGGCATATCATCCGACTTCGGTTTGTTGATAGTGGCTGTTCCAGGCACAGGATATGAGCTACTGGGGGTAGGTTGTTGACTTCAGGTTCTGAGTCAGAACCATTAGAAAAGCCCTCAACATAGTGATCATCCAAAGGGATTGAATGATCATCTTCTGGCTCTTCTTCAAGCCATCCAGCATTGCCTTCGTTTGGGAAGTATGGATCTCCGGGAAGATGGAATCCAGCCATGATATCTACGCGAGAAAAGGGGTATAAGATATAACTAAATAGACACACTAATTAGATAATTATAAGATGATCTTTATCGGTTGCTTCAATACTTGTTTAGTGCATACCAGTTATATGTACTCAAAACAGGATAGACCTTCGAATAAGTGACCCTAACTCTAAGCCCACAACCAAACAAGGAACATGAAGTAAAGCAAAGATCACAGATTCTAAGTCTATGCCATCCTAGTACATATAACCTTAGCGTATCCACTTAGCAATTATTGAACTACTGATAAAGACCTTTAATTCTCAGATAAGTAATTATAGTAACACAAAATACTCCTATAGTATTTTAAGTTTATGTTCTGTTCTATTGTTTTCATTGTAGTAGTGTTGGTAAGTTTTTAGACTTGTTGCAACCTCACACCCATCCTTAGGCACATGCTAGTCACTCCTCGGATAATATAGTTGATCAGGCTATATCTTCTCAGGGTTGACCATATGTCTCTAAGTCTAATTGTGTTGCCCAACAATCGTAATACTTTTGTTCTGTCCTAGTGACACTGATTTTAGCATGAATGCAGGTATGTATACTTGGTTAAATATTTTATTATTTAAAAGTATAAACTCTTGGTCAGAGTATTTTAATCCCGTTGTGTTTATAGTTTGTATATCTTTTATGGGTTGATATACTCGATTCACTATAAAAAATGCTCTGATACCAATCTGTCACACCCCAAAACCGGAACGGCGGAAAGGTTCGGGGGTGGAGGACGTCATGTTCAGTATCACAACAATGCATAGTAGTAAACAAGCAACAACATCATCCATTGCATTAATAATATAATTTCATACAAGTGTGTTCTGTAATGTTTGCAAATGTTTATAAATGTTTGTATCTCCTAGAAAATCCTATATTTTCTACTAAACGTAGCCTTCTACCAAGGCATCAAATGAAATGTGTGTTTGCTTCTTGTAAAAGTGTGTATTTTCCCAAATATGACTATCATTAACCAAAAATATAGTTTTACATTACTGTTCATTGTGTGAATATCACAAAGTGAATGCAATGGGGAAATAATAAAGTATTGTAGTGTTGTGTTAAGTAACTATTGTTGTACTAATTACCTTAAACCAATTTGTTATTTAAAGTAACATGTGATATGCCTGTACCATACTACCGACTATAAACACGACGATGAAAGACGTCGGAAGAAATGACATTTGGCACCCGTAGACTTGCAAGTCCCACTATAGCGAGCAACAAGGTGTAGGATAGTCAATCCAGTATAGATCTATACACAAATTCAACGCTCTCCTTGTAGAAGACTCTGGATACAAAACGAGCCATGACAGGTGATGTCATGCCCCGTTACGTGGCTCACATAACTGTTGTAATGTTCTTGTATATGTATTGTATGTAGTAGCTGTATTGTGTGTTCTTTCTCTGTCTAGTATATATGTATGTTCTCTCTGTTTCTCATAATAGTATGTTCTCTTGTATAATGTATAGTATGTACTAGCTGTATTGTATGTTTTCTCTCTGTCTAGTATGTTATGTTTGTTTCTCGGCTCTGAATTCCCTGAGCCTCTCCTCCATGATCTCCATCATAACCTCCTTGACCGTCCCAAAGATAACTGGGGTAGCGTCGAGGATGCCCCTCGTAACCTCGGTTGCGATGAGCTCACGCAGCCTCTCGTCGATGGGCTCGGTACCATCACCCGACCCAGATCCAGATCCCGATCCTGATCCCCCAGCTCCATGTCGTGTCACCACCATACTGAACTGCAATGTCATAAATCATAATGATCAGGATATCCAAAAAAGGGATCCTCGCACACCGGTCCTCCTTAGAGCTTCCAAATCTAACATCAGTTCGGGTACAGGTCCTGTGCTTTCAGTAGTACGGGCCCAATACTACCTTCCACACCTACCTGTACCTTCCCGAAGGCTCTACCTGATAACTCCAATTCATCCCATAAAACAACATGTCCCACCAGCTAGAATCGTCACTCAAATCCTAGGTTAACCTAAGATTTCCTCCATCCATATCAAAACAGAACTCAATCATACTAGGTTGCCTTTATGCATGCAAATTATACACAGAAAGGGATCAAATAGATTTTCGAATAATAGATTCTACCCTAGGACCATAACCAGACAAAGAGCAGGAAATAAGGCCAAATCAATCATTCTAAGGCTATAAGCTCCTAACCGTATACAATTTTAAAAGCATACACATAGCAAGATCCATACGATTACCATAACTCAAATATCAGTATAACATGGCTAACATATTGGGGAACTACTTACTTGGCTCGGCCGATCACACGCATTGCACTCTCTCTTTTCCATTCTTAAAAAGTTTTGAACTTTTATTTTTGAAAACAATATTACCATTTCCTTAGTTTGAGTCCTGACACACCCGAGAGTGTGCCCGAATCCCTCAAACCAAGGCTCTGATACCAACTTGTAACGACCCAATTTTCAAAAGAAAATTTTCATTTTCAAATAGTCAAAAACACTTTCCATGAACCATAAAATCTCAATACATTTGTTTCAAAATTCTTAATAATAACAATATTATTTCAAATCATCATAGTATCCCATAAAAAAGCCGGTGAGAGAGTGCATGCTGCGCCATCAAGCCTTGCCCTTGCCCTTGGGCTCAGATGTACCTGAAACAATTCCACAAACTGTAAGTTAATGCTTAATGAGTCCCCCAGAGCATACCCCACACAATCCACATAATCACATAATCATATTAGCTATAAAAGCTACATATACCGCATAAGCCATGCATACAAACATATAAAGAAGCCATGGAAACCCTCCAAGGTCTTACACTTAGTGCCACTGGAACCCCCAAGTGGTCTTAACTACCTGCCATGGGAACCCCTACATGGTCTTCCTGCCATGGGAACCCCCACATGGTCTTCTCTAACTGCCATGGGAACCCCCACATGGTCTTTACTGCCAAACAAATATCATACAAACTAAACATGCAAATATACTAAGATGCCATGGAAACCCTCCAAGGTCTTATACCAAATGCCACGGGAACTCCCACGTGGTCTCAGTCTATTGCCACGGGAACCCCCCGGGGTCTTCCATGCAAATGTCATACTAACATAACACATAATCAATCGACAATCCACATATCATAAAATGGGCCGGCCTTGGTGCCTTAGACCTATTGGTATGGCGAGAAGACTCACCTCTCGAATGCTGAACTGACACGCTAAGATCAAATAAATCTCACGCACTGCTCCAACTCAACTGCCTATAATCATCATGTGATTAACTTGTCACAATCCTGAAATACCATAATCATCCTCAAAGTCAACCCTGGTTAAAGTCAAGGTCAACAGTCCATGTTGACCTCAACTCGTCGAGTGCATCCAACAACTCGTCGAGTTCCTCCCGAGTCCATTCCACTGAATCCCGAGTCAACTCGCTGAGTCACCTAAGTGACCCGTCGAGTTCATTAAATGTCCAGAAAACCAAAAGTTCATGCAGACCAAAACTCTAATCCTTCACTGCACTCATTCAGAATCTTGAAAACGGGTAAACCCTACCCGACTTGTCGAGTCGACTAAGGGACTCGACGAGTTCCTTCAGTTCTTTTTGTGTTCAGTCCTTTCCAGTGAGATCCAAAGTCCCAAACTTCAGATCCAACTTCTCCTAGTGTATTTACCACGTAAAGTTGCAAACTTTACGTGCATGCAAGGCCTCACAAGGCTAAAACACCAAAACTAAGGTTCCTACAAGGTCTTAATGCATGGAAAGGGCCTAAGTTGGATAAAGTGAGCAACTTTATGTCATTGAGGACCTAGAGATGTCCAGATCTGGAGCCATATCCTTGTGATAAGTTCAAATCCGAGTATGACACCCTTTTTGGCACCAAAAGTAACCATTTACTTCCAAGAAAAGAGATCTAAGCATCTAAAGATCAAGATATAGACTTTATACCTCAAGATGGTTGCCAAAACAGAGTAGATGTCTGATCTACTACTTCTCTCCTTGCTCCTTCTTCATCAAGCTCCAAAATCCTTCACAACCACACCAAAATCACTCTCAAAAGTTCTCTCTCTCTCACTCAAGAATGTGTAAGGCTCAAACTAGGGTTTCTCTGGCTGTATGAACGATGGAAGAGGCTGTAAATGAGCCATAAGTTCTTTAAATAGGGTACAAACCCCTGAAAATTAGGGTTTCTCTTTACAGTGCCTACTCGTCGAGTCGGGCCTTCCGACTCATCGAGTAGATCCGAAGTCCCACGTCCTCATAATAATCTCTACTCGACGAGTTGGAGCTCCCCAACTCGCCGAGTCCAAGCACAAAACCCTAAAAACTTAGATAATTTAAATGATACCTGGAACATGTGTTAGAAAGACATATCCCAAAAGTTGCACACAAGTACAAGATCCTGACAATAGTAAAATATAAAACAATACACACAACCTAGCTGTCTTTACCCGGGTAACACAAGCTACCTGGTAAAACCTTGTACCAAGGAATATAGAGATGCCTATAAAAGCCCTCAAAGACACAATGATAAGGTAACGTTCTCAGAACGAGGAACTCTTGCAATTTTGTTCATGACTTCAATCGACATCTAACCTAGGCATCAAAAAGCAATATTGAGGTCCAACCTTTGATATGACTTTTTAACTTAGCATTTGTCTTGTTTTTGCAGCATGTCTTTTTGATTGCTCGTTAGGAAAGGTTGCTGACAACCGTCTACCACGTATCCGGAAGACCAACACAATCCTATGTAGGATGGGAGAGTGTGACACACTTAATTATTAATTTTATTATAAATGTTATATAAAAATTAAGTGGGCCACACTTAATTTTTATATAACGTTAATAAAAAATAAATAACAGAAAAGCTAAATGATTGACAAAATAACCATTTTACATTTACTAATTTTACATTAACTAGAGACTAAGAAAAAACTTTTGAACAATTTGAGTGAAAAATAACTTTCCCATAAACACGTCCATGAATGATGAATGTAAATTAGCATAAACTATAGTCTAATAAGCAACATAAAATATATATTCTTAGTTTCCTCGTATCTTACACTTTTCATCTAATTTGTCGGAATCTATATGTAAAACCTGTAGTCGACAAGGTTTAGGATTTTCCGCGGAGATAATTCAAGAACTGTATACGGGTCACGGCCTTTTTTCCACTTTCATCTTCTTACCGACTTTCAGATCTCTCTCTATCCACACGACAACATGTATACATTTAGACGCCTCCAAACTTTTCAATATCTGAATCTTTGTGTATTTTCCTCTCATTAAATTAAAAAAACGCAAGTAAAAAACAAATTTTCATCTACATATCAACATTTTATGTCCTTTTAGAGTACAATAATTTCTTGTGTGAATATGGTTCTTCACTGATAAAGAACGGAGCTTCCGTTTTCAGAAGATTCAAGTTTTTCTTGAGAGGTTTTGGAGTGATGGGTTGTTGTAGTTCGTGTTTTTCGAAAGAACCCACATCAGAAAAAGATAATATTCACAAGAGTACTCAGCGTCACTCGCCATCGAACGGAAAAGGTGCTGCTTTCGCCGGAGATGGTGGCGGCGTGCCTGTGTTTTCTGAGTACTCACTGGGGGACTTGAAGGCTGCAACTAATAACTTCAGTTCAGAGTTTATTGTTTCTGAAAGTGGCGAAAAAGCTCCGAATGTTGTTTATAAGGGCCGGCTTCAGAATCGGAGGTGGATTGCTGTGAAGAAGTTTTCAAAAATGGCGTGGCCTGATCCGAAACAGTTTGCGGTATCGATTGCTTATTATTATTATTGCTTTGATTCAGGCATTAGGGTTTACTGTTTATTTGAAAGGTTAGGGTTTACAGTTATTTGGCTCTGCTTTAGAATGACATTATGTGGTTGAATAAGCTTGCGTAACTGGTTCTTGCTGTTACGAATGAGTTCGCATTTGGGTGATTTTACTTGAAATTTTAGGGTTTTTAGAGTATAGTTTGTTTGTTCATTGCAAGTATATATAGCTTAGAGTGTGTTAGGATGCAGTAATATGATATTGAATAATCAAAATGAGCTAATTTGATCTCTTCATAATGTTAATTGTTGGGCAAATACTGGTTATTTAAGGAAGTAATAGACGAGATTAGGGTATATAAGTAATTTACTTTTTGATAATCAATTTTCTGTAGTTATTATTGAAGTAGTTACCTTATAAGTGATGACTTGATATGGGTTCTATGTAATATGTCACTTAATTAACATTTATATGGCAATTATGTCACTAAACTACCATTTTTTAGCATTTGTTGACCAAATATTCAAAATCACTGTTGCCAAATGACCCAATTAATTGGTTTTCCCAAGTTTAATGACCTAATTGGAAAATGGAATAGTTTGTTAGCATTTGTCTTCAAAACTAGTTGGGTTATTTGATATTCCTCATTTTCTCGAATAATATTTAATGACATGTGTATTACCTTTGATTAGTTGAGAATAATAATTGTGATTTTTTTTTCTTGAAAGGATGAAGCATGGGGAGTTGGAAAGTTGAGGCATAATCGGGTGGCTAATTTGATTGGATATTGCTGTGATGGAGACGAAAGGCTACTTGTTGCAGAGTATATGCCTAATGATACTCTAGCAAAACATCTATTTCACTGTATGTATTCATAACTATAATTCTATCTTACAATTCACATTTCCATTCTCAAAATAATGTCAGATTTTGAAATTTGAATTCATTATTTATAAGCTTATCCGCTTATGAATAATCATAATCAGATGTACTAAAATACGTTGCAGGAATTGGTGTTAAATGTTTGGTGAATTCTGATTATTAGGAAGTAATAGATAATATGAGGGCATATAAGTAATTTAACCTTTCTCTTTGTCTTTGTCTTCAACAGGGGAGAATCAAACAATCGAATGGGCAATGCGTTTACGTGTCGCTCTTTGTATTGCTGAGGCATTGGATTATTGCAGTACTGAAGGTCGTCCATTGTATCATGACTTGAATGCCTATAGAGTTCTCTTTGATGAGGTACTGTATTTTTTATTTTATTTTATAAAAAAAAATTTCTATATTTTGTTTGAATTAAATTGATAATTTGATTGGAAAATGTTGCAGAATGGTGATCCAAGGCTTTCATGTTTTGGGTTGATGAAAAATAGCAGGGATGGAAAAAGTTACAGCACAAATCTTGCATACACTCCTCCCGAGTATCTTCGAAATGGTATTACCCCCCCCCCCCCCCTCACCTACCGACACACATCACCAAACTTTTTTGGTGAATTTTGGCTTTGAAGATTAAATTGACCTTTTTTTTTCTTTTTGTAGGGAGAGTTACGCCTGAGAGTGTTAGTTTTAGCTTTGGGACTGTACTTTTGGATCTTCTGAGCGGAAAGCATATTCCACCAAGTCATGTAAGTAATTCCGATTCCGATTCCGATCCTACACGATTCCATTACTTCTTCTAGTTTCCATTAATGAATGAGATATGATATTGTTGTAGGCACTTGAAATGATACGAGGAAAAAACATTCTTCTTTTGATGGATTCACATTTAGAGGGTAACTTTTCAACTGAAGAAGCAACTGTTGTGTTTGATCTTGCTTCACGATGTTTGCAGTATGAACCAAGGGAACGACCAAATACCAAAGATTTGGTTGCCACACTTGCTCCATTGCAAAACAAACCAGATGTGAGTCCCTACTTTTCTCTTTATGTCTTACTAGAGAAATAGCAACATATTTCCATGTATTTTTTTTATTATAGAAACCTATTTCAGTTTTCTTTCTTATTAAAGCATTGTACTTTGAAAAACCATCCAACTATAAAAGTGAAAATTACTTTTTTAGTTGGATGACGTTGCTATAGTTGGGTAGATTTTTCAATGTATATTGTTGTAAACTTGTAATAGGAAGAATTAAAAGTAGGATGCTAAAAGGAAATGGGTCAAATGGGTTCAGTGGTTACACCCTTCTTGATTGTTCTATTAGATAAAATCATATAATTTAGGGCTAAATGCAAGAAATAGCAATCTCATTTAATTGATTTGTTTATTATAGTTTCACTTTTTTTTGCCTATTTGAGCGCTGTACTTTGAAGAATCTACCCTAATTATAGCAATATCATCCAAATACAAAGAAATTTTCAGTGCTATACTTCAGTAGATTTTTCAAAGCATGATGCCCTAATAATAATAAAAACTATAAGTGCAATTCTATTATTAGGTAGATTTTCGAATTACAATTTATAAATAAAAAGACTTGGAAGTACAGTTATTTAATAGAAAGAATTAGAAGCAGGATGCTATAATACACAAACATTGCGATTGCTTGCATTTAGCTATTTATTGTAATGATCTTATTTTTTAAAAAAAATATATATTTTTAGGTTCCTTCTTATCAAATGCTGGGGATACCAAAACATGAAGAAGCACCTGCAACCCCTCCACACCCTCTTTCTCCAATGGGTGATGCATGTTCAAGAATGGATCTGACAGCCATTCACCAGATATTAGTGATGACACATTATAAAGATGATGAAGGCACCAATGAGGTGATCATCCATAACATTGTAACTTTAGTTTGATAAAAATTCAACTTATTGATTTTGTGAAATTAATTAATGTTTTTTTTGAATGATGATTGTTTCAGCTGTCTTTTCAAGAGTGGACACAACAAATGAGGGATATGCTGGAGGCAAGAAAGCGTGGGGATCTTGCTTTTCGTGATAAAGATTTTAGAACAGCCATCGATTGCTATTCCCAGGTATTTATTTTTGCTTTATTTCTAGTGATAAATTCAAGAAATAGCAACATACATTAATTTGTTTGTTATAGATTTATAGCATTCTTCTTTCACTTTTTCTATAATAATATCATGCTTTCAACTTTTTTGTCAAGGTTTTGTACTTTGACAAATCTACCCAATTTAGTTAAATCTTTTAAGCACAAAGTTGTATCCAGGAAGAAATGAAAGACACTATTATAAGCAAATTAACCAAACTTTTTGCATTTAACACTTTGTTTCCACCACTTTTGGGTTTTCTCTTATCAAGCTTTGTACTTCAAAAAATTTATATAGATTTAGCATTGTACTTTCAATTTTTTCTGACTTGGTATTTTGAAAAATCAACTTAATTATAATACTGACGTTTATTTTTGTATTTAGATGACATGGCAATGATCGGATAGAATTTTCAAAGTACAATGCTATAAATATTAAAAAAAATAAAAGAAATATTCTATAATAACCAAAAAAATAAAAGTATGTTGTTATTTATTGCATTTAACCTTTATTCCTTCCATAAAACTTCATCTCCACTTATAGTTTCGCTAACACCCCATCTACTATACATCTACTATACGAGATACCAAACATGTTGCTACTAGATGTGACACGGGTTTGCTCTCTCGTCTATGCAAAAGATGTCACTGAAAATAGCCCTAGAAAGTCTATCTAATACTGCTTACGCGTTCAAATATTTGTTACATGATTTTAAATCGTTATGTTTGTATATGTAGTTCATCGATGTGGGCACAATGATATCCCCAACCGTATACGCAAGACGCAGTCTATGCCACCTCATGTGCGATCAACCCGATGCCGCCCTCCGAGACGCCATGCAAGCACAGTGTGTCTTACCCGATTGGTCGACCGCCTTCTACATGCAAGCCGTCGCGCTCGCCAAACTCGACATGCACAAAGACGCAGTCGATATGCTAAACGAAGCCGCCACTCTTGAAGACAAAAAACGCGCCAAATAATCTCAATCCAAAAAAAAAAGAAGAAATCAAATATTGTTGTCGTAAAATAGTCGTGCTATAATGAGATAAGATTATTTAAATCCCGTCTATTTTATTTTACTTTCTTTTAATCCCGAATGTGTGAAGGAAATGTACATCGATTTGTCAAACTTAAGTTTTTTACATATAAATTGCGCAATTTTTCCTAATCTAGGATGTAGAGTTCGGCTTTCCCATCGATGAAAAGGCTCATGAATTCTTCACCATCGACTGTTTCTTTCTCCATTAGGAGTTGAGCAAGTTTATGCAAGATGTCGATTTGTGTTGTGATGATTGTGGTTGCCCTAATGTATGCTTTCTCGACAAGTTCACGTACTTCTGCGTCTACAATATCCGCTGTTGCCATAGAATAATCTTTTTGGGATGACATCTGTATATAAAAAAAGTGGAAGTCTGACTTTAATATGTTTAAAAAAGTTAAAGTTATGTTATTGAAGTGTACAAATGGATGGATTGTTTGATACCTGTTGACCCAAGAAAGGATTTCCACCACCACCACCAATTGCTATTTGACCAATCTTCTTGCTGAATCCGAACCTCTCGACCATTTGCCTTGCTACACGAGAAACTTGCATGAAGTCGTTTGATGCTCCGGTTGTAACATTGTCTTTTCCAAAAATAACCTCTTCCGCAACCCTACAATATGCTTGGTGGTGTTTAGTTTTGTTGGTCATAAAAGTTATATCTTTAAAAGATGGTTTTGCCCCTTACGATCACTACGGAATGTGTATGGGACGATCACAAGGGCAAAGCTGTCTTTTTTCACAACTAGATAAACCAGATCCGAGCGTTTTCACATGTATTGAACACCTTAGGATTGAATGTTAAGTATTGTACCTTCCACCAAGTGCAACAGCCATTTGGTTTTCAAGGTAACTTCTGCTATATAAACCAGATTCGAGTCTTTCTTCACTTGGGGCAAAAAATGTAAGACCACCTGCTTGACCACGAGGAATGATGGATATCTTTGCTACAGGGTCGTATTCGGGCATTAGGGCACCAACTAGAGCATGTCCAGCCTCTGCAAATTCAACATAGTAATATTAGAATTTGAATTGACAAATGTGTTTCGTTCCTAGTAAATTAATGACTACAATACCCTTGAGGACCAAAATTAGTGTTACACGGATTAGTTACAAGCAAGGTGTTATATCTCACAATAAGCAAAAAGTTATAAACTACCTTTCTTCGTTAAAAGGACTGTAATGGGCAAATAGGTAATTTAGCTTGAATTTTTTTCAAAGAATGGAACAACGCAATTCTCGTTACAATGATATTTTCCTCTTAGCAAAATGTCTAAATTATCATTGTTTTTCTAATGTCAGAAGATCATGGTTATAGACTTATAGTGAAAAAAGGTAATAGACAAATAGGTACTTTTGGGCTTTGGCTATACTACTTTCTAGAGAATAAAACAATGGAGTTTCAGGAGAACATAGGGGTGTAAAAGTAAAGAATGTCCAGCCACCATGTTATGCAAAAAGGTCTAAAATACCCTTTTGTAGATCATAAGCATAAGATCAACAGGTACTGTGATAATGGGCACTCAACAAAAGGAAAATTCCGTTTGAACTTTATCTAAACCGTGGAACATGACTTTTCACAAGCATGTTTCTTATCAAAATGTCTAAACTACCCTTTCTGGTTTTCATGGGAAGGGGAAAAGGAGAGACAGGTACATATGTGTGGTTACGGTTACTATGTCAAAAATACCCTTTTCTGGTTTTCATGGGACGGGAGTAGTAGAGAGATAGGTATATATAATTGGTTACCATGACATGAAATGTCTAAAATACCCTTTAGTGGTTTTCATGGGAAGAGAAGAGTAGAAAGACAGGAGTATTAAGTTTGGTTACCATGATATGCAACAAGCTTCTTTTTCTCTTCTGAAACAACTGCATTTTTCTTCTCTGGGCCAGCAATGATTCTCTCAAGAGCATCTGATATCTCATCTTTGCTTATTTCCTTAAGGTCACGTCTAGCTGCAAGAATGGCTGCTTCATTCATCAAGTTTTGCAAATCAGCTCCTGTGAAACCTGGTGTTCTCCTAGCAACCTTATCAAAATCCACATCTTTTGCAAGTGATTTTCCCCTTGAATGCACCTGCAACATATAAGAAACTTAAGATACTTTTTCTTTTTGACTAATTTCATGAATCTTTAACTACATATTCACAAGAGAATTTCATGACACAATAAAAAGGATATGATCGAACCTGAAGGATCCTGACTCTACCAGCAACATCAGGCCGGTCAACTGTCACCTGTCGGTCAAACCGCCCAGGTCTCAACAAAGCGGAATCAAGAACATCGGGTCTGTTAGTAGCAGCCAAAACAATAACACCAGAATTACCCGAAAAACCATCCATTTCTGTCAACAATTGATTAATAGTTTGTTCCCTTTCATCATTCCCACCACCAAGACCTGCACCTCTTTGTCTTCCTACAGCATCTATTTCATCAATGAACACAATGCAAGGTGCTTTTGATTTCGCCTTTTCAAACAAATCCCTAACTCTAGATGCACCAACACCCACAAATAACTCAACGAATTCTGATGCAGCACATGAGAAAAATGGCACACCAGCTTCTCCGGCCACCGCCCTAGCCAAAAGGGTCTTCCCGGTTCCTGGTGGTCCCACGAGTAAACACCCTTTTGGGATTTTAGCTCCGAGGGCTGTGTACTTATCTGGGTTTTTCAAGAAATCAACGACTTCTTGGAGCTCCAGTTTAGCTTGATCTGCTCCGGCGACGTCTGCGAAAGAAACGCCGGTTTCTGGGACTTCCTGGAACTTGGATTTTGACCTTCCGAAATCCATAGGTCCACCGAGGCCGCCTGGTCCACCGCCGCCTCCTTGGGATCGGCGGAATAAGAAGAACAGACCACCGAAGGCTAACAATGGGAACAATAGGTTGCCAATGAACCCGAGAAGGCCGTTACTGGCTTCACCTTCTGACACTGATATATCAACACCGTTCATTGCTAAGATGTCAATAAGATCAGGGTCGTTTGGGACGACTACGGAGGCTCTACGGCCGTCCACGGCGGTGAGCTGTAAAACGCCACCGTCTTTGTTGAATCTAACCCTTTCGACTTTCCCTTTCTTGACTGCATTTAAGAACTCGCTGTATCTCCATTGGCTACCTTCAGGAAGGTCGGAATTGGCCTGGGGTTTTGGTGCAGTGAGAACATTCGATTGTGAAAACGGTAAAGAATTTGTTGATGGGTTTTGTTTAACTAACTCAGCTTGAAGTGGGGCTTGTGGCGGTGGTGGTGGTGGATTGGTGTCCGCTAAGGCTTGTGGTGTTGTGATTGAAGAGAATAGCAGAGCAGCTAAAGTGGCTTTCGATTGAAAATTGAAATCATTTGAGGAATTGGGTTTTTTGCTAAGAATTGATTGCGGGATTACGAATCTATTCCTTAAGGTTTTGTGGGTTTTAGGCGTTGGGGTTGAGAGCAAGACATTTGAGCCAAAGAAATTGGAAGAAAGAACAGTATTGGTGGCGGAAGCCATTAATGAAGCTTTTGAGCTTTTTTTTGGTAGAGGTTTTCTTGAATTCGATCAATCAAGTGTATAAATATTGGGGAATCGTGTGAAAAGCGATTGAATTTGAGGGAAATGGGTTTGATTTTTATGTGAAGGAAACAGGGGTTTCATGCATCAACCAAAGCCATAGGTTTTTGAGTGTTGGATTGGATTGCATCTACGTGTTCTTATAATCACCCTGTTATCTACAACTTTTTTTTTTTTTTTTTTTTTTTGTGTTCAAAGTACACCATGGGTTGTTTCGGATTTTGCTTATTTAAAAAATTTTATTTTTAAAATGTTTATGCATAATAAAATAAAATGAAACTTTGTAAAAATGATTAAATTAGTTTATGTGATAGGTAATAAATTTTATAATTATTATTATTATGGATGACGGTGAGTTGGAGAACCGCTCAAATGATCATGACCCTTAAAAATCATTCAACTTTTGATCTGACCGTAATAACTCTGTATTTACGGTTAATCAGAGGTTTCTTCCTCTCACCTCCCACATTCTACAACCCACATTGTCAATCGGTTTCTCCCATAACCGCCTAGACTTCACTACCCACAATCTCCACTTCTCCATATTTGTGTGTAACTGTTCAATCTCGTCTATATAAGTGTGTTCTCTGTGAATCATTCCATATTTCTACCTCTATTTTTCTCTCTTAAACCCTACTCCTCTTCGTCTTCTCTATTAACGACTGTGTTGCCATGAAAATTCCATCTCCTCAAATCCACTCCCAAAATTGCTTGCTTTATTCGTCCATCAGTCATACTTTATAAGGATTCCATGTTAAACGATTTCAAAATTGTGTTTGATTATACAAAGATTGGCCCTATTTGGAGAAGCAAGAAATATGACGAAGCAATCAGGATTGATTAAAAAGAGACGACAAATTGGTACCGGTTAGGCTCGATTGAAGAAGAGACGATGAGGAATCGTTACTCATTATGGTTGTTGACTCAGTGTTTACATTAATTTCATTTGAAGCCGTGTGTGAAACATCTTCGATCTTCTTAATCAGCACCATGGTTTGATTTCTGAATTTTTTTTCTTCCTTTTCAGCAAAGTTATTATGTTCCTATGATATAAATTCTTGGAATTGCAGGTTTCTTTTGTTGTCAGTCCTGTGCTTGAGACTTGTCGACAACGGATTATCACTTTATTTTGCATCCGCCCCCAGTTGTAAACATCTCATTAATGGCTTCACAGTTCACATGTCTCAAGAACAGGTCACAATCCAAACCTCTTTACTTTTATTTTATATATAAACTATTTAACTTTTATATATATTTTAAATGATATTAGTAGGCAGAGATGCTAATGCGAGCCCCATGTGTGAAATCGGTGCATAGAGATTAGAAGGTGAGTTTCACAAAGGAAAATGTGAAGTTGATCTTGATACAAAGAAAAGTTTCTGCAATGGAAAGATTGTTTGAGCTCAACATTTTGCTGATGGTGCGTTTAATACTTAGTATGATTTTGATTTTGCTTCGCCTCTTGATGGTGATGTGATGGTTTGTGCAAATACTTGAATAATTTCAGTTAAAAATATTTTGATTTATTGGTCACAAATTGTAACGACCCAAAAACCAGGGGTAAAAATTTCATTTTTAATATAACTAAAACATTGATACCATTTATTTAAAACATCTTAAATCATCATTAAGTAAAACATTTATCAGTGTTTATCCCAAAATCATTTATTGCGGAAATCATAGGTGTGTGCACTGCGATCAATCCGAGCCCTCCTTTTCCAAATCGATGATACTTGAAACCAAAACTGTAAACCGTAAGCACAAAGCTTAGTGAGTCCCCCAGAGCATACCCCACACACAATCCACATAACACATATCATATTAGCTATAAAAGCTATCTCTACCACATACCACATATCATATTAGCTATACAAGTTATCTCTACCACATAAGCCATGCATACCAACATATAAGGATGTCGTGGGCTCCCCCCAGGGTCTTATACCTTCATTCCATGGGCTCCCCCCATGGTCTTTACCTAGGAATGCCATGGGCTCCCCCACATAGTCTTATATCCAACTGCCACAGGCTCCCCCGGGGTCTTCCATGCAATAACATACATAATCAACTAACATATCATATATCACAGAAGTATCTATCATACTACATAACACATACATAAACATATAAGGATGTCGTGGGCTCCCCCCAGGGTCTTATACCATCATGCCATGGGCTCCCCCACATGGTCTTATATCTAACTACCACGGGCTCCCCCTGGGGTCTTCCATGCAAATATCACATAATCACTAGCATACCGCTTAGCATAAAGCTAACTATCATACCACATATCTCTACTACAACTAGTGTACCACATATCATAAAATGTGCCGGCCTTGGTGCCTTAGACCCATTGGTATGGTGAGAAGACTCACCTCGCACTGCAGAAGCTTCCCGCATGAAGTCCTTAGCTGCTGCCCCGCCAGCTTCCCGAGCTGTCACTACCGATCAATATACCCAATTAGCAATTGGGTCCCATACCATAATCCTTAATCCATGCATGGGGTAAAATGACCATTCTACCCCTGGCCCAGTATGATCCAAAACTAAGGCCCAATCCCAAAACAAAAGCCCGACATTATAATGTCCATAAGTCCTTTAATGGCCTAATTTCCAAATTGGGCCCAAACCCAATAGTCCACAAGGCCCAATTACCAAAAATTCCCTAAGACCCAATCAATGGCCCAATTTTCCAATTTGGGCTCAAAACCATAATGGGCCTCCACAAATAAATATCAACCCCAAAACTTGATGGCCCAACAGGGCCCAAAACACATAGTCCAAAACCATAAAATCCATATAGGCCCATGTATGGCCCAATTTTCCAAATTGGGCCCACACTCCTTATTGGGCCTTAACCTAAGATCCAATCCTTCAATTAGTCCAGAACACAACCACTCTGATGGTCCATTAGGGCCCAAGAATCTAGGCCCAAACAGATGGCCCCAACCCGAAGCCCAAAGTCCGAAATCCAACCTGGCTGAGTGCGTACTCAGCAGTACGCTGCGCGTACTCGCTAAATGGCTGGTACGCTGCGCGTACTGGCTTGTACGCCCATTGTATACCCTCTAGTCTCACTTCTGCCATTAAGCACTTAATGCTTTAAGACATAAATCCAAACCACAGATCTGAGTCCCATATAATTTCTAAACCCATAAAGTCACTGACTTGGTGACTTTTCATGCCCCAACAAGACCAAATAGCATTCCACTTTCATGGAAATGGCTCAAACTCCAACGTAGATGGTCTTAAACTCTAAAGGTGCCAACTTTATGGACCTTGAACCTCAGAAACACTAAGAGGGGCAACTCAAAGCTCCTGGAATGAAATCAAGGCCACTAGATCTCATACTTGGGGCCAAAATGAACAAAAACTCACAAATGGTAGATCTAAGAGATGAATGACCAAGTTCAAAGCTTTATACCTTCATCAAGCTGAGAATGAGTCCCAAAGGCCAGATCCATAAGCTCATCCTTGATTCCTATATTTGCAACAAGCTCCATCTTCTTGAAAATGGGCCAAACATTCCAAAAATGGACTCCATAAGCTCAAAATGTCACCATGAAGGATATATGACGATTTATAGGGTTTTAGAGGGTGGAGGCTGAAGATATTAGGGTTAGGTTATGAGATAAGGTGCTTAAATAGGGTCGAAGACCCTAAAATAGGGTTCTAATCTGATTGGAGTACGCCCAGCGTACATATGGTACGCCCAACGTACTCCTGGGAACCTTCGTGACCATCCTAGTCAGTACGCCCAGCTTACTCCAAGGTACGCCCCGCGTACTGCCTTCCTTATTAGTACGCCCCGCGTACTCGGCTAAGCCTGAAAACCACAAAACTTCCGAAGGCCATAACTTCTTCGTTATAAACCCGATTCCGACGATCCTTATATCCACGAAAAGGTGACGAGAAGCCCTACACTTCTATCAACTCATACCTTCCTTAAGACCTTCCGAACAAAAGTCCATTTTCCACAAAGCCCAAACTACCACTTTACCGAAATACCCCTAGGCCTCAAATCACGAACCGAACACCCGGATCACTTCTAATACATCACCCGCACCCAAATGGGCTTAGATCTTACCTTCTCAAAATCCCTAATCCTAATGATGACCGATCTTCGAGCCACAGCCTCAGACTAGGAATCGATTCAGAACAGAGCATTACAAACCCTAAGTCTAAGAATCGAATTTGAACCATAAAGCTTCATCCTTGGGACCAAAAAGGAACCAAAACCCAAAAATGGTAGATCTAAGAGATGAATGATCAAGTTCAAAGCTTTATACCTTCATCAAGCTGAGAATGAGTCCTAAAAGCCAGATCCATAAGCTCCTCCTTGATTCCCATCTTTGCATCAAACTCCATCTTCTTGAAAATGGATCAAACACCCCAAAAATGGACTCCATAAGCTCAAAATGCCACCATGGATGATATATGACGATTTCTAGGGTTTAGAGGGGTGGATGCTGAAGATATTAGGGTTAGGTTATGAGATAAGGGGCTTAAATAGGGTCCAAGACCCTAAAATAGGGTTCTAATCTGACTGGAGTATGCCCAACGTACATATTGTACGCCCCGCGTACTGCCTTCTTCACTAGTACGCCCCGCGTGCTCGGCTAAGCCTGAAAACCACGAAACTTCCGAAGGCCATAACTTCTTCGTTATAAACCCGATTCCGACGATCCTTATATCCACGGAAAGGTGACGAGAAGCCCTACACTTCTATCAACTCATACCTTCCTTAAGACCTTCCGAACAAAAGTCCATTTTCCACAAAAGCCCAAACTGCCACTTTACCGAAATACCCCTAGGCCTCAAAACACGAACCGAACACCCGAATCACTTCTAATACAGCACCCGCACCCAAATGGGCCTAGATCTTACCTTCTCAAAAGCCCTAATCCTGATGATGACCGATCTTCGGGCCACAGCCTCGGACTAGGAACCGATTCGGAACAGAGCGTTACACAAATTCACAGTCATACACTCATACTGCTGCAATTGTTGCTGGAGACAATGAAATTCCTGTTCAAGTCAACTGTCAGGAGGTATTCTACTCTTAGAATTGTCTTTTTCCCTTTGGTTCATATCTATACAATGTCAACAAAATAAATTGAACTTCTCTGTTTTGACTCCTAAAAAGAATAAGATAATGATAAACAAAGATATTTTACTTAAAACTTAATCAGATAATCACTTAAAAAAAACTGGATAATTCAATATTCTCATCTCTTTAATAAAAAATGCACATTTTTTGATTAATACACATTATTTTGTTATGAATTTTATTACTTAACATTACAATTATTTTCTCTGACCTTACAACTGATAGTGGACCTGTCTGTTAGACATTTGTATTTTCACATGGTTTTTAACAAGTAGTAGGCAACCTCAAATTGGTGCAGATGTGACACTTTTTAACTTCGACCGGACCCATTCAACAGTCATTCCAAACATAATTAACCGTTAATTTTGCCTTTTTTTACTTTGGATTGTGTGGTTATGACTTATGATTTGTTGATCAGGAATCTTGAAGCAAAGCGAAGTAAAATTTGAGAGTAGTACAATTTGAGAGTAGTACAAGGATGGAATTATCAATTCCGGTTCTGGTGAAGATGGTCTATTCCATTCCATTGTTTGGTTGGAATGGGTGCGAATTTGAATTATGTGGTGATTTAGAATATAAAACAACCCACTGATGAAGGAATTCAACTTTTCTTTCATACAACCATGAAATTCAATCCAATCCTACCTCATTTTTGTAAATGTCTAAAATAGCCTTCCTAGACCCTAAGACTTTATATTGATTTTTTACATAAAATAATGTTTATATCATATAAAACTCTTAATTTGAGAAAAGCAAGTATTAACAATTTTATAGATGAAAATTTCCTTATTTAGATAAAAGTTAGTTGATTGTTGTATTTTAAATGGCCGACTAAAATTGAAAATTTATATGAGTTGAATTTGATTATATTTTATGTAAAGTAATTTCGATCTTATAAAACCATGTAATAACATTTTGAATTAAATGTGCATTTTATGATTTTATCAAGCACAAAAGTTTCTGGTCTGAACAACATTCTTCATGAACAATGTGTCCATAAATTGGAGGTTTACTGTAACTGGGTTTTTGACAGTGGTTTATGTTGTTAGCATTTTATTCATTTTTTAAGATTGCAAGTTTTCATATCTAATTGTGTGCAGTATAAATGTATTTTGGAAGCACAAGCAAGTATAAATGCTTGAAAGCCATTAAACTGAATATAATTATACTAAGAGTAAGAGTATTGGCCACTATATGCTATTATTTATGGAGTTGGGACACTTTTTGGATGGGCTTGGTTATAATTGCTTAGTTCTTTCAAGTGAAATGACGAAGTTTATGTCCACATATTGACTACTTATCTTGTAGTTATATTTAGTGATCTAAATATTATGCAAATAAGACAAATTAGATTTGTTTTTCGTGCTAAATAGCAACATATTTGATGTTTGTAAACTAATATCATAAAAGGCAAGTTAGTTTTTTTCTTAATAATAGAAACATGCTTAATTTTTTTATTTTTTTGTGACCCCCATACAAAGAGGGCAAGTTTGTTTCTTTTCACGGTAAATTGCTACATAATTTCCATTGTTTTTTTATGACATGATGAAAATGACAATTTTTCCGCGCTAAATAACAATGTATCTTAGCTTTGTTAATTTTTTGAGCCTTGTGAAAAATTAGCAAGTTAAATTTTTATGCTAAATAACAACGTACTTTTCTTTATCTATATTTTTTTTTGATTCTGGGTCAACATTGTAAGGTTTAAAGGCAGGAATCCATTGGTAAGGTTTTTATATTAAAATTAATGTTTACATATCTTAACATGGATTAGTTGTTTACTTACATTTGGAGAACTTTGCGAAAAGTCTCTCCCTCCTCAATGTCTCCAGCACCTCCTTTAGGTGCTCCTCATGTTGCTCTTGAGTCTTGGAGTAAACCAAGATATCATTGATGAAGACTATCACAGACCGGTCCAACATCGGTCTGCACACACGGTTCATGAGATCCATGAACGCGGCAGGAGCATTGGTGAGCCCAAACGGCATCACCACGAACTCATAGTGACCATAGCGATTCCGAAAGGCTGTCTTCGGCACGTCGTTGTCCCTGACTCGCATCTGGTGATAACCCGATCGCAGATCAATCTTGGAGAAGCAAAACGCACCCTGAAGCTGGTCAAATAAATCATCAATCCTCGGGAGGGGATAACAGTTCTTCACCGTTACCTTATTCAGCTCCCGATAATCTATACACATCTGATGTGACCCGTCCTTCTTCTTCACAAACAGGATCAAGGCTCCCCATGGCGAACTGCTCGGCCTGATAAATCCCTTGTCTAACAGCTCCTGCAGCTGTGTAGACAACTCCTGCATCTCGGGAGGAGCCAACCGATATGGTGCCTTGGCTATCAGAGCCGCACTAGGAACTACGTCGATCCTGAACTCTACCTGCCTCTCCGGAGGTACCCCAGGGAAATCCTCTGGGAACACATCCGGGTACTCCCATACGATCGGTACTGATGGGTTTTGAGCATTCTAACACTTCCTAAGTGTACATGCAACCCTAATAACCTTGGATCTATATTTGTCTAATTATCATGCAAAGTTGAATTCCAAGGTTATATTCCTATCTAGCATACATGGGGAACATTTTTAACTTGAATGAAAGATAGAATAACTTACCTTGTTGTTGATTATGATCCTTGAAACCTTGTGAGCCTAGCACCCCAAGTGTGATGCCTCAAATGTTTCACACAACACCAAATGCAAAGGAGTAAACTTTGAGAGAATCTTACACTTTCAAAATCGGCTCTAGCCCTCTTGTTTCTTAGTGTCGCCAATTTTGGGGAGAACACCTTTGTTTATATAATGTGTTGCATTAGGTAAACCCTAATGTAACATGACTCTTCATTTCATGATCCATGGGTTAACTCCATGGAGCATCCATGGAGCATCCTATGGGTGGAACCCAACTTGATAATCCATGGAGCCTCTTAGCCCACTATATAAGATATGGAAGATTTACATAATCTACCCATCTATTTAATTAGTTATCTTTTGATCACTTAATTAATTCTAAATTAATTCTTGATCAAACTAATTAAATAATATTATTAATATATTAGCACTTATAATATATTAATAAACCATAAGTGTTATTTCTCTCATTTTAGTTTATCCAATTGCATGGTGCCATGCAACCCAAATGGACCATGTCGGGTCGGGTCAATTACATACCAGAAATAGTTATGGACTTAGATACCTTATCCAACAGTCTCCCACTTGGATAAGTCTAATAACTATAACTGCAATACTTCAGGAACTGATCGACAATCGTAGCTCTTTCAAGGTCTCTCGGAACTGAGAAGATGATGATACTCCATTTAAGATAAGTGATCATATAATCCTCTGTTCTAGATATCAGCCGGGCAAATACATGGAACAATGTCTTACTTATTGTCCAGCAGTTTGTTTCCCGATTTCCGATTTGTTTGACAAAGAACTTAATTGAACACATCAACTTAGTTCTGACCGGGCCCGGTACATAGGTCAAAACAAAATCATCGAGGGGCCCAGATATCAGCTTCTAATCCAAGAAGGAACAGATAAACTTCGACTCATATGTTTGTTCTACTACTCATTGAATTATACACAAGAGCACGTTTTATAACATCGAGTTACCAATGCGTTTTCGTACAATCAATGCATAACCAACTCATAAGTAACAAATCATATATCTAGGTTTGAAGACTTATATGATATTACCGTCTCACGATCACTCGAGATAAATTCCATGAAGTGATTCCAGTGAGCGTGGGTTGACTCCAATGCTCAGAACTTATGAGCACTCATGAGTGTTGTAGCCATGTCCAACAACTTAGACCTCTGCAACCAATCATGACAGTCTTGATTCATACCTACTTCCGACATATGACCGACTGTGGAGGTTCGAATAATATGATATACCAAACATAATTATTCTGGAAGTCAAAACATGCAAAAGAAATATAGTAAACGATCGACAAGAGATAGCAACACTTTACTCATAAATAAAACACCTTTTATTCATCATCTAATGTCAATTACACTTTACAAATTTCAAGGTTATCTAACTACTAAATCTAATATCATCCTTCAGCCCTATGCTCCGAGCATGCTGGAGATGCTTAACCCAAGTCAGTCCCTTCGTGAGGGGATCTGCTGGATTCTCATCCGATGATACCCTCTTTGCCACGAGGAGTCCTTCTTCTATTTGATGTCTGATGAAATGGTATTTTCTGTCGATGTGTCTGGATCTCCTGTGATCCCTTGGTTCCTTGGCTAAGGCAACTGCACTTTCACTATCACAGAAAATTTCCATTGGCTCTTTAATAGATGGTACAACTCCAAGGTCTCCAATGAAGTTCTTCAGCCATATCGCCTCCTTTGCTGCCTTGCTAGCTGCTATATACTCTGATTCGCAAGTTGAATCAGCCACTGTCTCTTGCTTGGAACTCTTCCAAGAAATTGCTCCTCCGTTTAAGGTAAAGACCCAGCCTGACTGAGAGCGGAAATTATCCCTATCAGTCTGAAAGCTAGCATCACTATACCCTACAACTCTCAAGTCTTCACTCCCACTGAGGGTAAGGACCCAGTCCTTAGTCCTCCGTAGGTACTTGAGGATATTCTTTACCGTAGTCCAGTGTGCCTTGCCAGGGTTCCCTTGATACCTGCTAACCATGCTCAAAGCAAAGGCTACATCAGGTCGAGTACACGTCATAGCATACATGATCGATCCTACAGCCGAAGCATAAGGTATTCGACTCATTTATGCTATCTCAGCCTCAGTACTAGGGCTTTGTGTCTTACTCAATCTGGCGTTACTCTGGATGGGTAACTCTCCTTTCTTGGAGTCCTGCATGCCGAATCTCTTCAACACCTTATCCAAGTAGGTACTGTGACTAAGTCTAGTTAGTCTTTTACTCCGGTCTCTCAAGATCCTTATCCCTAGAATATAGGCAGCTTCTCCTAGGTCCTTCATAGAGAAACACTTCCCAAGCCAGGACTTAACTTCCTGCAGAGTTGGGATGTCATTTCCTATGAGTAGTATGTCATCCACATACAATACCAAAAAACTAACTATACTCCCACTAGCCTTGACATATACACAAGATTCATCTTCACTCCTAGAAAAGCCAAATTCTTTGACTTTCTCATCAAAGCAAAGATTCCATCTGCGAGGTGCTTGCTTTAACCCATAAATGGATTTCTCAAGCTTACACACTCTATTAGGGTACTCTGTATTAACAAAACCCTCTTGCTGACTCATGTAAACATCCTCAGCCAACTTTCCATTAAGGAAAGCGGTTTTGACATCCATTTGCCATATTTCATAGTCATGAAATGCAGCTATGGCTAACAGAACCCTAATAGACTTAATCTTGGCCACTGGAGAAAAGGTCTCATCATAATCAACTCCCGGAGTTTGTGAGAAACCCTTTGCAACCAGTCGTGCCTTATAAGTGTGTACATTACCATCCATGTCGGTCTTCTTCTTGAAGATCCATTTGCACCCTACAGTCTTACGACCTGGTACATTCTTAACCAAGTTCCAAACTTGATTGTCATACATGGACTGTATCTCGCTGTCCATTGCCTCTTTCCACTTGGCTGACTCAGGGCCTACCATGGCTTCCGCGTAACTGTTAGGTTCATCCAGACCTATCAGTGTCTCATCACTGATAAGTGTATCACCTTCCGCAGTAATATGGAATCCATAGTAATGCTCAGGTGCATTCCTAACCCTTGTGGAACGCCTTAGAGGTACAGACTTGTCAATTGGCTCAACAGGAGTTTCCTCCTCAAGTTGAGTGCTAGGGTTTGAAGTTCCTTCACCACTTGACTCTTGAATTTCTTCAAGGTCAACTTGCCTCCCACTGTCTCCTTGGCTTATGAACTCTCTCTCTCTCGAAAGAAAGCCCTCCTAGCTACAAAGACCACATTCTCACTAGGTCTGTAGAAGAGGTAACCAAAGGATTTCTGTAGGTAGCCGATGAAAATACACCTCTCACTTCGAGGTTCGAGCTTATCATGAGTCTCGCGTCTCACGAAAGCCTCGCAACCCCAAATCTTAATGTGGTCTAGTTTGGGTACTTTACCAGTCCACATCTCATGAGGAGTTTTGGCAACTTTCTTTGTGGGAACTAGATTAAGGATATGGGCGGCAGTCTCTAAGGCATACCCCCAAAATGAGATTGGTAGCGAAGCTCGACTCATCATGGAATGAACCATATCCAACAAGGTTCGATTACGCCTCTCAGCTACACCATTCAACTGCAGTGTCCTGGGAGGTGTCAATTGTGAGACAATCCCACATTCCCTAAGATAGTCGAGGAACTCTGAACTAAGATACTCACCACCTCGATCGGATCGAAGCATCTTAATGTTCCTGCCCAATTGATTCTCGACTTCCTGTTTAAACTGTTTAAACCTCTCAAAAGTCTCTGACTTATGCTTGATTAAGTAGACATATCCATATCTACTGTAATCATCAGTAAAAGTCAAATAATAACGATTAGCATCCCTTATGGCATGTTTGAAGGGCCCACACACATCCGTGTGTATAAGATCCAACAAACCTTCACCCCTCTCACAAGAACCTGTGAAGTGTGACTTTGTTATTTTTCCAAGTAAGCATGATTCGCAACTATCATCTGACTTTAGGTCAAATGACTCCAATACTCCATCCTTTTGGAGTTGGCCTATGCGTTTCTTGCTTATATGTCCAAGACGACAATGCCATAATGATGCTTTATCCAAGTTATTATCATTAACATAATCAATACACAATACATTATTTCCTAAGTTATCAACCACAAATACAGTTTCATACACACCATCACAAGGTAATGCTTTAAAATAAAGAACATTATTAAAGAAAGCATTAATTGAACCAACTTCATTATCAAATGAAAAGGTGAAACCTTGTTTATACAATGCATGAAAGAAAATAATATTTCTTGCCATTTCTGGCGAATAACAACATTTATTCAAATCTAAACTAAACCCACTACTTAGCGATAAAGTATAAACTCCAATCTTGGTGACAGGTAAAGCTTTCCTATTCCCCATGATTAAGTTTATTCTTCCATGCTCCACGTTCTCACTTCTTCTTAGTCCCTGCAAATCAGAACAGATATGAATACCACAACCGGTATCAAGGACCCAAGAGTTAGAATGGGGTGAGTTATTAGATAAGATAGTGTAAATACCTGCATGGTTGGGTTTAACTTTCCCATCCTTCACATCTTGCTGGTACTTTGGGCAGTTCCGCTTCCAATGTGACTTTTCATGGAAATAGAAGCATTCAGCCTCTTTAGGGTCAGAAGAAGGAGTGACAAAACCTTTCTTGGTTCCACTTGAAGAAGAGCCATCAAGGGTCCTAGCCTTGGTACCCTTCGAAGAGCTCTTCCTCTTCTTCCCTCGACCTTTCCCGATTGCCAAAACCGGGGCGGAGTTTGGAGTAGGAGTGTTAACAACCGACTTACCCTTAAGACCTGTTTCTGCGGTCTTGAGGAGTCCCTGAAGTTTGCTGAGTGTGACCTCTTCCTTATTCATGTGATATGTCATGCGGAATTGATCATAGCACGATGGTAAGGAGTGAAAAATGATATCTATTGCAAGCTCCTCAGGGAAGTTCACATTAAGCTTCAGCAACTGATCCACATACCTTTGCATTTTCTGCATGTGGCTCGTGACGGATTCCCCGTCCTTCATCATGGTTGTTATGATAGAGCATATGATTTCATACCTCTCTTGTCGTGCACTTTGATGGTATCTTTCCATCAGATCTTGGTGCATTTCAAAAGGGTAGAAGTCCTCATAGGACTTTTGGAGTTCCGCTGTCATGGTGACCAACATGATGCATGCCACTTTTGTAGCATCCCTTTCATGTACCCGGAAGTCAGCGATCTCCTGGGGAGTTGCAGTGGTCTCATCAATATCCTTAAGCTCCTTGTCAAGGACATATTCTTTGTCCTCATAGCGGGTAATCATCCTGATGTTTCTAATCCATTCATTGAAGTTGGATCCATCAAAAATGACTTTCCCACACAAGTTCATAAGGGTAAAGGAGCCATTAGGATTAGAGCCAGAAGCAACATTGTTTGAAGACAGCTGAAAGAAGAGAACAATATTAGTTTAGATATTAAGAGAGTCCTTAATAAAACACCCAAATGTAATATTAAGGCTAGGATCCAATCACAATATATTATAACTTAGAAGAGGTATGCCGTAATCCAAGCTATAACATATTTGAAAGGTAGGTGAATGACGATTCACCAATTTCCACCATGAAAAACGAAATATAGATATTAGGTTTTTAATTGGTTCTTAGAAATTCCTAGATTCTTTTGAGATTCAATGAATTTTTTCCAAAGGCATGTTTCAATCTCGAGTGTGCCCTCCAAGTTTTGTGACTGGGATACCGAGGACCACAAAACGAGGTGTGAAGTAACCATGCAAATCACTTGGTACCCTTAAAGTTTATCACTCAATCGATGTGCCGGTAAACCACACACGCTCCACCGATACTATGATAAACCTTAAGTCACCCTTTACCTACCTTGTTAAGTCCAAGTTAGTGTGCCGGTTAACCACACACGCTCCACCAACGACTTAAACAAAGTGTAAAGTGTAATTTCATGGATTAGCACCTTATTCACATTTTTCCTAAAGTAACTAAAATTGGGAATTTAATAAAAGCATTTAGTTACTTTATAATATTCATCATACTTTTAATGAGAATTTATAAGTCCTTGTCCTACCCGTTCGGCTAACGACCCTCCACCGATCAAGGAAGCGGTGGGTGAGAGTGGACACCCATTAAGTTTCCATTTTATAGGCAACAACCTTATACCCCCCTTATAGACCGGCTTCGTGAATGAGGCGTACTAGCGGTAAGACGACTTGATCTTATATATATATATATATATATATATATATATATATTAGTAACTTATAATATTATAAAGTATAAGGGTTGAATTTTAACTTTTAAAATTCTAAGGGTTGGAACTAAAGTTTTAATCAAGACTTTACTTGTTCCAAAACTTGAGGGCAAGTTTTGTAAACTTCCAAAACTTTTCATTTCTTATAACTTATGAATTAATTGAGTAATAAAAATGAAGACTCTTCATTTTTATAACTCTTGTGTTCTTTTAATGGCTTTAATAAAAGTGAGACTTTTGGTTTTCCAAAACTTGAGAACAAGTTATGGACTCCATTAAAACACATTATGATCATGAATTAAACTACCATGAAGGTTACAAACAATTCCTATGATCATCTAATCTCCATAAGTTCAAGAACATGAATATGAACACTTTCAAGAATCAAAAATTACACTTAAAAAAACTTGTAATTTTGATAATTGCCATTGTAAATGGATTAGCATAAACATTACACCATCTAAAACAAGTTTTAAAACACCAAAACAGTTTAGGGTAATGTTTCTAGTCCATTTCCAGCAACAAATGTCGAAATTCTGAAAACTGCAGCCTCTACTCGTCGAGTGCAAGAACAGACTCGACGAGTAACTTGCACAAAAAAAACAACAAACAAACCTAGGCTCTGATACCACTGATGGGTTTTGAGCATTCTAACACTTCCTAAGTGTACATGCAACCCTAATAACCTTGGATCTATGTTTGTCTAATTATCATGCAAAGTTGAATTCCAAGGTTATATTCCTATCTAGCATACATGGGGAACATTTTTAACTTGAATGAAAGATAGAATAACTTACCTTGTTGTTGATTATGATCCTTGAAACCTTGTGAGCCTAGCACCCCAAGTGTGATGCCTCAAATGCTTCACACAACACCAAATGAAAAGGAGTAAACTTTGAGAGAATCTTACACTTGCAAAATCGGCTCTAGCCCTCTTGTTTCTTAGTGTCGCCAATTTTGGGGAGAACACCTTTGTTTATATAGTGTGTTGCATTAGGTAAACCCTAATGTAACATGACTCTTCATTTCATGATCCATGGGTTAACTCCATGGAGCATCCATGGAGCATCCTATGGGTGGAACCCAACTTGATAATCCATGGAGCCTCTTAGCCCACTATATAAGATATGGAAGATTTACATAATCTACCCATATATTTAATTAGTTATCTTTTGATCACTTAATTAATTCTAAATTAATTCTTGATCAAACTAATTAAATAATATTATTAATATATTAGCACTTATAATATATTAATAAACCATAAGTGTTATTTCTCTCATTTTAGTTTATCCAATTGCATGGTGCCATGCAACCCAAATGGACCATGTCGGGTCGGGTCAATTACATACCAGAAATAGTTATGGACTTAGACACCTTATCCAACAGGTACATCATCCACGGTCGCCTTACCCTTATCCCGGGTATCCATAACATAGGTAACATATCCTACGCAACCCTGCTGAAGGTAGCGCCTAGCCCTCGCTGCTGAACACAAAGTCGGCCCATGCTGCGGCCTCTCGCCCTAAATCACCAACCCTACCCCACTTGGGGTCCAAACTCGCACTAGCTGCTGCTCGCAGTCGATCACTGCCCCATTGGGGCTCAACTAGTCCATACCCACGATAACCTTATTCCCTCGCAGGGGAATGGGGACTAAATCCATGGAAAACTGCTCATCAAACAACTACAGTGTACATCCCCGATGAACCCTCGCAACCCGAATGGTCCTATCATCCGCTATCTCTACATCAAGTGGACAGTCCAGCTCTCATGGAGCTCCCACAAATCGCTTGTTGAGCGCGAGCGACACAAAAGATCGGATAGCCCTCAAATCGAATAATACCAGGGCAGATATACCGTTCACAAGGAACGATCCTATAATGAAAGTCATAAACATAAGCAATAAATCAATATAAATAAAGAGCTAAGGAGAAGATACATACCCGTCACCACATCGGGAGCTGCACATGCCTCCTCTGCTGTCAACTGAAAGACTCTGCTCTTCGCTACAGGCGCCTATGACCGGCCTTGTCGGCCATCTGTAATCCTCAATGTAGCAGGAGCGGGTGCCGCCACCTGTCCTGCTGCTGCTAAACTCGCGCACTGGGACCGCTTGTGTCCCCTCTGATTGCACTGGAAGCAAATCAGATCTGATACTATGGTGGTGGTAGTAGTACAATCCCTGCTAACATGACCTGTTTGGCCTCACTTAAAGCAGCCCGAACTACCCGCCCGACACGCCCCCTCGTGCATCTTGCCGCGCTTGCCACAGCGGCTGCGGCCCTGCTGGCTCCTCGATCGGTGATCTGATACCTTGGGCTTCTTGCCTGCACTCCCTGACTGAACCCCTCTGGTTTCCTATTCTTCTCCATCTCCAAATCCAGCTCCCTTTCCCGAGCCCTCACAATCATGTCCTCCAGCGTCTTGCAGCTGGATCGACTTACAAACTGGCGGATATCACTCCGCAGTATCTCATGGTATCGGGCCTTTTTCATCTCCTCGTCCTCCATGTACTGCGGAACAAGAAGGGCCCTCTCCCTGAACATGGCAGTGATCTCAGTCACCGTCTTAGTAGTCTGCTGGAGATCCTGGAATTCCCTAGCAAGCTGTTGCACCTCAATCACAGGTGCAAACTCGGCCCTGAACCTGGCCAGAAAGTCACTCCAGGTCATCGCATCAGGAGCTGCATCATCCCCAATAGCAAGGTTGCAGAAAACGCTCAACGTAGGCTCGACGGTGGACTGGGGTCAAGGGATTAATCGGCTAGGCGGGGATTAATCGGGGACCATTAATTATTAAAAAATTATTAAAAATTTAATAAATATAACATTAATCCTAATAATATAAGTAAACAAGTTAACAAATATATTAGTTCATTGATGATTTGGATTAAACAACCATATCAACCAAGAATTACAAATGTTCTTCATTTGTTCTTGAATGTTCTTCATCAATTCTTCAAAATCATGTTTTCATAACGAGTTCATTCAAGCCACCAAATTGAGAGCTGCAACAAACTTAAACCACCACCTCCTTTCTACCCCTAATAAGAATAGCAAAATGCCACCACCTACTCCATCCGTTTTTTCTCTAACCACCAAACACCACCATTGACACCCTTCCTGTTTGCATCTGTTCAAGCACCATCACAACCTCGGCTACTCCACCACTGCCGCACCATAAACAACCAAAATCACTGAAAGTTCTCTTAAGCATTTACACAAACACTAGGCATGCTAGTTATCAAACAAACATATCAACCTCGTGAATATAGCTATAATGGGTATAATAATCTCTTTTGAACTTACCAGCCAAAACCCACTTGAAAGATGGGATATAAGCATCGGTTTTAAGAACCTAGGAAAATCAAGCTGCAATTTGGAGTGTAGTTCACCTCCTGCACATTCCCAAAGGTTCAACAAGGATCTCCCATAACATTTCAAGAAACATCGATTAATAATTGGTATATAACACAACAGATTAAAAAGATTAGAGAGCTGGAAACTTGAAATGGAAACATATTAGATTCAAAAAATGTTAAAACAGATTCTAGAAATTGGTAGATGAGGAACAGAAGACGGAGACTAACCTGAAATAATTTCTAGAAAATGCTTAAACATATTCTAGAAAAACGCTTAAACAGATTCTAAAAAATGATTAAACCCGTTTTCTTCCCCAAATAATTTCTAGAAATTGCAATTCGTACAACAAATAAAAGAATGAGAAGTGGAGACTGGAGACTAACCTGAAGGAGAAGTCGGGGGATGAACAGAAGGAGCCAGGCGAGGAACGGAAGGCGTCGGAGCCTCACACAGAAGCTTTAGCAGAAGATTGAATGCGATGGAATGGGGTAATCGGAAGGAACCCTACCATCGATTTTTACATTTTGACAATTTAGCCCCTGAAAGTTTTTAAGTTTCGTTGACCTGGTCAACCGATTAGAGCGCCTAGACCCCGCCTAGCTCCGATAATCTCCGGCTTTGACCGATTTTGACCACGTCCGATTAGAGAGGCCGATTAGCTATAATCGTCATCGTTCGAGGAACGCCAAGCGCCTAGGCGCCGATTAATCGGTCGCCTAGGCCGATATTTACAACACTGCCCAATAGTATGCCCAACCTCTTCCCACCAATCACGCGCCTTGTCCTTCAGAATGTAGGAAGCAAGTCGGACCTTGTCCCCCTCGGGACAACGACTGGTGCGAAAGGCGTTGGCGACATCAGTCAACCACCTGCTGCTAGTAATGGGGTCCCTAGCCCCATGATAGTCTGGAGCCCCACAAGCTCGGAATTCCCTGAATGTCATCGTGCGCGCCCCTATCATGGCCGCCATCGCGGTGCGGAAAACACTCAACCTCTCGTCAAGAATCTCCAGTATGCCCTCCTTGATCGTACCGAAGGTCACATGAGTCTGGTCCAAAATACTACGCGTGATCTTAGATGAAATGAACTCCCTCATCTGATCATCGAGCTGCCCGACTCCAGAGCCCGAGCCTGATCCCTGACTGGCGCTAGAGCCGCCAACTGGTCTTAGTGCGTAGCGTCACCATATTGAAAATACACCATAAAAAACATCAGAATACTCATCATAACTTGTGGGATCACAAACACTACAAGTTCCTTGGATTCATCTCAGCTCTCCTTGACTCGAGTAGGGATCCTTTGATTTCAGTAGTACGGGCCCATACTACCTTCCACATCTATCTGTACTTTCCTCAAGAATTACCTCAACTCCCCCAAGTCCCTTCTACTACTACTACTACTACTCTTCACGCTCATGTCATCCTAGGCTTGCCCTAGGGTAACCTCTGACCCACTCTCCGCCATTAGCTGCATAAGAAGCCCCTGCTATCTCCCCTTAACTAGCTCTCGAATACTATTACATATCACTAAGACTAGATAATTCTTCGAATGAGAGGTCCTACCCTACAACGGTTAGACTCAAACAAGAGCTGCGAAATAGAGCTAAACCTAACCTTATGAAATTATTTAATCCTCGTAATATGTAACTTAACATATTCGTTTACTAGTTAGTTAAAGATAATTAGAACTCCTAAAAGCACAAAGCAAGCAACATTCGAGCATTAAGTAAACAAAACCAAGCATATCCTAATCAGGCCATCATATTACAGACTAATCAGTACTAGCATGCAGTTCATGAAACTCATACACATATAACAGGAATACAAGGCATCCTTCCTAGATCATTAGCCATAATCTAGCATGCAGTTCTCATAAGCATATCATAACAAAACAAACATGTATGGGTAATTTGGCAGGACTTACTTGAGCTCGACTGATTACATGCACCACAGCCTTTTTTTCTTTTCAAAATCCTTTTTATAAAAATGGTTTTTCTCTTTCTTTTTTTAAAAGTTTTATACGAACTCCTTAGTTTGAGTTTAGACACACCCGAGAGTGTGCCTGAATCCCTCAAACCAAGGCTCTGATACCAACTTGTAACATCCATAAAATCAAGACCAAGAATTTCATTTTTGATTATTAATAAAACCATTGTTATCAAATCATCACGTAAAAATTTCATTTTTGATTATTAATACCAACTTGTAACATCCATAAAACCATTGTTATCAAACCAAAGCTTCAGACAATGTCTAACATCAGGCCCCGCCCGACATCGGACCGAAATCCGACATCGTGCCCCGCCCGACATCGCGCAAAACTCGGTATACATATAAACATATCAACAATACACATATATAATCATATAACATATACATATAAACATTCCATGGGCCCCGCTCGGCATCAGACCAAAATTCAGAAGCATACAAACATTTCTCGGGCTTTCCCCGACATCAGACCATAGTCCGGAAACATACAAAACAGACACATGCAAGAATCACAAAGATATCAAGCATACAAACATTCGTCGGGAACTGCCTGACATCGGACCTTGGTATGGAACATACTAGCACACATATACGGGCCGACATTGGTGCCTTCGACCCGTTCATACAGGAGGAAACTCACCTCCAAAGTCGAATGATAGCTGAAGCGTCTCTGTCTCAGAATCAACTCTACACACTCCCTGAATTAAAACAACCCCTTTGATACCATTCATACTCATACCCCTTTTTGGGTCATATGTGGTCAAAGTCAAAGTCAAAGTCAAGGTCAAAGTCAACGCTTTGAGTTGACCCAACTCATCGAGTTTACCCTTCAACTCGCCGAGTCCCTATAATCCACAAAATCGTGAAATCGCAATACAACTCGTCGAATCCATCCTTGAACTCGCCAAGTTCTTCCTTTCAACAGAATCAGGACACTTCATTTCAACTCGTCGAGTCCATCCTTGAACTCGTCCGGATCTTCAGTCCGCTAACCCTTTCTTAACTCATTAAGCCATTGTCCTTTAGATCTGAACCATCAAAACTAAGAGATAGACCCTGAGATCATAGATCTGGACTCTAAAGACTAAATAATCACGTAAAGCCTTGAACTTTATCCACATGCATGGCCATAAAGGCTTCAAAGGACCAAAATGATGGTCTAGAGATTGCATGGGACTTCCATGGCCATAAAGTTGGCACCTTTATACCATGGAAATCCTTCTTGACCTCAGATCTGAAGTATAAACTCATTTGGGACGTCGAACTCCCAAGGTCCATGGAACTTGGATCAAAACCACTCAAAATAGCCCCAAAAGAAGATCTAACCAATCACAAGGAAAGGTTAATACTTGATACTAGGAAAATGTCGAGAATAAAGCTAGCATTCTGGATCTACAACTTCTTCTTGTGTCCTCAAGCTTCTCCTTCTTCCAATAGCTTCAAAAGACACACTAAATCAATTGAAATAGCTTACAAACACTCACAATAGCATTAGGGTTTTGATATTTAGGGTTTGGGACTTGGAGGCTGGAAATGAGGCCAACATGAAGGGTTTAAGATGTTTAAATAGGATGCAAACCCCGAAAATTAGGGTTTCTCCTCTTCCAGTCTACTCATTGAGTTGAGGCCTCTCAACTTGTCGAGTAGGTTACTTAAATCATGCGGCCCATCTGATCTCTACTCGACGAGTTTGGGGCTTCCAACTCGTCGAGTTGCCCTTATAAATTGAATAATTATTAAATTAAATACGAACTAGGAACCAGGCGTTACATTATACTTGGGTCTTATTTCTTAGACTTAAGTCAGACACACCGCAAATCCTGGTCAAATTCATCAAAGAAATTAAACTTTAAATCAAGGTCCACATCAGGAAGATACGAAGTGACAATGGAACTGAATTCACCAATCAAAATTTAAATGAATTTCTTGTGTCTAAAGGAATCTCTCACAATTTCTTAACTCCTTACACACCACAGCAGAATGGTGTGGTTGAAAGAAGAAATAGAACTGTAGTTGAGGCTGCCCGGTCCAAGCTTAATTTCGCTAATCTACCTCTTTATTTTTGGGCAGAGGTAGTGTCAACTGCTTGCTTTATTCAAATCCGAAGCATCATCTGCACACGTCTCAACAAGACTCCATATAAAGGACTGAACAACCGAAAACCCAATCTACGTTTCTTTCATATCTTTGGTTGCAGGTGTTTCGTGGTCAACAACAAGGATCATCTCAACAAGTTTGCTCTAAAATCTGATGAGGGCATCTTCTTGGGATATTCAACAAACAAAGTTGCTTAGACACTTCTAATCCGACGAACATAGGTGATAATTGAAATCTTTGATGTGAATTTTGATGATTTCTATGTACTAAAAACTAATCCAATTAATGAAACAAAGTTCATTATGGAAAATGACATTCCAAAGCACTTCGGACCTCTGAACATAGTCGAAGTAAACTATGTCACTCTCTTTGATCCTCCTGAAAATGCAACACTTTCAGAGATACTGGTATCTCCGGTAGCTCAATTAAAACATTATGAAGTATCAGGGCCTTCATTTTCTGACGACTCCTAACTCAATACTTCCACCTTGCTGGTTAAGGGAGAAAACTCGATTCCTCTACTTATCACAACCATCGAGGTTCCAGTAATTAAAGTTGTTACTCTGGTACCTGTCCTTAGAAACAACAACCGATCAAGTGTCTCTGATGATTATGGGGACGAAGAAGTTGAGAACATGGATACCAAAGCTAACCCCAGAATAGTAACCTTGCCATCAGTCCAGGGGGAACCTTCATCATCAGCTGCTGAACCAATTCCAATAGTTCAAGATATATATGTGGGATGTTCTCACACCAAGGGGGAAAAAATTCAGAATTTCCATCCTATTCTTGAATCTCCTGAAGTAGAAGATATTCCCTCCAATGTAGCTACTGAACATCATCAACCATGCCTATACATTTGGACAAAAGATCATCTACTCGGTCAAATAGTAGGAAGTCCTTCTGCAGGTATACAAACTTGATCCTCTACTGATTTAACTGACCAATGTCACTATGCAGCTTTCATGTCATCAACTGAGCCCAGAACCATCAAATAAGCTCTTTTGGAACATGACTGGATCGTTGCAATGCAAGAAGAACTGGCATAATTTGAGAGGAACAAAGTTTGGAAAATTATCCCAAAGCCAAAAGGACATACCGTAGACGGAACTCGCTGGGTTTTAAGAACAAATTGGATGAATTTGGTGTGGTTATTCAAAACAAAGTCCAATTGGTAGCGAAAGGTTATATTCAATTGGAAGGAGTTGACTATGATGAAACATATGCTCCACTAGCAAGGCTCGAGGCCAGACACATCTTCCTGGTGTATGCGACGCATACGAATGTTAAAGTTCATCAAATGGATGTCAAAAGTGCATTCCTCAACGGAGAACTGAAAGAAGAGGTATATTTACAACAACCTCCATGTTTAGAAAACCTTGATATTCCTCATTACTATTACAAATTGGAAAAGGTTGTATATGGCTTGAAGTAGGCACCCAGAGCCTGGTATGAAACGCTCTACACATTTCTTGTCAAATCTAGATACAAGCATGGGGTCATTTATCCTACCCTCTTCAGACGTTCAAATGATAAGCACTTAATGCTTGTGCAAATATATTTCGATGGCATTATTTTTGGTTCTACAGATCAAGCAATGGTCGATGACTTTGCATCGCTCATGACAAGTAAGTTTCAAATGAGCATGAATAGAGAGATTAACTTCTTTCTTGGCCTTGAAATCAATCAATTCCCTCAAGGAATCTGCATTCATCAAGAAAAGCACACCGCAGAACTTCTAAAGAAATACTCATTGGATACTTGCTCTTCGGCAAAGGTCCCAACACCTTTGGTTACAAAATTTCAGCCGATCCCACCAGAGAGTCAGTAGATCACAAGGTATACCGAGTAATGATAGGTTGTCTAATCTACCTAACCACAAGTAGACCAAATATTGTCTTCGCAACAGGTTTATGTGCTTGATACCAAGCTGATCCCAAGGTCTCTCATCTGAATGCCGTAAAGCAAATATTCAGATATGTCAAAGGGAGGAAAGTTTTAGGTCTTTGGTACGCAACAGGAAATGACATCAGTCTTCAAGCTTTCAGAGACTCGAATCATGTGGGATGTAGATCAGATAGAAAAATCACTTCCACATGATGCCGATTTCTAGGTGGAAGATTACTAAGTTGGTCCTCAAGTAAAGAAAATTGTTTTTCTCTCTCCACCATAGAGGTAAAATATGTTGCAGTAGCCAGGTGTTGCTGACAAGTTCTTTAGATGAAAAACCAACTCTTGGATTATGGGTACATGATGTTAAGGATACCAATCTATTGTGATTCAGAAAGTGCTATTGCAATTTCACATAATCCCATTCATCACCCAAATACGAAGCACATCGAATTACGGTATCACTTCATCAAAGATCATATTTTTAAAGGTAACATCGAACTTATTTTTGTTCCAACTCACGAGGAAATAGCCGATGTTTTTACCAAATCTCTTGATGCAACAAATCTAAATGGATTTTTGGAAATGTTAGAAATGATGAATCCCGACCCTCAGTTTTTCTTAAAAGGATGAATGACGAAGTCCTAATAGTCTTCGCATTTAACAAATAGATATGCTTCACTCATCTTACTCTCATAAAATCTTTGAAGCACATTTATTTTTCTATGTTTTAAAAGTTCATTCCTCTTCAGTCTAACTATTGAGCACAAATCTCATAAATGACTCCTCGACATTTCTACACACCTAAGACTATTTATGACTTATGTACTCTATGGGTCTTTTTGCTGTTTTTATATATAACCTTGAGATTTAGTTACTCTACAGTATTCTCAATACCGAAGCATTACCTCTTAAATCATATCGCAGTTCCTCCCTCAAGGAACGTTGAAGGCTCATTTCCTAAGATTAATAACCTTTTTCTTTCAAGTGTGTCTGCTATACAGAGAACGATCAAGTAATACCAGAACTAGACATTTCTCCCCCTTTTTGACAACATCAATACGTACTACCTTCTTTTTTTAAGAAGACAACATGTAACCTAAAATAAAAAGAAAACATCAAACAAAGTTGGAGGATAAGATAATGTATCACACTATTGTGTTTTTGCAATAGTAGATCATTTACACAGAATTGTGAAGTCTCATCAGCGTGTGGTTTTAAATGTTCAATCATTAACTTCTTTTATTAGAAGAATAAAGGGCGAGAGTGGATAGGTGTGTCTAATATATCATGATACATGATATACCCATCAGCACAAAGTTTTCAAGTTCTCATCAGTGTCTGGTATTTGACACTGAATCATAAAACTTTTAAGAAGAATGATAAGGCAAAAATGGGTTGGTGCATGTGATAAACTACGATACATAGTCTAACCATCGGCACAGACTTTCGAACTTTTCAATGTGTGGTATTGCACGGTGAATCATCAAGTTCTATAAAGAAGATTTGTGGAAAAGAAGTAGGATGTCTCAATCACGCTAAGGTGAAATCAGCGTGAATCATTGACAGTGATAATCCATCAGCAAGAAGTGGTTCAATCCTTGCATCATAGAGTTAGTTGTAGTCTAGAATCAAAGATTCACCATTATTTCCTAATGGTACCATGTCTACCTCAGACAAGGAGGTTAGAGACATGAACAATCCTTTGTCATTTAAGGACCTGACAAGTATCTCTTACGCTGATGACTATGCAATCAAGGTAAGCCACTTGGTTATGCTCGATGTTTCAGCAGAACATGAGGCTTGATGCATACGACAAGCATGCTTCCAAGGACCTAGTCAGATAAAAGACGATTAATCAAGAAAATTAAATACCCAAGCCTTGAAATATATTTTTTATGTGGACCAGGCAATTTCAATTTTGAAAGTTTAGACAACGCTAGACAATCAGCATGCATGGGTAACTCAATGTCATCTCAACAGATGGTCTCGCTAATGAGATACTTAGAGGGATTTAGGCACATACAACAACATGCTTCTAGGGACACTATCTAGTCAAAAGTTACATACTTGGCTCAAGACATGCCACCGTCAAATCATGAAAGGTAAAATTATATTATCACTAGAGACGACACGAGATGAAGCATAGGTCTCAACTTCAAAAACCATTTCTACTTGCTTGTTAATTTGAGCTCATTTGCCTTTGTCAACCTTGATTGCTCCCCTAAGCTTGTGGTTCATCAACAACTTCAGTTTCGGCTCATAATACATGACATCTTAGAACACATAGTTCACTGTCAAATAGTTCTAACATGGTGAAATGAAATTGAAAATCTTGAACCAAATGTGTATTGATACATTAGGTAGATCTTCACGAAAGCCCATGTTAGGAGCTTTAGGGGTTGAATTATTGACTCCATTTCGATACTTGAATGGTGCATTCTCCCCCTAATATTTCTATTAAGCAGATAGAAAATATATGTTTGAAACACCTTCCTTGGAACTCCTGCACACACTTGTTTTTGGATTTTTAGATAAAAAAAAAATAAACATAAACAACAAAAATAAAATAAGGAAAAATAAATTAAACTACTATGAATGAAAATAAACAAAAGGAAATTAATTAAAAACTAAAAATTTTTAGAAAATATTTTTTTCTTTAAACTATAATTATAAAAAATAAATAAATATGTAAGACCAAATTCAAACAAACTAAAGTTTTATTATTTATTTTCTTTTATTTATTATTATAATTTTTTTAATATACTGCAAATTTTCAAGATCACCGTCTCTTCCAAAGGTTCCATACTTACTTTTGTTCGTACCGGATGCAATCAAAACCAATTGGCCATGCTCATACCAACCACTTACATAAATTAAATACTCACTTGGTTAATCAAATCCCATGGTAGCAAATCAATTTTTGTCGGTGAATTTTTAGTGGATTTCTAAACGAACCAGATTCCCATCCATAACATATATGAACTGGATCGAATTGATGGAAGAGGTTCTATGTGAAATTAGTATTTGCACAATTTTAATCTTGCCACCTTCATCCCATAATGATCATTTTCTAATTCAACATAATACTTCCCAAATGAACCTATGCTTACATGGAGCCGAATTTCATTTCCAATTTGTTTAATTCTACTATAGTCACTCTAGCCTCATACGATGTTACACCAGCTTTCACATGTCAAATGAAAAGGACAACACCATAGTACACTTGCAACTTTTGACCTTTTTTTTAATTACTTTTGACAAAAATTCCCTTGCAGTCAATTTTTCTTTAGCAGTTGCACCCTTTTCTACGGTTCATTTTTTTTCAAACTTAAAAGACTATGCTGCTAACACTCACACCTGCTGCACACTTTTCTATTATTGCATGGAGTTTTATGCAACCCAAAATTTTCCCATGATTTCTGCAATACTACTACCACCACACATTATGGATATTGAAACCACATCGATTCTTGAGTCAAAACATAATATAGAGGTCCCCTAAGCAATTCCTCTGCTTTTCATTCACAAGTGACTAATTCAATGAGGTCTTCGTATGGGACTAGTGAAAGACCATATAAAAGAGGCCTAATATAGTTCAATAAGGGCTATATAATGGCAAAATACCGAGTATCTATAAAATACTGAAGATTAGCCAACAACCTATATAAAGCAATCCAGATAATGTACGAATCAACATTCTGCTTAGGTACTGATCGATGACTTGTTGTTGTGTGAGATAGTCAAAACCAACGACAAGTCCATGTACGCTGCCAATGACAAGAATGATTACTCCAGTGTCTTGAATC